>NW_020664445.1:4086167-4160155 GCF_002925995.2 Terrapene triunguis | reverse complement strand
ACTGTGGGCACGGTGAAGATGCTGGAGTTCTCTGCTCAGGTCTGTTCATTCTCTATTGAAGTTGATTAGCTGGGGATTAATTTAAGAATTGTGTATTAAGTGATAGAGAAGCAATACAATAAGAAGAGAGCTGTGCAGAGTAGAAGAAAATCTTCCTGCTCATCACACGCACATATTACAGATTGGCATTTCTGAGCACATTTCCAAATCTGAAATCAGGTGTATTGGCAGTGGTGGTGTACTGAGTGATGTACCGTGTAGAAGCCTGCACAGTTCCTGCCCATATTATATTCATGTTATAGCTGTCCACTACATATAGCCAGAGTTAATCAGAGGGTCCAATGAGTGCCTCGGGGGTACTGCCCAGCACTAGCAATACCTAGTTTTTGAACAAACTGTATGTGCTGCAAATATTGGCTCCCATTACCTGCCTTACTTAGAGCAGTGCGGCAAGGGCATTGATCACAGATATATCATACTTGGCACCCTCCACTCAACAAGTACTTCTTCTCTAACTTATACAGTACCATGCAGCACTGGCAGAATTTCGTCCTTCATGTTAACAGCAAACCTCATCAGCTTGCTATCCCCTGCACCTCCAACTTGTTAATATCTGACCACATCTGAATGTGTTGTTTTAAATATCTTGAGTAACCTTGGTGCAAGCATCTCACTATTAAACACTTTCATACCTGCCAACATTTACAGACAAAACCCAGCATGTTCTAATGTGCATGTATTTGTATAAATATTCATTAACATATATTCGTTTACAAACACACTGCCCATTTGTCCTATTTACACTTTCTCCATACATTTTATTCCATACAACTTGATCGGCATTCCTCCTGCTCCAACTTTCACTGCAACCCATCTTTCCCCCTATGTGCTGGCAATGCGCATATTCCCCAGACAAAACTTATCCCACTTCCTAACCCTATTCACTCCACACACACACTGAATACATATAGCCACTCATTCTGTACTATCATCTCTGCACTCTATACCTACCCATTCTACATCCACCCATCTCTACTCCACACATTTCATTTTGAATACATCTCCCCACTCATTCCACACACATGTTTAATCAGTTCCAAACAGTCTAAGCTACATGAGAAAAGGGAACACTCAGACACAGGCCCTAGCATTGATAGGTAAAACCCAGGGGAAGGATATTTTCTCTGTTTTCTCCCAGTCCCAGTAAACATCCTTGGGTGCCAGCATTTTCTCTGCACACCCACAGAAAGATCTGAAAACTCACGGTCTATGAGGAAAACTGGTAGAGTTGTAAGGTGTTCAATTTTTAAAAATTAACTAAGGTACTTTTATGGCCCCCATCCCCATATAATCCCCAACCCTCCAAATTTTTAACGAATTTATCATTGCAATGCTCCTGTGAGGTAAGAAACTGAGGCACAAAGAATATAAGGGACTTTGTTCAAGGTCACACATAAAGTTTATAACAGAAAAGGGAATTAAGTCCAGGTCTCCCAACTCAGTTCTCTACCACTGGACTTTCTTACCATACTGAGACATAGCTTTGTAACAAATCAAAAAATGGTCAAAGGCTAGGAAACAAAGAAGCATAGTGAAGGGCTATTTCCTCTTACACCATGTTTGTTTATTTTCTTCAGTTATCTTTCTGACAGAACTTTTCAAAAAAATTCTAGTAAGTTAGAGAATCCTGATTTTTCAATTAAAAAAACTTGCTTGTTTGACCATATCCAGATTTACCTGTTACTTTGCTCTGTCTCCACGTATTTGCTCTGTCAAGAGATGATAGATAAGACCACTGGTCTAGCATCAGTGGAATCTCCCTGTTCTCCATTTCCTCCCATTTTATTTATTCATTTGATGTGCTGTCATTTTAAATTCATATGTATTAAATACCAAAACCCACAATGAAAAAACAAAGGCAACAAAAGAAGAATATACCTGTAAATGTTTTGACAAAGAATAAAAGGCCTCAAACCACTTCGGATTCTAAAGGTCATGAAATCCAAAATCAGAATTATTCCTCTTATTACCTTAGACTCCACTTAATATTTTATTCACTATAATAAAAAAGGATTTTTCATCATTATATTTTTTTTCCTGGTCTTTATATAGCATTAGTTTTGCTTGAGAATATTGGTGTCATTTGTTCACGTTTTCATTCCGAAACCTGCACTAGCAATATGTTAAACTAACAGCTGGGATTTTTCCCTATAGGAAGCAAACAGCTCAGACTGGTGAATGGAGCAGATCATTGTGCTGGGAGAGTGGAGGTTTATAATGATGGCACCTGGGGCACAGTCTGTGATGATTACTGGGATCTACTGGCTTCGAATGTTGTTTGCAAACAACTGGGGTGTGGACACATCATCAATGTAACTGTCTCTGCTTATTATGGGGAAGGATCAGGGCAGATCTGGCTGGACAAAGTGAAATGCTCTGGAACTGAATCCTACATCTGGGAGTGTCCTTCTAGTAGATGGGGTAAGAATAACTGTGGACACAGCGACGATGCAGGAGTTCTCTGCTCAGGTATGTTCTATGAATGCTCTATTGAATCTTATTAAAGTGGAACTATGAAGGTACCAGTCAGGACTAAATGGTTATAGCTCTCTTGAGATTCTCACTTAAAGCAGGTATTCATCTTCTACATAGGAATATGACATTAAAAGCTGGAATATTTCCCTACAGGAAGCAAACAGATCAGACTGGTGAATGGGGCAGATCATTGCTCTGGGAGAGTGGAGATTTATTACAGTGGCTCCTGGGGGACAGTCTGTGATAATTCCTGGGCCCTTTCAGCTGCCAATGTCGTTTGCAAAGAATTAGGATGTGGACACGCCATCAATGCACCTGGCTTGGCTCATTATGGGGAAGGATCAGGGCAGATCTGGCTGGATTATGTGAATTGCTCTGGAAGCGAATCCTATCTTCGAGACTGTTCCTCCAAAGGATGGGGTCAGCACAACTGTGAGCACAGTAAAGATGCTGGAGTTGTCTGCTCAGGTCTGTCCTTTGAAAGTTTATTTGAATATAACTAATAGGGGGTAAATATAATGGGTGGGTGGTAACTAACAGAGAAGCCATAAAATGAGATTCAAAGAGCTTGGCTTGTTTAGCCTAACCAAAAGAAGGCTGAGGGGAGATATGATTGCTCTTTATAAATATATCAGAGGGATAAATACCAGGGAGGGAGAGGAATTATTTAAGCTCAGTACCAATGTGGACACAAGAACAAATGGATATAAACTGGCCATCAGGAAGTTTAGACTTGAAATTAGACGAAGGTTTCTAACCATCAGAGGAGTGAAGTTCTGGAACAGCCTTCCAAGGGGAGCAGTGGGGGCAAAAGACATATCTGGCTTCAATATTAAGCTTGATAAGTTTATGGAGGAGATGGTATGATGGGATAGCCTAATTTAGGCAATTAATTGATCTCTGACCGTTGGCGGTAAATATGCCCAATGGCCTGTGATGGGATGTTAGATGGGGTGGGATCTGAGTTACTACAGAGAATTCTTTCCTGGGTGTCTGGCTGGTGAGTCTTGCCCACATGCTCAGGGTTTAGCTGATCACCATATTTGGGGTCGGGAAGGAATTATCCCCCAGGGCAGATTGGCAGAGGCCCTGGGGGGGTTTCGCCTTCCTCTGCAGCATGGGGCAGGGTCACTTGCTGGAGGATTCTCTGCACCTTGAAGTCTTTAAACCACGATTTGAGGACTTCAATAGCTCAGACATAGGTCAGGGGTTTGTTACAGGAGTGGGTGGGTGAGATTCTGTGGCCTGCGTTGTGCAGGAGGTCAGACTAGATGATCATAATGGTCCCTTCTGACCTTAAAGTCTATGAGTCTGAGAAGAACCTGAGTATGACAGTGGAGAGTCTCCTTCCTGGTCACACAATTCTTTTGATATATACACCGGACCCTCGCTATAGCCCGCGTCGCTATAGCGCGGATTCGCGTAAAGCGCAGTCGCGGCAATGGATCCCAAATTAGTTATTTAAATTGGTATCCATGGCAACGCGTTCCACGCATTAACGCACATTAATGCACATTTTAGCGAGGGTCCAGTGTATTCCTGTAGAATGGTAACCAGATTTTCCAACTGTGCCAAACCCAAGTATTCAAAAATCATGAATCAGGTCCCAAAAATCAAGTAATTGGTTGAAAATAATGTGATTTAAAATAATAGAATCATAGTGTTAGAAGGAATCTAGTCTAGCCCCTGCCAAAATGCAGGACTTTTTGTGTCTAAATCATACAAGACAGATGGCTATCCTATCCAGCTTCCTTTTGAAAACCTCCAGTAAAGGAGCTTCCACAACCTCCTTAGGCCTCTGTTCCATTGTCCTACTGTTCTTGCAGTTAGGAAGTTTTTCCTGAGATTTAATCAAAATCTCCTACAGTGTAGTTTGAACCCATTGTCTTTTGTCCTGCCCTCTGTGGCAAGAGAGAACAAAGTTTCTCCATCATTTTTGTGGCAGCCTTTCAAGTATCTGAAAAACACTGTCATGTCGCCCCTTCATCTCCTCTTTTCCAAACTAAACATACCCAGTTCCTTCAGTTTTGGCTCATGTGACTTGCCTTCCATCCCTTTGATCATCTCTGTTGCTCTCCTATGGACCCTTTCCAGTTTCTCTACATCCTTTCTATACATTGGTGACCAAAATTGGACACAGTACTCTAGCTATGGCCTAACCAGTGCTGAGTAGAGTGGCATTATCACCTCCCGTGACTTGCATGCAATGCCTCTGTTAATGCAACCTAAAATTACATTTGTGGGGTTTTTTTGCAACAGTATCACATTGCTGACACATGTTGGGGATGTGATCCACCACAACTCCCAGATCCTTCTCAGCAGTGCTGCTGCCAAGCCAGTTAACCCCCATTCTGTATTTGTGCGTTTGGGTTTTCTCCCCTAAGTATAGTTTCTTACATTTGTCGTTGCTGAATTTCTTTTTGTTGTCTATAGCCCAGTTCTCCGATTTATCAAAATTCCTTTGAATGTTAGCTCTATCCTCCAAAGTGTTCACAACCACCACTAGCTTTGTGTTATCTGCAAATTTGATCCATATGCTCTCTATTCCTACATCCAGATAATTAATAAAGTTGTTAAATAACACTGCACCCAGAACAGATCCCGGTGGAACCTCACGTGAGACCTCAGTCCAATATGATATTATTCCATTAATAATCAATCTTTATTTGCAGTTGTTTAACCAATTATGTATCCACTCAATGGTAGTTCGGCCAAGCCTGCATTTCTCCTGCTTACTTATCAGAATGTCATGTGGGACTGTGTCAAAAGCCTTGCTAAAGTCCAGGTATATTATGTCCATTGCATTCCCCCATCCACCAAACCACTTACCCTGTCAAAGAAGAAAAGCAAGCTGGCTTGGCATGGTTTGTTCTTAGTAAATCCATATTGGGTGATCACCCCTTCATCCTCCAGGTATTCACAAGCTGAATGTTTTATACATTGTTCTAGTAAATCCCAGGTATCGAGGTGAGGCTGACTGGTCTATAGTTCCGTGGCTTCTCCTTTCCCCCCTTTTTAAAGACGGGCACTACATTAGCCCTTCTCCAGTCTTCTGTGATCTCTCCTGTCATCTCTGAGTTTGCAAATATTATTACCAGTGGGCTGAGATTTCTTCAGCTAGTTCCTTTAGCAGACAGGGGTGAACAACATTGAGCCCCGCTGACTTGAATTCATTCAAATTAGTCAGAAGAACACAGGAATATGATATTAAAAGTTGGATTTTTCCCCCTACAGGAAGCAAACAGATCAGACTGGTGAATGGGGCAGATGGTTGCTCTGGGAGAGTGGAGATTCATTACAGTGGTACGTGGGGGACAGTCTGTGATGATTCCTGGGACACATCAGATGCCAATGTCGTTTGCAAAGAATTGGGATGTGGACACGCCATTGATGCCCCTGCCTCAGCTCATTATGGGGAAGGATCAGGGCAGATCTGGCTGGATGATGTGAGTTGCTCTGGAAATGAATCCTATCTTCGGGACTGTTCCTCCAGCGGATGGGGTCAGCATAACTGTGGGCATGGTGAAGATGCTGGAGTTCTCTGCTCAGGTCTGTTCTTTGGAAGCTTTATTGAATCTAATTAATAGGATGTCAATATAAGAGGTCAGTGTTAACTAACAGAGAAGCCATAAAATGAGAAGAAACTGAGTATGAAAGTGGAGAATCTCCTTGCCTGTCACATAGTTCTTTTGAGATATATTCCTTTGGAATGATAACCAGAATTTCCAGCTCTGCCTAACCCAAGTGTTCAAAAATCATGAGTTACGACTAAAATATCAGGAAATTGGTTAAAAATAACGAGATTTAAAATCATACACTCCTAGAATCATAGTGTTAAAAGGGACCAGTGGGGTCATTGAATCTAACCCCTGCCAAGATGAAAGACGTGCTGTGGTTAAACCATCCAAGAGAGATGGCTATGCAGCCTTCTTCTGAAAACATCCAGGGAAGGACCTTCCATAACTTCCCTAGGCCTCTGTTCCTTTGTCCTACTGTTGTTAAAGTTAGGAAGTTTTTCCTGAGATTTAATCTAAATCTGCTCTGCTGTAGTTTGAACCCATGCCTCTTGCCCTACCCTCATAGCAAGAGAGAACGATTTTTCTCCATCTATTCATGTCATGCTGACAGAAAGCAGAAGACCGGAAGTCCGAAGTGTAGGCAATGCAATATTTATTGGGGTTAGTTTCAAGCAAGTATATCCATAGCTCTGACACTGCTGAGCCTTTGTCCCAGTGTTCCAGTTCCCCCTTCCTGAGCAGGCATAATTATACCTGTAATGCATGGTGTTGGTCCCACCCCTTACAATTTATGGTCAAGTTCCGTTTTGGAGGGTCTTGAGTCTGGGGGCTTGGTACCACCTCTTTTGTATCCCATTGGAGGGGCAGAGAGTGAGGTTGTGTACTGGCCAACGCCAGGCCTTTCTTTGGCTTTTAGTGTTTCTTGTGTCTCTCCCCACCCCCTCTCGCCCCTCCTAACTGGTTGCTTGATCTTGGCTTGAGAGAGGAGCCAGGCAGCCTTCCAGTGTATGCTCATACATACTCCCAGCATAACCAGTAACACTTTAACTCTATTTCTTATCTTTTCTCATTGTGCTAAAAGCCCCATTTGGTTGTGGGAAATATAACACACAGTGTCTTTGGTCTTTGTTCACACAAATTAGTAAGGATATGAGAGTATCAAAAACCAAACTCAAAATTCTATCTCAGGCAAACAAACAGGTCTATATACTAACAGCAGCCTTACAAGTATTTTAAGACTGCTATCACTTCCCCACGGACTCTCCTCTATTCCAAACTAAACATACCCAGTTCCTTCAGTTTTTCTCATATGGGTTACATTCTCTTTCTTTGCTCATCTTTGTCGCTCTCCTCTGGATCCTTTACAGATTCTCTACAACCTTTCTATACACTGGTGACCATATTGGACACAGTACTCCAGCTGAGGCCCAACCAGCGCCAAGTGGAGCGGTACTGTCACCTCCTGTGATTTGCATGCTATGCCTCTGTTAATGCAACAGTAGCAGGCAGCTTGGAGGGCCAAGCAGCCTAGTGGTTAGAGTGCCTGGCTCTCGGCCCTTTGATTGGTTGAGTAGCCTCAGCGTTTATGGCCTAGAGGGGTAGTGAGATCCGGGCCCTTCCTCTCCATTGGGTCCAAACCCAGGTCCCTGAGTAAGTCAGCCCCTGAACAGCGAGGGGATCCCTCCCAGCAGGAAGTCAAAATCCTCTTCCATGGGCTACTTCCTACCGGTCTGTTCAGTTTGAGGAATGGCCCCTCTAGTGTAGTTTGCTGGATGGCTTGTTTCCTGCAGGGTTCCCTCTTGGTCTAGGGCAGCGCCTTGCTGCGATCTCCAGCTCCTTCAGGCAGGGCAGCCACAAGTTGGTGAGGGCAAACCCCACAACGTCTCTGGTTTCCACTCAGTAAGTTACTTCAGGTGCTGGAGGCTCCTTCACAGTCTCCCTTGGCTGTGGAGACAGTGCTTATTCTGAGTCAGCTGCCCTGGCTGGCCGATTACTGCTCCTTCCCTTCAAGCAGGGAGACGGCTAGCTCCTGACTCTTCACCAGTCAGCACCAAACTGAGCCACGGTCTCTTCACCCCTGCTCCCATGCCTGGCTTATGCTGCAGATGTAGCATGGTGGGGCTAGCTGGGCCCAAAGGCTCTTTAACACTTGCTGTGCAGGCTGGCAGTTTCTTTTTCATCAAGCAACCTACAATTGCATTTGCCTTTTTCCCAACAGCATCACACTGTTGACTCAAGTTGAGTGTGTGATCCAACACAACTCCTAGATCCTTCTCAGCAGTGCTGCTGCCAAGCCAGTTACCTCCCATTCCACATTTGTACCTTTGGTTTTTCTCCCCTAAATATAGAACATTACATTTGTCTTTGTTGAATTCCTTTTTTTTAATCTGTAGCCCAGTTCTTCAATTTATCAGGATCTCTTTGAATTTTATCTCAATTCACCGAAGTGTTGGCAACCCCCCTAGCTTTGTGCTATCTGCAAATTTGATCAGTATGCTCTATATTCCTCCATCCAGGTCATTAATAAAGATGCTAAATTACACCAGACCCAGAACAGACCCCTGTGGAACCTCACTTGACACCTCCCTTCAATCTGACATCATTCCATTAATAGTCAATCTTTGTTTGCGGTTGTTTAACCAATTACGTATCCACGTACTGGTAGTTCTGCCAAGCCCGCATTTCTCCAGCTTACTTATCAGAATGGCATGTGGGACTGTGTCAAAAGCCTTGCTAAAGTCCAGGTATATTATGGCCATTGCATTCCCTCATCCTCAAAACCAATTACTGGTCTTAGGGCTTGTCTACGCTACCGAGGGGGATTGATCTAAGTTACGCAATTTCAGCTACGTGAATAGCGTAGCTGAAGTCGACTGACTTAGATCTATTTACCGCGGTGTCTTCACTGTGGTAAGTCGACAGCTGATGCTCTCCTGTCGCCTCCACCTGCGCCTCTCGTTCTGGTGGAGTGCCAGAGTTGACAGGAGAGCACTTGTTGATCAATTTATCACGTATAGACAAGATGTGATAAATCAACCCCCACTGGATCAATCACTGCCTGTCGATCCAGCGCAAAGTGCAGACAAGCCCTTAGAATAATATCAAACTGGTTTGACATGATTTGTTCTTAATAAATCCATGCAGGATCCTAGTGATCATCCCTTCATCCTCCAGGTAATCACAAATTGCTTGTTTTATACATTAGTAGTTTCCCAGGTATGTAGTCAGGATGCCTGGTCTATAGTTCCCCATCCTCCTTTCCCCCCTTTTTAAAGATAGGCACTATGTTAGTCCCTAGCCAGTCTTCCCAGACCTCTCCTATCATCCATGAATTTGCAAATATTATTGCCAGTGGCACCGAGATTTCTTCTTCTAATTCCTTTAGCACACTGGGATGAATAAAATCAGGCCCTCCTGACATGAATTCATGCAAATTAGTAAGAAGATCAAAGAAATGTGATATTAATATGTGCAATTTATCCCTACAGGAAGCAAACAGATCAGACTGGTGAATGGAGCAGATCGATGTGCTGGGAGAGTGGAGATTTATTACAATGGCATCTGGGGGACAGTCTGTGATGATTCCTGGGACACATCAGATGCCAATGTCATTTGCCAAGAATTGGGATGTGGACGCGCCCTTAATGCAACTGGCTCAGCTCATTATGGGGAAGGATCAGGGCAGATCTGGCTGGATGATGTGAGTTGCTCTGGAAGCGAATCCTATCTTCGGGATTGTTCCTCTGGTGGATGGGGTCAGCATAACTGTGGGCACGGTGAAGATGCTGGAGTTCTCTGCTCAGGTCTGTTCTTTGAAAGTGTTATTGAATCTAATTAATAGGGGGTTAATGTAAGAGGTTGATGTTAACTAACAGAAAAGCCATAAAATGAAAAGAACAGTGGAAAATCTACTTACTGTCACACAATTCTTTTGACATATTGTGTCAAGGCACCTCCTTTGTCTCGCCAGACCTTAGTGCTTTCCCCTCTGGCGATGGTGGGCCTGGGGTTAATCAGCCCCTCTCTGGGCAGGGTTTGCCTTTCCCCTTCTGTGTTCCCTTGGCCATACTTTCAGGGTAGCCCTGACAGTCGGCCTAAGGGGTGATCCTCCACCAAACAAAAAAGAAACAGTCTCATAAACTAAAACCCCAGTGAGGTACCTTTCTCTGCCTCCTCACTGGGGAAGGGTGTTGCCCTGTTGGTTTTCCCTGGGGTCTCCGTCCTTACCTAGCAGGCACTCAGGTTTGGCTATTTCCCCTATGGGAAGGAACACAGCCTCTCACCCTGGAGAAGCTTATTGGCAGCCCTTAATTGGGATCAGGTGCCCCTAGCTGACTTGGGGTAACCGCCTTTCAGCTTGTAGGGAAAACAGCCTTTAACATTCATATATTCTTGTGGAATGGTAAACAGACTTTCCCGCACTGCCATACCCAAGTTTTCAAAAATCAGGAGACAGGCCCAAAAACATCAGGAAATTGGCTAAAAATAATGTGATTTAAAATCATAGAATCATAGCATAAGAAGGGACTGCAATGGTCATCTAGTCTAACCCATGCCAAAATGAAGGATTTGTTGTGTCTAAATCATCCAAGACAGATGGCTATCCAGCCTCCTTCTGAAAACCACCAGGGAAGGAGCTTCCACAACCTCCCGAGGCCTCTGTTCCACTGTCCTACTGTTCTCACAGTTAGGAAGTTTTACTTGAGATTTAATCTAAATCTGCTCTGCTGTAGTTTGAACCCATTGCCTCTTGTCCTGCCCTCTGTGGGAAGAGAGAATGATGTTTCTTCATCTTTTTTATGGCAGCCTTTCAAATATTTGAAGATCATTGTCATGTGCCCCCTTAATCTCTTTTCCAAACTAAACATACCCAGTTCCTTCAGCCTTTGCTCATACAGCTTGCGTTCCGTTCCTTTGATCATCTTTGTCACTCGCCTCTGGACCCTTTCCAGTTTCTCTACATCCTTTCTATACACTGGTGACCATAACTGTACATAGCGCTCTGGCTGAGGCCCTACCAGCGCCAACTAGAGTGTTACTGTCCCCTCCTGTGATTTGCATGCTGTGCCTCTGTTAATGGAATTGTAACAGGGGGCTTGGAGGGCCAGGTGGCCCAGTTGTTGGAGCGCCTGGATCTCTTCCCCCTCATTGGTTGAGCAGCCTCAGTCTTTAAGGCTTGGGGGGTAAGGGAACCCAGGTCCTCTCTCTCCACTCCTCCCAGCTGAGGGCCCTGTGAATGTCAATCCCTGATGGGGGGCGGGGGGTAGGGAAGGATGGATCAAAGGAAGTGGAGAAAGCTCTCTTTTCCCTGGATTCCCGGGATGTGCCAACATTCCTTCTTCAGATCCAGGTGGTGATGTACTCTAGCCTGTCAAGTAGTTTGTCAATGCAAGGCATCAGTTACACATCAAATTTTGAGACTGTGTTGACCTTTTGGAAGTCATTACTAAACCAGGTGGTCCAATCAGGCTTGGGGACCAATACTACAGGGCGTTTCCAGTCTCTGAATGATTCCCTGATTACTCCTAGTTCTAGCATTGATTGGGATTCTCGCTTCATGGTTCCCCTCAACTCCTGGGGAAGGGGTTGAGAATTTTCTCTGACTTTAAGCCCCAGTTTCATCTGGATGTTATGGGTCTGTCTAGGTTGAGTAGAAAATACAAAAGAGAAGACATCTATCATCTGTTGAGTCTGGGGTCTCTGGTCTGGGTGAGATTGTTTCCAGTCTTGACCATTGCTGGCTCTGAGGCCTCATCAACCTGAGGGCCTAATTCTAATATTGGTAAGCTATTGGGCTTTCCAAGGTATTTAAAGATTTACATGGTAGATTTGGTGTACCTTTCACTTGTTCAGTTCTCAGATTTTGTAGTTTACTGGCCCTACTCTTCACATCACCTTATAGGGCCCTTGCAAGCAAGCTAGGAGTTTTAATGTGGGTAATGGCAGTGGGTAATAACAGAAGAACCCAATTACTGGGTTGCAATTCGCAGAGGTGAGCCCTGCTTCCTGTGTACTCTGGGTATGTAGGTGGTGAGCCCTGGACACCGAGCTTCTCCCATAGGTCCAGGACGTATTGTACTACGTTATTGGCCTGAAATAGCTGTTCTTTCCACATTTCTCAAATGAGTTCTACAATCCCATGGGGATGCCTCCCATATAAGAGCTCAAATAGTGAGAAGCCAGTGGAGGACTGGGGGACTTCTTGCCTGGAGAACAGGGGAGGAGGGAGTAACTGGTCTCAGTGTCACATATCCATCTGTAAGGACAAACTTCCAGGGCATCCTCTTTAGTGTTCTGTTGAATCTTTCCACCAGGCCATCTGTTTGGGGGTGGTGAACAGATATCCTGAGAACCTTGATTTTCAGCAATCGGCAGAGTTGCTTGACCATCTGAGGCATAAAGTTCATTCCCTGATCTGTTGAGCTCTCCCATAGTAGCCCATCCTAAGCAAAGATTTTCATGAGTTCAGTGGCCTCTGTTTTGACATTCATAGAATGTAATGGTACTGCTTCAGGGTACCTAGTTTCATAGTCTACTGTAACTAAAATGACCAGTAGCCTGAGGCACTGTTCTCCAGGGAGTCGACTATGTCCATTCCAATCTGGCCGAATGGCATACTTACTAGTGGGAAGGAGAGGCTCTTTGTGGTCTGAGGAGATGTAGGCTGACACTGCAGGCATGAGGCACAGAAATCTGGAACATCTTTGTAGATTCCAGGCTAGAATCTGGGCTAACATCTTCTCCCTCCCTAAGTGCTCTGCAAAGTTTATGACATGGGTGAGTTGCATCACCTCCCTCCAGTACAGTTGGGTACCAGAAGCTGATTCCAAACTTCCCCAGTCTGCTGGTCCTTTTCAATGTGGTATAAGTGTTCACCCTGAATTTCAAATTGTGGAAACAGTCCTGCTTCATGGGGCTTGATGGTCTCCCCATTTACTACTGCCACTTGAGTGTATGCTTAGCTCAGTATGTTGTCCACCCGTTATTTCTCTACAAAGTTGGAGAACTGGGTCAGAATATCAGACTCAGGTAATGGAGCTGCTGCTACCACCCCGGAGCCCTTTAAATCGCCACCGGAGCCCCGCTGCCGCTACCCCAGGGCTCCAGCAGCAGGGCTTTGCTGGGGATTTAAAGGGCTGGGGCGGTTGAGGCCCCGCCCCCTGCTCAGGACTCTGGCGTACTGGTAAGTCCTTTAACTTATTTTCACCCCTGGTTGGAGTCTCAGCAGGACCTCTGGTTGGAGGCAAGGAGATCCCACAGTCTGAAGGGGGTCTCACAAGCTCCTTTAGCAACTCCTGAAAACAGTTCCAGCCTCAGCCAACAATACCAGGATAGGCAAACATTGGTGCTGTCAAGGTTGATTCCCACTCTGGCACTTTGAGTACAGAAGGTGGGGGCCTGCAAAGACCTTAAAAAATACTTTGCCACTCCAGGCTTGTATTAAACTCCCAAGGTTACAGATTCCCTGGCCTTGAGTTGTATCGCTGCTACCACCCACATGCAAAACCCCTTTGAGAGCCCAGTTAGGCGCACCTGGGAATTCCTTCCTGTGGGGTACCCCCAAGCTCTTTTACTCCCCCTCTCCGGGGAAGAGCTGAGAAAAGGAAAAGGAAAATAAATAATCTGTTGCGACCAGCTGAATCTGGAACCCTTTGTTCCTCTTAGTAGCAGGGCCGGCTCCAGGGTTTTGGCCGCCCCAAGCAGCCAAAAGAAAAAAAAGCCGCGATCGTGATCTGCGGCGGCAATTCAGTGGGAGGTCCTTCGCTCCGAGCAGGAGTGAGGGACCATCCGCCGAATTGCCGCCGAATAGCTGGACGTGCCGCCCCTCTCCGGAGTGGCCGCCCCAAGCACCTGCTTGACAAGCTGGTGCCTGGAGCCGGCCCTGCTTAGTAGCTGACTGAATAACCTGTGCACAGACCCCCTCTTCTTCCTAAGACACAGGAATCAAATCATGTTCTTAAAAAGATTATTTGTATTTTAAAGAAAGAAAGAAAGAAAGAAAGAAAGAAAGAAAGAAATCTGGAAAATCAGGGCTGCTGCTAGATGTTAAAAAGCAACTGGAAGGATTAAACACCAGGAATTGCTTCCCTGGGGTTCAGCTTAACCATTACAAAAGAACAGAAGTACCTGTGTTCAGCACAGAGGAATTCACAAGCCAAAATAAAGAGAGAAACCTGATCACATCTATCTAAACATTTCCTGCCCTACTTACATCTATGTAGTTCCAAATAAATTATTCTAGGTATGGATGCTGGGAAATTTCCATACCTGGTCCCAAGCTTCTTACAACATACCTGCTGGCTTGGTTCCTTCAGCTGAAAGACCAGCCGACAGAGGGGCAGTTTTGTTTCCAATTTGAAAGTTTCTAGTCTTCCCATTGGCTCTTTTGGCCAGGTGCCAACTCACTTCCTCTTACCTAAGCATTTCAGTGAGACTTCTTAACCCTTTACAGATAAGGCAAGAAGAGAACAGCTACTGAGAAGGATTTTTATAGCTAACTGACTGGCTGGCTGGGCGTCCATAAAAGGGAGCTACCCCCCGCTCCTCATTTACCACAGGTGCAATGCCAACGAACAGGGACTCTGTGTCCCCCTACTGTTGGAGTCACTTAAATGTGTGGATAAGGTTCTCATCCCCATCGACATATTATAGCAGGATGAAGCCACAAGTTGGTCCAGGATTAGGAATCACCAAGGTCTGGACGAGGGTCTGGCCATACCCTTAGTCAACAAGCCCCACAATTTCTATTCCATTCACTTGTACAGGGATGGCCAACTTTGCAGGTCTGCCTTGTCACGCTTGTCCCCCTAGCGTCCAGATCTCCCCAGAACTGCACTCCATGGAGGGGCAATCTCGGGACCAGTGCCCGGGATAGTCACAAGTGAAATACCGGTCTTGGCCTTGGCTGTGGTGACTGGCCCCACACCCATGTATTTGAGGGGTCCCATCCCCTAGGAATCCCCTGAGTTCAGGCTCCAGTGATACCCCCATCTTCACCTAAAATGGGTCAGCGGTCTCTCAGACTGAGGTGTGAGTCAATAACCCCAGGTTTCTGAGCCAGAAGACCCTGTACCCTCTGGTGCCCCAGTGAGGTGGGAGTAGATTTGAGTGCCTCAGGATCCTGGTTTCCCTGGGCTGCTCCCTCCTGTGGTTGTGTGTGGCTTTAAGTCTCCCCAGACCAATGTTGCAGGGTCATTTATAGAGGTTTTGGCGGCCAGGTAATTTTCAGTGAGCTGAATGGGGGGAGGGATAGCTCAGTGGTTTGAGCATTGGCCTGCTAAACCCAGGGTTGTGAGTTTAATCCTTGAGGGGGCGATTTGGGGCAAAAATCTGCCTGGGGATTGGTCCTGCTTTAAGCAGGGGTTGGACTAGATGATCTCCTGAGGTCCCTTCCAACACTGACAGTCTATGATTCTATGAATGGTGTCTGCTATGATCTCTAGATGGTGCCGTAACACCCTCTCCTTTCTCCAAGTGGGCAGTATCTGAGTAAACTGCTCAAGTAGGAGCAGCTTGGCTACCTGAGTCCCCATCCTTGTTTTGAGTTTGAGCCACCTCCAGCATGCATCCTGTAACTAACAGAGAAGCCATAAAATGCGAAGAACCTGAGTATGACAGTGGAGAGTCTCCTTCCTGGTCACACAATTATTTTGTTATATATTCCTGTGGAACAGTAACCAGACTTTCCAGCTCTGCCAAACCCAAGTGTTCAAAAATCATGAATCAGGCCCCAAAAATCAGAAAATGTCTAAAAATAATGTGATTTAAAATCAGAGAATTACAAGGTTAGAAGGGACCACAAAGGTCATCTAGTGGAATCCAGCCTCCTTTTGAAAATGTCCAGCAAAGGGGTTTCCACAACCTCCATAGACAGCCATCATATTCCAGTGTCCTGCTGTTCTTACAGTTAAGAAGTTTTTTTTCTGAGATTTAATCTAAATGTGCTATGCTGCAGTTTGTACCCACTGCCTCTTGTCCTGCCCTCTGGCAAGAGAGAACAACTTTTCTCCATCTTTTTTGTGGCAGCCTTTCAAGTATTTGAAGTCCACTGTCATGTCCCCCCTTAATCTCCTCTTTTCCAAACCAAACATACCGAGTTCCTTCAGCCTTTGCTCATATGGCTTGCATTCCATCCCTTTGATCATCTTTGTCTCTCACCTGTGGATCCTTCAAAAGCTGTGCTGAACAGGGAATTAATATAATGTTGGGTGCAAAACTAAGAGAGAAGCGGTAGAATGAGAAGATAGCTGTATGTGACACAAGAGAAACACTCTGCTTGTCACATGATTGTTTCTGGTATTTTTTTCTTTTGGAATGATAGCTAACCGTTCAATTCCTGAGGGCAGAGTTCAAATCCATTTTTCAGTCAGAAGTGAGTAGTCTGGTGTTTTTCACCTTAGTCTCCATTGAGTATACCACAAATTTCACTACACAATTCTGCATAAATGGCAATCTCTGCTCAAGAAAGGTGAATAGCTAGAACAGCAGAGGGTTGTATCAGGCAGATCGCTTTTGAAAATTGGCCCCTTATTACAGAGCCTAAATGAGCTCTGTTGAAAAATCTGGTCCAGTGTGTTGATTTAATGTTTTACAAATGTACGAAATAATAAGAATAGTAAGCACAGTCCTCTTTTCTGTCATAATGCCCCTTATGAGCCTTTACTGTGTGCCAAATTCAGTTTCCTCTAGCTGCTCTTTCAGACGACACTGTAACAGGGTTAGGGTTAGGGTTAGGGTTAGGGTTAGGTCCCTGAATAGTAGGTTCATCTCCCACTGATGTTAGTATGGTGCAGACTGAGTGTAGTTTATTGGCCATGCTTTTTCAGGGAAATGTATTGAAATTAAAACTTTTTAAATGATGTCAAGTTTAGGATGCAAGTGATAAACAGAGAACAATTTTTTAAAAAAGATTTATCTCTGTATTTAATTATACAAAAACTATCTGGGGGACAGATTCCTTTTAAATTGTTCCCAGCCATCATTTTCCTCATGTACCTACCTGAACCTGTCCACGCACACTCTTCTAAGTGGGTTTCCTCTTTAGACAGGACCATTACAGCAATTTAGAGGGGAATTTTCACAGGCCCTCCTTTGGATACTCTATTGAAGATTTAGGCACCCACTTTTGGGAACTCAGGCCTGATCCACACATAAAATTTAGATCAATATAGCTACATGGCTCAAGGGTGTGAACAATTCACACCCCTGAGCACTGTAGCTATGATGACCTAACCCCTGGTGTAGACAAAACTAGGTCTACAGAAGAATGCCTCCGTTGATCTAGCTACCACTGCTTGGGAAGGTAGAGTACCTACAGCAATGGAAAAACCCCATTCATTGCTGTGTCTACATTAGGGTGCTACAATGGCATAGTTATAGCATCCATAGTGTAGACCAGTCCTAAGACAAGAAGTGATGTTTTCACAGCAGAATTGGAGTGGTGTTTGGTCTTTGCAAACCTACTCTTATTGGCATCCAGTTTGTCTAGACTTGACAGGTTGCCCAACCATTGAATTTTCAAAACCTCACTACTCAGTGGTGCTGTATTCTCCTGGCTCTGATGTTCTCCCTCTTTCTAAATGTCACCATTTGTGTACAAACTGCCCTTATCTGTTTTGCAAAGTTTTCAAAAGCTTGGGCAGGATCTTGTTAGAAGGATAAATTTCCTCTGCCTCTTTTCCCAAAAATGTCTCTTAATGTAGAACCCAAACATGGTGAGGTTCTTTACCACAATTCTCCTTGGTGCTGCCCTCCCATTGCACAATCTGCCAGTAGCCCCCACCCATGAAGCCACCTCCTCCCTTTCTACTCTTAAACCTCTGGTCAATGTATGATATTCAGTTCTTTGCTTTTAAGTGCTTGAGTTTTATACATGATGTGGTGCAGTAAGTTTTGTCACTCAGGAAATCTTACTAGTGTTTATTGGGATGTACATAAACCTAATGGATCAAAACATGTCATGGGCCTAGTTAGAAGAATAAAGAGGGGATAACATCTTATCCATATTGTAGGGTGCACAGCCTTGTTATACTAGTGCATCTAAATATAGAATGAGTAAATTGATTAGAATGTTTTATATATATTTATAATATAATATACACATTTAATATATTTAATATAATATTTTCAGGTTAGAGTCTACATTCACTAAGAAGTGAAAATGGCTCTGGGTTGGTGAAAAACAACCTCTCATGACCCAGACTGTGAAGAATCTGAACATAGTAGCATCCTTGGATCATCAATAGAAGAGTAACTGAGTTTAGATAAAATACAACATGAGGCAGCAAACTCTATATGATCAGCTTCTTTCTCTGAGAAAAGCTCAGCTGTGGCACACTGATATAACACTGTTCAGAGAGGCTTCTAAAGTTGCAGGAAATACAAGCGCATCTAGGAAAAAGTTGCCAAATTTCCTCTGTATAATTTTCCATTGATCAAACTGTGTAGAATTTTCCTGCTTTTTTTTATTCATGTAATTTTTTCAGCTTGAATTTCTGCTTTTTTCTTATTAAAATCTTTTTTAAAGTCATACCAAGATTTGATGCTTCTGTCCTGAGATGAATTGTGCAGCTTCCCAGGGACAAGAGATTAAACAAAATCACAAAGCAAGTGTCACCTCTGTGAGGAGAGGTGAGGGGGCACCAACCACTTGCAGCAGCACCCTCCACCCCAGCACCCCAACCCTAATCTCAGTTTAGTGCAGAGGGGAAGTCCTAGGGTCCAAAGAGGCTGGAGCTCGGCTGTTCTCAGTGGTGGCAGATGACAGAACAAGGAGCAATGGTCTCAAGTTGCAGTGGAGTAAGTCTAGGTTGGATATTAGGAAACACTATTTCACTAGGAGGGTGGTGAAGCACTGGAATGAGTTACCTAGGGAGGTGGTGGAATCTCCTTCCTTGGAAGTTTTTAAGGCCCGGCTTGACAAAGCCCTGGCTGGGATGATTTAGTTGGGAATTGGTCCTGCTTTGAGCAGGGGGGTGGACTAGATGACCTCCTGAGGTCTCTTCCAATCCTAATCTTCTATGATTCTATGATTCTAAGACTGGATAGCACGCCTGCCCTACCCTCACTTGGAAGCAATGGCTTCTGTCTGGGCTGGACCCAGCTTCCTGCTCTTGGCATTGCGACCCAACATACAGGGTCACAGTTCCACATAACCCTGCACACCATGTTACATCACCCAGACTAGGAAGCTGGCTCAGCCCCACAGAACAGGAGCCACCTCTTCTAAGTGAGTATGGGACAGGCATGCTACCAGTCCCGTGTGAAAATGCATGTTGTACATCTCCCTTTGTCAGTTGCATAATATGTATGAAAAGGCACCCCAACACACACACATACCCATAACAGCTACCTCCCTTGCCCCTTCGCTTAGCCCCGCTACTGCACACACCCCTTAGAAGAGACCTGACTTCTGCCTGAGAGAGTGAAGGCTGTCCATTTCTTATGAACCAAGGAGGTTGCTGCAGGGGAGGGCTACAGATGCGTGACAAAGACAGGCTGTGGAGGTGGGGGATTTGATCATTAGAAGTATTGACATTTGAGTGACTGGCAATGTTGTGTATTTGGTTGTCGTGGTAATAGGACCTTGTGTTGCTATGGCAACTGAGTTAGATTATTAGGGGATAGCCCAGCCAGCTTTGGCTGGCTGTTGGTTAGTTCTGAGTGTGGAAATAAATGGCTGCTACAAGGTTTACAGCTCTCTGTGTCTCCAGTGACTTCTTCCTAAAACTGTTGCCCCCAAGGATATAACGTAGTGACGAGGATGGGATCTCTGTGCTGCCCCAGCAACAGAAGGAAGTAGAAGTTAAAGTACAAAAAACAAACAAACAAACAAACAAAAACCTTGTTTGCTGCTGGAAGGGGGTGAGAACTGGCTTGTTTGCACTGACTGTGCAAACTGAAACTAAAATCATGGCTACACTTACAGGGCCACTGGAACCTTCTGAGGAGACTCTAGTGCAATGGCATGTATATACTGAGTGTTTTGAGCTTTTTGTTATTGCAAATAACATTGCGGAAGAGAAGAAGGTGACAATATTCTTAAGTGTTGTAGGGGCTAAGACCTACTCCCTGCTACGCAGCTTACTGCACCCTGTTAAGCCAGAGACTAAATCTTACAGGGACACTGTGGAGATCCTGGGGTCCCATTTTTCTCCAAAACCATTGGTAATTGCTGAAAGATATAGGTTCCACAAAAGAGACCAGAAAGGTGATGAAACAGTTGTACAATTTGTAGCAACTTTGAGAAAGCTTGCAAAACACTGTGAATTTAAGGAGATATTAAATGACGCCCTACGTGACAGGTTAGTGTGTGGCCTGCACAGTGAAGCTATACGGAAGCACTTAGTGACAGAGGCTCAGCTTACCTTACAGAAGGCCGTTGATATTGCAGTCTCCATGGAACTGGCTACAAAGGAGGCACAATCCATCGGTGCATCCCCTAGGGTGCATAAGGCGTCACAATAACCTACCCACAAAACTGTGGGGAGTCAAGAATGTAACCGCTGTGGTAAGCCGGGTCACCATGCATCAGAATGCTGGTGTAAAGACCTGGTGTGTCGACACTGTGGCAAAAAGGGACACATTGTGTGTGCCTGTAAACAAAAGAAAAAGAGTCCTGTGGTCTGGCTGACTAAAAAGGGAAATCCGCATACCCTAGAGCCGACCCAGGATGGCCAAGGAGACACCTCCTCACAAGAAGAGCCACTGCACGTTTTGGCTTTGGCAGTGGGCTCACATGAATACTGGGTAACCCCGTTGTTGGACGGCAAACCTATACGCATGGAACTGGACACCGGTGCAGCCGTTTCGCTGGTCTCAGAGACTGTGTATTAAGAAAAGCTACAGCATCTTCCGCTTAAAGCATAAAAAACAGTGCTGAAGATGTATACGGGAGAAGCTGTGCCCATGTTGGGCACTACTGATATTAAGGTGGAGCTCAATGGACAGGCTGCTAAATTGCCACTGTTTGTGGTGAGAGGTAATTACCCAGCCTTAATGGGTAGGTCTTGGCTTAGGAAGATTCAGCTGAACTGGGCAAAAGTGCACCGAATGGCTAAAGAAGAAACCTGTCTGACCGCTATACTAAGGAAACATGCTGCTGTATTTGGAGAGGATCTGGGGAGTATGGAGGGAATCACTGTGACATTGAACATTAAACCTGACAGTCAACCAAAATATCTGAAAGCCAGAACTGTGCCATATGCCATCATGCCTAAGGTTGAAGCGGACCTGGAGCGCCTGGTCACAAATGGAGTTCTAATACCAGTTACCCATAGCCCATGGGCAACTCCTATCATTCCAATAGTGAAGAAAGATGACTCCCTCCGGATTTGCAGTGATTTTAAGGTCACTGTCAACCCAGTGTTCTGTGCAGAGCAATACCCGCTTCCCCGCATCGATGACCTCTTCACAGGCCTGGCTGGGGGACAAAAGTTCAGTAAGATTGATCTGAGTCAAGCGTATTTACAGATGCACATTGATGAAAAGTCCCAAGAGCTGTTGACTATTGTGATGCATAAAGGGCTTTATCGATACTGTCGCCTACTCTTCGGAATAACGATTGTTCCTGCCCTGTTCCAGAGGGCTATGGACCAGATCTTGTGTGGCTTGCCAAGAGTCCAGTGCTATCTGGATGACATCCTGGTCACTGGAAGGAATGAGAAGGATCACCTAAAGAATTTAGAGGCTACCCTACAAAGACTGGAAGAGTATGGACTGCTAGTCCGCAAAGACAAGTGTGAATTCTTCCAGCCCTCTGTTGAATATTTGGGACACATCATTGATGCTACAGGTCTTTGTAAGGCCCCTTCCAAAGTTAAGGCTATTGTGGAGGCTCCCCCTCCTCGAAATGTTAGCCAGCTTCGCTCGTTTCTAGGACTATTGAACTATTATGGAAAGTTTATCTCACAGTTAGCCACACTGCTAAAACCACTTCATGAACTCCTTGGGCAGAACAAGGCCTGGAAGTGGACTGAAGCCTGTGATGTTGCCTTTAACAAAGCTAAGGATGCATTGCTAAATTCTGAAGTTCTGACGCACTTCGATCCATCCTTACCCCTATAGTTGGCCTGCGATGCGTCCCCTTATGGAGTGGGAGCAGTTGTGTCACACATTATGCCTTCAGGAGAAGAGAGACCTATTGCTTTTGCTTCACGCACTCTAAACAAAGCAGAAACTAACTATGCCCAAATCAAACGTGAGGCATTGGGAATTGTTTTCGGAATTCGGAAGTTTCATCAGTATCTGTTCGGACAGAAGTTTACTCTTCTCACAGACCATCGACCCCTGACTTCAATTTTTGGACCCCACACCAGCATTCCTCCATTAGCCGCTAGTCGTATGCAACAATGGGCATTATTGCTTTCCGCGCACACACATGAAATCAAATATCGGAAATCCACTCTGCACGGCAATGCGGATGGTCTCTCAAGGCTGCCTTTGCCAGTCAACCATCAAGATAGTGCCCAGAAGGAAATCTTTTACTTTGAACAGGTAGAGAATACACCCATCGCCGTTACTCAGGTAAAGAAGGCAACTCGAGTTGACCCAGTATTGTCCCAAGTTATGGACCTGGTGATGCATGGAACATCTCGACGAACCTCTCTGGTCTCACCCGACCTTGTTACCTACATATCCAGGAGAACGGAGTTATCAATCCAATCTGGTTGTTTGTTGTGAGGGAGACATGTCATTATCCCACCACCACTGAGATCACAGAACAGCTCCATTCCGGTCACTGTGGAATAGTGCGCATGAAGGAAATTGCACGAAGCTATTTTTGGTGGCCTGGATTGGACAGTGCTATTGAAGAGAAGGCAAGAGCTTGTATGTCATGTCAGGGTGTGAGGAATGCACCCCAGTGGGCACCCCTACACCCATAGGACTGGCCTGAAAACCCGTGGCAATGTATTCACATTGACTTCGCTGGCCCCCTTGAAGGAAGCATGTTCTTGGTGGTGGTAGATGCCCATTCTAAATGGCCAGAAGTCTCTCTAATGCAGAGAGTACTATCCAAAAACTGCGAGGACTCTTTAGTCGTTTAGGTCTGCCAGAACAACTTGTGAGTGACAACGGACGGCAGTTCATCTCTCAGGAGTTTCAAAAGTTTATGAAGGCAAATGGGATACACCACATCACTTCAGCACCATATCATCCATCCACCAATGGATTAGTTGAAAGATTTGTGCAGACAATGAAACAAGCTTTGAAATCGGCAAGGGGACAGTTACCCATTAAAAAGCGTCAAAAGATGCAGCTGAAGAAGTGGGGGTTTTTTTACCCATAAAAGCTTATGCCCAAATAAATCTGTTAGCCTTTAAGGTGCCATGAGACTCCTTGTTGTTTTTGTGGATACAGACTAACACGGCTGCCCCTCTGATACACTTTACCATTTGCATACACTAAGGGCTTGTCTACACTGGCAAGTTTTGTTGCCAAAAACTGCCTTTTGGTGACAAAACAGTGAGAGCATACATACTGCAATGGGACTTTTCTTGTGAAAAACGCCCAGTTTGGGCGACAAAAAACTTCCACCCCTACAAGAGACTTTTGTCTTTTCCCCTCCCTTTATTGTCGACAAACATCCAGTGTAGACACCATGACTGTTTTTTTTCACTTTTATTGGCATCCAGGAAGTGTCCCACACTCCCCATGCTGCCGTTCTGGTCAGCGGTTTGAACTCCGCTGCCCTGCAGCCAGGTAAACAACAATCCTCCCCTCCCCCTTGCAAGCCCTGGGAATTTTAAATCCCGTTTCCTGTTTGCTGGCTCAGCGTGGAGAGGTGTCCTGGCGTCCTGGAGTCTTCCCAGGTGAGCATGGCTGGCTATCACACCAAAGGCGCTCACGCTTGGACCACCGCAGAGCTGTTGGATCTGATCAGTATATGGGGAGAGGAGTCCGTTCAGTCACAGCTGCGAGTGACCCGTAGGAATCGGGACACATATGGGCAAATTTCTCAAGGCTTGTGCGAAAAGGGCTATGATCGGGACACACAGCAGTGTAGAGCAAAGATAAAGGAGCTGAGGCGGGCGTACCATAAGGCGAGGAAGGCAAACCATCGCTCCAGTCAGGGCCGTCCCTACCTATGTTGGTGCCCTACACAGCCCAAGCACCTGCACCCTCCCTGTGGGGGGAGCGGCTGCTCTGTGTGGGGGGCTGCGCTCAAGGGCTGCAGGGCCGTGGGAGCCGGAGCTGTGGGGGGCAGCAGCAGGGCAGGGAGGCCCAGGGCAGTGCAGGGATTAGCGGGGGGCCTGGCGCTGGCAGCAGGAATCGGTGGCAGCGGGAAGCAGAGCGACCCTGCCCCAACCCGCTCCACTCCCCCAGCTCCCAGCCCTGTCGCTTGGGGGAGGGGGCTTGGAGAAAGGGGTCAGGCCTGCCCTCGCACTCACCAGTGGCACCGGCAGGTAGCGGAGCAACGCGGCTGGGAGCTGGCAGAGTGGAGCGGGCTGGGGCCGAGTCGCACTGCTTCCCACTGCCGGTGAGTGCGGGGGTGGGCCTGACCCGTTCTGCCGGCTCCAGTACCCCCACTAATCCCGTGGGCCACATCGCTTGGGGGAGGGGGTTTGGGGGAAGGGGTGGAATGGGGGCAGGGTGGGGGAGAGCAGGGGGTCTGGCTGGAGGATGGGTCTGGCTGCTGGAGCCAGTGCTGCATACGCAACATGCAGCTGCCTAGGGCACCACGAAATTCGGTGCCCCAAATTACGTGGTGCCCTACGCAGCTGCGTATTCTGTGTATGCCTAAGGACGGCCCTGGATCCTCTGCTGGCAGTGCTCCATCCTGTACTCTGGGGTCTCACAGCACGGGCTGGAACACCCATAACGGACGTGCTCATATGAGCCACAGCTGAAACAGGCCTTAGGCTGTCCCGCATACCAGCAGTAACCCCCCTCTGAACCAATGTAAAACATGTTGGGAACGTAACTGTTCACTCTCATCTCTCCGAAGCTCAATTGTCTCCTGAAATTCACCTGTCCACACCCCGAATGTGTCATGCACCCTGGCCAGGGCCCAGAGCAGAGACAGTAAACCAGGTTTGTTTGTTTGTTTGTGTCTTTCCTTCTCTTTTAGGTTTATTTCAATTATTTCAGTTACTGGGTCAGTTGGGATTGTGTGTCTGGGGACTGTTTGAGCCTTTGTTCCCTTGATCACCCTTGATCAGCCTCAGTCTAGTGATCACCCTCCCCCTGTGTGATTAACGAGGGGGTAGGACTGACCTAGCAGAGAAGGCCTTAAAAGCCAGAGGCTAAGCGACCAGGGCAGTTTGAGAGGAAGTTTGTAGCAGGGAGTCTTGAGATAGTGAGTATGGTTAGGAAGGGCTGTCTTGCCTGTGCCAACACCGATCCTGTCTCCTCCACTTGTGCCTGTAGCCAGACAGAGAGCCTGACCATGGATGCCTCTACCCAGATCCTGGTATGGTTTTGCAGAGACTCTGGCCTGCATTTCCCTCTCAAAAAGCCAGGCTGGGGAGACCATCCAATGCAAAAGGTGCCTGCTGGTGGAATCTCTCAGGAAGCAGGTGGGAGAGCTACAGGAGGAGGTGGCTAGGCTGAGGAGCATCCATGTGGAGACATCCAAGGCTGAGGAAGCTATCCAGCTACAGAGGACTGCTGTCACACCACTGGGGGAGGAGGATATGGCTCTGTCAGAGGGAGGACACTGGCAGCTGGTTACTTCTGACAGCAGCGGTGGTTGGAGACTCTCTTCTGAGGGGGACGGAGGCACCCATCTGTCACCCTGACATGGCATCCCGGGAGGTATGCTGCCTGCCAGGGGCCCATATCCGAGACATTATGGAGGGATTGTTGAGGATCATCTGGCCCTCTGACTACTACCCCATGCTACACATCCATGTGGGCACTAATGATACTGTGAGGTGTGACCCTCAGCAGATCAGAAGTGACTACAGGGCTCTGGGAGTATAGGTAAAGGAGTTTGGAGTGCAGGTGGTGTTCTCTTTGATCCTTCCCATGAAGGGTAGGGGCCCAGGCAGAGACAGATGCATCGTGGAGGTGAATGCCTGACTGCGAAGATGGTGTCTCCAGGAGGGCTTTGGCTTCCTTGACCACAGGATGCTGTTCCAGGAAGAAGGACTGCTAAGCAGAGATGGGATCCACCTATTGAGGAAGGGGAAGAGCATATTTGGACACAGTCTGGCTAACCTAGTGAGGAGGGCATTAAACTAGGTTCGAAAGGGGCAGGTGACCAAAGCCCACAGGTAAGTCAAAGACATGGAGACCTGGGAGAAGGGTCAGAAATTGGGGGGATCATGAGCTGTAATAGCAGGGATAAAAGAGGGACAAGACAGAACTGTGGGGGAGGGGGGGAAATCAATTCAGTATCTTAAATGTCTGTATAGTAATGCAAGAAGTATGGGGAATAAGCAGGAAGAACTCATAATGCTAGTAAATGAACATAACTATGACATAGTTGGCATCACAGAGACCTGGTGGGATAATATGCACGACTGGACTATTGGTATAGAGGGGTACAGCTTGCTGAGGAAGGATAGGAAGGAGGTGTTTCCTTGTATATTAAGAATGTATATACTTGGTCTGAGGTTGAGATGAAAATAGGAGACAGATTTGTTGAAAGTCTCTGGGTAAGGATAAAAGGAGTAAAAAATAAGGGTGATATCATGGTAGGGGTCTACTAAAGAACACCTAACCAGGAAGAAGAGGTGTATGAGGCTTTTTTTTTTAAAAAAAAACCTAACAAAAACATCCAAAACACAGGACTTGGTGGTGATGGGGGACTTCAACTACTCAGACATGTGTTAGGAAAATAACACAGCAGGGCACAAATTATCCAACAAATTCTTGGAATGTATTAGAGACAATTTTTTATTTCAGAAGGTGGAGAAAGCTACTAGGAGAGAGGCTGTTCTAGATTTGATTTTGACAAATAAAGAGAAACTGGTTTCTCAAGAATTTGAAAGTAGAAGGCAGCTTGGGTGAAAGTGATCACGAAATCATAGAGTTAATGATTCTAAGGAATGGTAGGAGGGAAAACAGCAAAATAAAGACAATGGATTTCAAGAAGGCAGATTTTAGCAAAGAGAGTTAGTAGGTAAGATCCCATGGAAAGCAAGTCTGAGAGAAAAAACAATTGAAGACAGTTGGCAGTTTTTCAAAGAGACATTATTAAGGGCACAAGAGCAAACTATTCCAATGCTTAGGAAAAATAGGAAGAATCGCAAGAGACCACACTGGCTTAACCAGGAGATCTTCCATGATCTAAAAATCAAAAAAGAGTCCTACAAAAAGTGGAAACAAGGTCAAATGATAAAGGATGAAAATAAACAAATAAAACTTATGTAGGGGCAAAATTAGAAAGGTCAAGGCACAAAATGAGATCAAACTAGCTAGAGACATAAAGGGTAACAAGAAAATATTCTACAAATACATTAGAAGCAAGAGGAAGACCAAGGACAGGGTAGGCCCGTTACCAAATGAAGAGGGGAAAACAATAACAGAAAATGTAGAAATGGCAGAGGTGCTTAATGACTTCTTTGTTTCCGTTTTCACCAAGAAGTTTGGTGGCTTTTGGACGCCTAACATAGTGAATGCCAGTTAAAATGGGGTAGGTTCAAAAGCTGAAATAGGGAAAGAACTAGTTAAAAGTTACTTGGACAAGTTAGATATCTTCAAGTCACCAGGGCCTGATTAAATGCATCCTAGAATGCTCAAGGAACTGGCTGAGGAGATATCTAAGCCATTAGCTATTATCTTTGAAAAATCATGGAAGACGGGAGATTCCAGAAGACTGGAAAAGAGCACATATTGTGCCTATTAAAAGAGAAATAAGGGCAACCCAAGCAATTACAGACCAGTCATCTTAACTTCTGTACCAAGATAGATAATGGAGAAAATAATTAAGGAATCAATTTGCAAACATCTAGAAGATAATAAGGTGATAAGTGATAGTCAGCATGGATTTGTCAAGAACAAATCACATCAAACCAATCTGATAGCTTTCTTTGACAGGGTAACAAGCCTTGTGGATGGGGGGGGGAAGAGGTAGATGTGGTATATCTAGACTTTAGTAAGGCTTTTGATGCAGTCTTGCATGACCTTCTCATTAACAAACTAGGGAAATACAACCTAGATGGAGCTACTATAAGGTGGGTGCATAACTGGTTGGAAAACCATTCCCAGAAAGTAGTTATCAATGGTTCACAGTCCGGCTGGAAGGGCATAACAAATGGTGTTCCACAGGGATCCGTTCTGGGTCCGGTTCTTTTCAATGTCTTCATCAATTATTTAAATCATGGCATACAGAGTACATTTATAAAGTTTGCAGGTGATACCAAGCTGGTAGGGGCTGCAAGTGCTTTGTAGGATAGGATGAAAATTCAAAATGATCTGGACATACTGGAAAAATGGTCTGAGGTAAATTGGATGAAATTCAATAAGGACACATATAAAGTACTCCACTTAGGAAGGAACAATCAGATGCACACCATACAAAATGGGAAATGACGGCTTAGGAAGGACTACTGTGGAAAGGGATCTAGAGGTCATAGTGGACCACAAGCTAAATATGAGTCAACAGTGTAACGCTGTTGCAAAAAAAAAGCAAACATCATTCTGGGATGTATTAGTAAGAGTGTTGTAAGCAAGACACAAAAAGTAATTCTTCCACTCTACTCCACGCTGATTAGGCGTCAACTGGAGTATTGTGTCCAGTTCTGGGCACCACATTTCAGTAAAGATGTGGACAAATTGGAGAAAGTCCAGAGAAGAGCAACAAAAATTATTAAAGGTCTAGAAAACATGACCTATGAGGGAAGATTGAAAGAACTGGGTTTGTTTAGTTTGGAAAAGAGAAGACTGAGACGGGATATGATAACAGTTTTCAAGTACCTAAAAGGTTGTTACAAGGAGGAGGGAGAAAAATTATTCTCCTTAACCTCTGAGGATAGGACAAGAAGCAATGGGCTTAAATTGCAGCAAGGGAGGTTTAGGTTGGACATTAGGAAAAACTTTCTAACTGTCAGGGTGGTTAGGCACTGGAATGAGTTGCCTAGGGAGGTTGTGGAATCTCCATCATTGGAGATTTTTAAGAGCAGGTTGGACAAACACCTGTCAGGGATGTTCTAGATGGTTGTTGGTCCTGCCATGAGTGCAGGGGACAGAACTAGATGCCTCTCAAGGTCCCTTCCAGTCCTATGAGTCTATGATTAGTGTCAGGAGCCAAGCCGAGGTCAATAGCTGGGAGTCTGTAATCAAGGGATTTGCAGTGCCGAGCAGCAAGCAGGGTGTAAGGGAAGCACACACTGGATGTCTGTGTTGCTCAAACAACTCCCAGAAATGACTTCCTGGTTTATGTGTGAAGTGTCAGCCAACCAGGCGGGGCTGTCACTCATGCTCCTTAGGGCAGGACTTCCTGCAGGGCTTAGCCTCTCAGTTCCTTTGGTGGCAGTTTTATCTGGGCCTCCGGTGGTGACTAGAAAGCAGCTCTTTCCTGCAACACTGCAGACCTGAGTTCTATACCTCTGGTTTCTTATAGCTGGAAACAAAAATCATTTCACTCTATGAGTAACAAGATAATGCATAGAGTCCCTGGCATTTGGCTTAATCACCCACCAGCTCCCCATTTTCTAAGTAGTGCAACAACTGTGCACTTACTCTTCCCAGACTTTCTCTATGTACATTTGATCAATCCAAAATGGGATTCAGCTCCTCATTAAAATACCCCCCTAGAGTAATATCCCCTTCCCCAGAACTTCCGAACTCCCTAAAAAGCAGATTAAAAAAAGAAGCTTGCCCTTGATTGGGGGTATATGTGTTAGCTAAGGAGAGAAGTTTACCTTTCAAGGATCGCTTAATTAAAGCTTGGAAAAAAAAGATATTTAATTGGAAGAAACACAGATTTCAGCCAAAATGATCATTTTTGTGATGAAAAACATCAGCATTCATGTTTTCTAATATATATATATATTCCAGACAAAAGTTGATTTTTTCCTAGTAAAATGCTTTCAACAAAACTATTTCTAATTAGAAAAGCATTTTTTAACAAAAAGAACTATGTTTTGATAAGCTTCACCAAAAAATGACCACACACTGGCCAAAGGAGGACTGAGTTTGGGCCTACTGTTGACACCTGATGAGTGTGGGAACCTTACATCACAGAATTTGTTAATTGCTGGTTTTCCCAAATCCATTCTGTTTTCTTCTTCCTCCATCCCCACTCCTCTCCCTCAATAAAGTTCTCTTTGTTGTAACCTCTGGACTCAGGGTTTGTCTACTCTACCAAGTTTAGTCGATGAAATTAATGTTGACACACAAAAATTGACAAAAGCAAAGTCACCAAAGAGTGTCTACATTTGCTCCCTCTGTCCACAGATTGTGTCCACTTTTGGGGCACCATCATCGACAGCATGAGCAATGCACTGTGGGTATTTATCCCGCAGTGCCTGGTGACACCATCTGTCGCTAGGTGTTGTGGGAAGGCAGAACGGAGCGCAGCACATCTTGGGACATGCAAAATGTCCCATCATGCACTGCTTTGTGTCCCAGCCCTCCAATGGTTTCTGGCTTCCTTTTGCGCTGTTTTTCCAACTGTCAGTCATTGAGTGTGCATCAGCATCTGCAGTGAGAAAGGGTGGATCCCGCACTTCTCTCCTATTCGCTGTTAAGTGTCATGAGGACATCACGCATGGCAGCAGTTACTCGTGAAGTTGTTACTGACAGAGGAAGACTCGCAGGCGCCCGACATTCTGCGTGTTATGGACACCAGCAACGTAGTGCTTTTGGCATTCACAGAGCAGCTGCATACAGTAGACTATCGCTTTTTGGCTAGGGATCACATTGTCATTCAGGTGTGGGATGAAGAGCAGTGAGTACAGAACTTTAGGATGCGTAAAGCAACTTTCCTGGAGCTATGTGCTGAGCTGGCCCCCGACCTGTGGTGCTAGGACACCAGAATGAGAGCTGTCCTTTCGGTAGAGACGTGTGTTGCAATCGCTGTGTGGAAGCTGGTGAATCCAGACTGCTACCGGTCAGTTGCAAATAAATTTGGAGTGGGGAAGTCCACTGTTAGGGCTGTATTTCTCCAAGTGTGAGGGGCAATAAAACGCATCCTACTACGGAGGACTGTGACTCTGGGAAAGTTGCATGAAATAGTGGATGGCTTTGCAGAGATGGGTTTCCCTAACTGTGGCGGGGCGATAGATGGTGCACACATTACAATTTTAGTGCCAGATCACCTTCCCTCTGAATACATCAATAGGAAGGGATACTTCTCCATGGTGTTGCAGGCACCTGTGGATCACTGTGGGCGTTTCAGAGACATCAGTGCAGGCTGGTCTGGAAAGGTGCATGATGCATGCATCTTCAGGAACAGTGGCCTGTACAGAAAGCTGCAGGCAGGGACCTTCTTTCCAGACCACAAGATCACAGTGGGGGATGTGGAAATGCCCATAGTAATCCTGGGAGTCCTGGCTTACCCCTTACAGCCCTGGCTCATGAAACCTTACACAGGGCACCTGGACAGCAGCAAAGAGCATTTTAACAACAGGCTGAGCAGGTGCTGCATGGTAGTTGGATGTGCCTTTGGCAGATTGAAAGCTTGCTGGAAGTGTCTCAATGGCAGTTGTGGCAGAGCTCCGACCTTGTCCCCGTGGGTCCTGCGCTTCCAGGCGGTATATGCTAGCCTCAGAGGCTCACTGCAACCCTCCACATAGCCCTTCTCTCTCTAGGGCCAGGGTACAGTCTACTGAGCCCTTTTCATCATAAGCCAGCAAGGAGGTTGGTGAGAGAACTCCCACAGTCTCGGTCATCCCCGCGGGCTTATTCCAGAACAGTTTAGTCTCCTGTCCTGACAGGGGCCTATCTTCCCTGCCCAGGAGGTGTTTCTGTAGGGGTGGGGTGGGGTGGGGTAGGGGGAACCCAGGCCCGCCCTCTACTCCGGTTTCCGGCCCAGGGACCCTAATGGCAGCAGCTGTTGGCAGCTGACCTTTCACCGCCAGAGCTGCTACATTTCCCTGGGCCACTTCCCCACAGCTCTCCCGCTTCTCTCTCTTAACACCTTCTTCACCCTTACCTTAGGGCTCCCTTTCCCATGGTTTGAGGGTGTCTTCATTACCCAGCCCATCAGCCACACTTCCTCTTTTCTGGTTCCCTGGCTCTCCTCAGCCTGATTGAAGTGAGCCCTTTTATAGTATCAGAGGGGCCTTAATTAGAGTCTGGTGTTCACATTAGCTTAATGGCCTCACCTGACTCTTTGCAGGTTAATTGGAGTCAGGTGTTCTCATTAGCCTGGAGCAGCCCCTGCTCTGGTCAGTCAGAGAACAGAAAACTGCTAATTCAGTGGCCAGTATATCTGCCTTCTATTACTCTGCTGTTCCCAACTGGCCTGGGTCTATCACACAGGCTAGACCTCACTGAGGATAATATTCCTGTGGTCATAGCCGTGTGCTGCACTTTGCATAATCTGTGTGTATCTAAGGGTGAAATGTTTGCTCAGGTGTGGAGCACTGAGGCAGAGCGCTTGGCTGCACACTTTGTGTTGTTTTCTCTTCGGATGGAGGGAGAAGCCAAGCTGGTACAACAATGTACATGGCAGAGTGCACATGATGAAACAGTGTGTGTGTCTTGGAAGCACACAAAAGAACGGTACTCTGTCTCTGGCAATACCAATGTTTTCATAGCCTGTTTCACCACCGCTTATGCCCACTTAGAATTATACAGCCTCCTAGACGGGTTGCAAGAGCGGTGCCTGTACCACGACACTGACTCGGTGATATTTGTGAAAAGGGAGGGTGACTGGAATCCCCCTCTGGGGGATTATTTAGGGGACCTCATGAGCGAGATCCCGCCAGATCAACACATCACCGAGTTTGTCTCGGCAGGCCCGAAAACCTACGAGTATAAGCTGTTGGGAGGAAAGGCCTGTATGAAAGTCAAAAGTATTACCCTAAACGTAGCAAACTGTGAAAAGATCAACTTTGACAGTTTGAAAGATCTAGTCCTGGACTACTGCACGGGTCTGCGAGAAAACACCTCAAAAAAGATAGAGGTGCAGCAGCCCTCTATCGTAAGAAACAAAAATCAGTGGCAAATAGAGACAAAAACCCTTAAAAAAACCACAAAAAGTCGTTTACAACAAGAGGGTCCTAGGAGAAGGTTTTAAAACCCTGCCCTACGGCTTTTGAAAAATGGATACAAGGTGGAAACACCCCTTTTCTGCAATTTTCATGGGGCCTAGCAACTGCGGGAAAAGTTACTTTATAAAAAACGTGTTGGATAATGCCAAACACACAGTGTCTGTTATGCCTGAGAATATTGTGTGGTGTTACAGTTGTTGGCAACCTCTGTATAAAGAACTGCTCTGTAAATATCCCTTTATCAATTTTGTGAAGGGGCTGCCTGATGCTTTTGACGATGACCGTTTGTTGCCTACTAATAAAGTAAATATGATTATCATAGACGATCTGATGAACTCTGCTTGTGAAAGCGATGAAATCAAGAAAGCCTTTACCAAGTACGTGCATCAAAGAAACCTAAGCATTATGTATATAGTCCAAAACGTATTTTGTCAGGGAAAAAAGAGTCGCACGATTAACCTAAACACAAAGTACATGGTTCTGTTCAAAATCCCCAGGGATAAATTACAAATTGCTACGCTCGCTCGGCAAATGTACCCCAGCAAAGCTCAATTCTTTCTAGAAGCTTTTGAGGATGCTACCAAAAGACCTTATGGCTACCTGGTGGTGGATTTAAATGCTTCCACACCAGAAGCTTATAGACTAAGAACTGGTCTTTTCCCTCCAGACTGGCCGGCGGTTTATACTTTAAAAAGAACAACAGCCGGGTATAAAAAGAGATGACTTATCGGCAGGCCCCTTTTTAACAGCCGGGGCTGCTGACCGAAAACATGTCTAGCTGCATGAAGAGAAACCTGGGCCTTTTAAAATTACTTAGCAAATCGTCCCCGCAGCAAAGGAGGGCTATACTGTGTTCGGCCTCTGACGATCTAGTAGTGGCCATCTCAGAAATAGCGCTCAATACCTTAAAAGGAAACGTACCTTTAACACAGAATCAAGTGCATGTGCTGAAAAAGAAACGCACGCTTATAAAAACTTTGTGTAATAAAAGGGTTTCGCTTAAAAGAAAGAAGCATCTGGTGAAGCAGTCTGGGGGGTTTATCGGACCTCTGTAAAGTTTTGCTATCCCTCTGATAACGGGGCTTTTAACTAATTGATAATGTAGTATGCAGAAAAAATTTACCTGGTGCCCAGCCGCCAGTTGGAGCAATTAAAGGCTCCCCTTCTGGCAGAGGAAAATATTAGAACGACCGCAACAGCTTACTGGATGCTGAAATGAAGTCTGTTCTTCAAAGAACTGACTTAGCCAAATATGAAAAGGCTAAACTTTACAGCGCCGTGCTTCAAAGGTACCTAATGTACGTGAAGCAGAGCGATACGGATAAAGGGAAAATAAGTCTGTAACTGCCAAACCCCCAGAAACACCAAAGACCTCAGACTCTGTTGCTCAGGAGATGTTGGCTAACGTGAATAAGTGTTATAAGAAAAATGCAATAAGCAAATGAAGAGGGAGGAATAGCTCAGTGGTTTGAGCATTGGCCTGCTAAACCCAGGGTTGTGAGTTCAATCCTTGAGGAGGCCACTTAGGGATCTGTGGCAAAATCAGTACTTGGTCCTGCTAGTGAAGGCAGGGGGCTGGACTCAATGACCTTTTGAGGTCCCTTCCAGTTCTAGGAGATAGGTATAGCTCCATATATTGTTGCTAAATAAGCTGGGCCAGGATAAAAATCTCTCTTCATGGAACGATAAAGGGGCTTTTGTGTACAAAGGCTCTGTGGCTAATGGTTCTAAGATGCTCGACTTAGTCAGGGCCGTCACCCAGACTCGCTCTGTTCCTAGCAGACATGTACCTAAAGGATAGGATGTGTTTATGAATGCCATGGCGGAACTGAACGTACCATCTTCCGTCATGGGCAATGTGGCCAACAGAGATCTTTTGGAAGGCCTCAAGGCCTCGACTGCCGACACCGGGGTGGATCGAGAAACCGTGACCCCTTTTTTGCCGTCTAAAAAACGAAAATTGGCTAAAAGAGCCGAATGGCTCAGTGTGTAACGTTTTTCACATTCTAAAATTTTTAAAACTGGTAACGTTTTGCCTTAAATAAAACATTTCTATACTTTAAAAAAAAATCTGTGTACTTTTTCTCAATTGGTCATTGTTTTTTTTTTTTTTTTAAAGAACAAAAACATCAATTGTCTTTAAACTCCTCACCTGGGGTGTTTTATTGGGTAACATGGCTATGAAAATCACTGCAAGATACACAGGTCTGGGCTTGTTGAAACATGTTTTGAGCAAGGCTAGGCATGCCCAAGAATTTAAATTTATTTTTTACAAAATTCATCACCATCCGGTCGTTTTGCACTAAGTCATTAGAATACAATTTTAAAATCCTGTCAAAAGATAAACCCTTGCTATGATGATGTAAGAAAAACACGCAGTGATAGCCGCAGGCGACGGAGCGGGGGTCTTGTAATTGTCTATTGTGAAACACCATGTCTGTGGCATTTTTGTTTAAAAATTTCATAATGCTTTTAGGAAACAACACACTGTTCGGGGTTCCCGTATGAGTCAAAAAGCCCAACTGAGAGTGCCAATTCAGGACAAATTGCTAAAACAGGGCACTTACAGCCCAAAGCTGGGGTTTTTCCGCCTCTAAGGCAAACCAAACCAGCCGATCTAAGAGGACTTCGGTCTCACCCCACTGGCTAACCACAAGTCTCACAAGCAATTCCCTTAGACACTCCAGTTTCCCAGTATCACCACCAGTGCCACTCGTTATGGGGACAAATGGTTATGAAAACCAATACCCCAATAAAAGAAAAAAGGTTCTCTCGATCCCAAAGGATCAAGCCCCAGACCCAGGTCAATATACAAATCAGATCTTACCCACATATCACGCTGTTGCCAATCCTTTAGAATCTAAAATCTACAGGTTTATTTATAAAAGGAAAAAGATAGAGATGAGAGCTAGAATTGGTTAAATGGAATCAATGACATACAGTAATGGCAAAGTTCTTGGTTCAGGCTTGTAGCAGTGGTAGAATAAACTGCAGATTCAAATCAAGTCTCTGGAATACATCCCCAGCTGGGATGGGTCATTCAGTCCTTTGTTCAAAGCTTCAGCTTGTAGCAAAGTTCCTCCAGAGGTAAGAAGCAGGATTGAAGACAAAATGAAGATGAGGCATCAGCCTTTTTATAGTTTTTTCCAGGTGTAAGAACACCTCTTTGTTCTTACTGTGGAAAATTACAGCAAAATGGAGTCTGGAGTCACATGGGCAAGTTCCTGCATACTTTGCTGAGTTACAAGGCGTATTTGCCTTCTCTCCATGGGTCAATTGTATAGCTGATGGTCCTTAATGGGCCATCAAGTAGGCTAGGCAGAGCTAACACCAACTTGTCTGGGAGGTTTCCCAGAAGCATAGCATAAATTTGAAATACAGACAGTACAGAGCCAATATTCATAACTTCAACTACAAAATTGATACACATATGTAGACAGCATAATCATAACCAGCAAACCATAACCTTGTCTTAGACACCTCATTTGACCCCCTTTATACAAGATTTGGTGCCACTACAGGACTTTGGTTGCAACCATGTTCTATATGGTCCCAGATTATATCAATAACGTCACACCCCTCACCTGGGGTGCTTTATTGGGCAACATGGCTATGAAAATCACTGCAAGATACATGTCTGGGCTTGTTGAAACATGTTTTGAGCAAGGCTAGGCATGCCCAAGAATTTAAATTTATTTTTTACAAAATTCATCACCATCCGGTCAAAAGATAAACCCTTGCTACGATGATGTAAGAAAAACACGCAGTGATAACCACAGGCGACAGAGCAGGGGTCTTGTAATTGTCTATTGTGAAACACCATGTCTGTGGCATTTTGTTTAAAAATTTCATAATGCTTTTAGGAAACAACACACTGTTCGGGGGGTGCCTGTATGAGTCAAAAAACTCTTCATGGTTATGCTCCGCCAGATACAAGGCAAGCCAGTGTTCACCCAGTTGGTTGTGTGGATGCGTGTTCACCACCCAACCTAGGGGTCTCTGAGACAGCTTGCCGCCAGGGAGCCAATCGCAAGGGAACACGTCTAAGAAATTCTTTTTCGTGTAAGGGTCCGTTGATAAGAAACGTGAAAGCTGCACGGTGTCCATGTTCACATATAGTCAAACAACGTTTCTTCTCTGATTTATCTCTATGACATTGTCAAAAACCCCATACACAATCATATTGACGGTGACCGTTAAAGCCTTCCCAAAACGTACTTCTGCTCTCAGGTTCCCGGTTTTAATCAGGGAATAGTGATCGGCGCATTCCTGGTCGGGAGACAGGTCAAAGGCAAACAAGGTGTAACCCTGTGCAAACTCCTCACGGTCGATTAACAGAGAACGATCTTTCATGTGTTTACCAGCCTTCTGTACCAGATTCATGTATTCTCTCATGCAGCGTCCTGCCTCGAAGTCCGGTTGCAGAGGCTTGGTCAGTATCTGTTCACCATCCACACACAAGGCCACAAAATTAATATCGTAATGTTTAAAATGAAAGGGATTTTTAGCGTAACTTCCGCTAAAGGCATCGTTATCCACAAACCGTAGGACAAGCATTTTGGGTAACTGTCCCAAGAACAGGTTCTCCTGGTTACTGACCCTGCTGCCCGCGGGGATGCTAAACACTTTCATTCCCACACGGTCCATGGGGTATTTAGACGGACACTCGGGGCCACCCGTACTTTCTTCACAAAAAGGGACGCTGATACAATGCGCAGTTTAAAGCCTTCAGCCGCACTGCCCATTAAACAGAAAGCGTCTTTACTGCGCGTCAGTTTAATTTTCACATCCACTCCGTTCAACAAAAGTTTTTCTTGAAAAAACAGGTCGCTGTGTAGATGGCCCAGCAGCTCTACTGTTCTGCTCTGGGCTGTCAGCTTTGCACGCCTCACAAACCCTAGATTCCCTCCATCCAACTCTGTTTCTTCATGTTGTCCAGCAGTGTCTTTGTAAAGGAGGCTGGCGGAAAATTGCGTGGTGAGGGTGTCGTCGCTGTAATTGAGCACCGATTCTATAAAGGCCCTGTAAGGGTAACAGTTGTTGCTTTGGCTGTTCTGATTTGTTTTTATTTCAATGGTGATGGTGTCGATGTGGTGTTTACTAACAGGGACGTAATGAAGTTTATCGTAGGTGATGGTAACAAACTCGTTGTTCCTTCCTCGGACAGGGACACAGCGTAACAGGGGAACAGGGGAACAGAAAAATTCCCCACAAACTGGTGTTCTACGATATCCGTGTTCAGATACAAGGAGTTAAAACCCCCTGTGATGTCTGCCGAGAAGGGGCATTTTTGGATGTTGCGTTTGGGGCCCAAACCCAGAACGTTAGCTAGCTCCCCGCCAGTAGAAAACTTATACATAAAATCGGTAGATTTAAGTCTAACTTTTCTACCCACAGGGTCTTAGTTCAGGACCACCTCATGCGGTCCAGGATGACGAGCCATGGTGCTGTTCATATGCTCCAGTAATTCAGGCATGGTCGAGTAATAACTTCGTTGTAGGATGAAATTCCATGTCGTGTCTCCAAAGGTGATTTCGAAAGGGGTGTCTTCGTTGATAGTATTCCAGCTGGGCGAATACTGTATTTCCACTAACACCATCTCCCAGGCACCTGGGAGATCCAAGGGCTTAATTAGCCGTATTGTAAAGTTCGAGATGGTGTTTTGGGGAAAAACTGCAGAGCTGGCATTGCTGGGCAAAGTAATGTAAAACCCGCCATCGCTCATCCATCTCTCTCTCTCTCTCTCTCTCTGTCTTTTCAGGAGGAATCTTTTTTTGTTCGTGTCTAAATGTCAGAGAGTTGAGAAGCTGTTAAACTTATTGGGCCACCCAGCTGTTAAACCCACCCACCCAGCTGTTAAACTTATTGGGACACCCCAACTATTTCATCAGTAGCTGCTTTTTTCTCCCTTTTCCTTTCTCCGCTAGAACTTTTTCAATCCTGTAAATCCTGTCTTGTTGGGGTTTACTTTTTGTAATTCTTCAGGGTAAAAAGATCCAGTAACTGCCTCACCCTCGTAATCTTTAAATTGGTATACAGGTCTCTGGCCCCTGGTTAAGGCTTCATCCACTATGGATATCTTATCGGTAAATGTCTGTTCATAACCTTTTTCAAAAGCATCTTCGGTTTTAGATAGTCTCACGTGGTCATCTTTTCTAAAAGGGGCAACAACTGGTTTTATTTTAAAACCATCTCCGTAAACCATTTTCCATACCTTCAGAGAATTTGAAGGGTTAACATCAGCGGGTCTGGTACCTGTGGTTCTGTGAAAGCTCTGGTTGTAACTCTTTATAAAGTCTGGTAAGACATCAATGTAGTGAAAGGTGTTATGGGCTGTAAAATATCTCCATATCCTAGTTTTTAAAGTTCTGTTAAATCGCTCCACAACCCCTACTTTGACTTCATTATTAGTAACAAAATGGTGAACTCCATACCACTTTAACAATCCGCTTAAAGGTTTGTTTAAAAATTCTTTCCCCCAACCGGTTTGTAATTTTTGAGGCACGCGACCTTCGCCAAAAATAGCTTTAAAGGCCTTGGATACCTCACCACTCGTCTTGTCTTTTACACCTAAGGCCCAGGCATATTTGGATAGAATGTCTATCACTGTTAAGATGTACTTAAAACCGCTGTTGTGTTTGGAGAACCGGTGCATATCCACCAAATCTGCCTGCCATTGCGCATTCTCATCTGAAACAATGGTCTTGTTTCTTTTAAAACGTATTCGAGCCAGTTTGTGTAAAGTGAAAGCATCCTGGTCTGAAAGCCAAGCTGTTACCTGTCTTCTATTTAAAGTTTTACTATGCTTTCTGGCCACTTGAAAAAGAGGGTTCACCCCGCCAAAGCTCCCAACTTCCCCGGGGGCGTAATATATTTTCTTTAACAGAGCCGTCTGTGTAGACATGACTGTTACTGGTACCGTCTTTTAATATCACGAGTATGAAAGGGGACACATTCATTATTGACACATTTAAATAAGTTTTATTAATCGCCTGGTTTAACATGACCTTTTACAGTCACCTGTAAAAATGGACGCCATGACCCCCTACCATAAGGGAGTCTGAGCTGGTTCATTCTTCCATTTTGTCCTTTTTGTCTTGATATCTGTGTCTCAGACATGAGCAAAAACAGCTGATGCATGATATATTTACCCCCACAGGGCTACCGATGTGTAAGTTCTCAAAGGCCTATAGAAAGGCATTGTCGAGCTGTTGAGAGATTTTCAGAAAAGAAACAGTGTAGGCATCTCACTGCTTGTTTTTTAATTTACACAAGCCCTGGTTCCTAGCCCCATTACCCTCCCCTCCTTGACCGTCACTTCTTAATCATTCATTTACCTGAGCGCCGTCTTTTCCATTCACCTTGTCCACTGGTGACTCCCCCAAGCCGCAATCGCCTTCCACCTCTAAGGGGGTGGACAATGCGAGGCCATCACACTCATCGGAGTGTGTCACGAGGGTTTCGGGGTCGGGTTCCAACGTGTCCATCAATGGTTGAGTCAAAAGGTCCTCCTCCTCAGAACTGTCACGGTCGTAGCACTTTCTCCACACAAGTCCAAAGGTGCTCGGGCCTAGAACAAAGTCCAAAGTTCTCACAGGGGTGGTGAAGGAGTCCATGTTTCCTCTCAGCAGCCTTTCCACGATTTCTAAAACACGTGTCCTTGGTAAGAGATGGCCTCCTCTGTCCAGCGCTGGGACTTATGGGGTAATGGTGCTGCACTCTGATTGGCAGAGGGCCTTGTGAGGAGTTCTTAGAGGGGTCACATGACCCACTTCCGGACGGGTCACCCCACCCTGGAAGTCACCCTGATTGGTCAAATCTCCTCTTGGGGCGGTCCTATCGGGACAAAACCCATCCTGATTGGTAGAGGGTGGTGGGAGGAGTTCTTAGAGGGGTCACATGACACACTTTGCTTCCGGTCATGTGGCCACCTTGACCCCAGAAGTAATACCCCCATAGAGCGGGACTTCTGGTGACAGGTGGGATGGACAAAGGGGTCACGGGCGGGGCTTAAGGGGTCAAGGGGCGGGGTTAGGGTTTCATTGACGGTCTGGCCCTTATACTACTCAGGGGAGGGGGAAGGGGTCACTGCCAGGGAGGTTACCCTGTTCCCCTGCGATGATGCTCATTCTCTGCTTGTGTTTCAGGCCCCTACGTTCTGGCAGCCTGTGAGTAAATCCTGGGTACGGGGCCCAGACGCCCCAGTGCACTGTTGGTGGGCGCAGGGTCCCTGTGAGGGGAGAAGGGAGCCCAGAAGTGACTGGAGATGGGGGCCCATCACTGATTACTCTGTGTCGGTGGCCTGCGGGAATTTGCAAGGCTGCCCCCAGCCGTCGCCCTTCCCCACCTCCCTGGGATTCTCTGACACACGCGCTGCCTTCGCCCAAACCCAGGGAACCCCAAAGGGCCGGAACAGCATCCAAAGGTCACCCCTGAGAGCAGAGCTCAGCCAGCATCCCAGCATGCACTGGGGCTCCTTAGCATGGCACTGGGGACAGGACTGCAGGTCGGTACCTGGGGGTCCAGGAGACAGGGCGTAGGGTTGTTATGCTCTCTCCTGGAGGCCTGTCCATTGTTCCACTGTCAGGACCGGGCCTTTCTGTGCAGAGCACAGTTTGGGGTCTATCAGGGGGCACGGCGGGAGAAGCCCAGAGCTGAATTTCCATCCCCCTTCTCTAGCTGGGATCCCATACAGCTAAAGCTGCCTCTCAACAATTTTCTTCTTGCTCCACAGCATAGATGGGAGAAGATTCTGCCTCTAGCTCTTCATTGGGGCAGATACCTGGAGCGTGGGACCCTGGAGCTAGGGGCAGAGAGACCCTGCTGACCCAGCGATCTCTGTCCACTGACTCCCTTCTGCTCTGGGGAGATTCTGTCTTAGGCTGTGGTATTACAGGGTTTGCGTTCTCTCCAGCAGCTTGTTCATTCCAAGTCATTGATCACTGGAACCTCTGCCTCATCTTTGCTCCAAAGGGTCTAACACAATCCAATCTCCTGTTGTGACATTCTATACCTTGGGGGAACATCCTGTAACCCCCATATTCCTCATTTATATATTACTGTGATATTGCATATAAAGGATGCCATGTGAGGTATCATGGAAAAGGTTATGATTGGCTGAAAGTCACTGTTCTATCTAAATATGTATAGCTTTAGTGCATATGAAGTTATGAGATTGTGTTATATGGTTGTCACTAAAATATGCTGTAGGTTTCGGAGGTGCCCAGATACTGGCTCTGCAGAAATAATGACAAGAGAAGTAACCAACACCCAGGTGGGTGCTGTTGAACAGAAATCACCAGCCATTGTCCAGCAAGGGAGTTACAATTCAATAACTCACCTGCATGATATTGCCATAGAAAGTATGCTTATTAAGTTTGCAGACGATACCAAACTGGGAGGGTTTGCAACTGCTTTGGAGGATAGGGTAATAATTCAAAAGGATCTGGACAAATTGGAGAAATGGTCTGAGGTAAACAAGATGAAGTTTAATAAAGACAAATGCAAAGTGCTCCACTTAGGAAGGAAAAATCAGTTTCACACATACAGAATGGGAAGAGACTGTCTAGGAAGGAGTACGGCAGAAAGGGATCTAGGGGTTATAGTGGACCACAAGCTAAATATGAGTCAACAGTGTGATGCTATTGCAAAAAAAGCAAACATGATTCTGGGATGCATTAACAGGTGTGTTGTGAGCAAGACACGAGAAGTCATTCTTCCGCACTACTCTGCGCTGGTTAGGCCTCAACTGGAGTATTGTGTCCAGTTCTGGGCACCGCATTTCAAGAAAGATGTGGAGAAATTGGAGAGGGTCCAGAGAAGAGCAACAAGAATGATTAAAGGTCTAGAGAACATGACCTATGAAGGAAGGCTGAAAGAATTGGGTTTGTTTAGTTTGGAAAAGAGAAGACTGAGAGGGAACATGATAGCAGTTTTCAGTATCTAAAAGGGTGTCATAAGGAAGAGAGAGAAAACTTGTTCACCTTAGCCCCCAGCAATAGAACAAGAAGCAATGGGCTTAAACTTCAGCAAGGGAGGTTTAGGTTGGACATTAGGAAAAAGTTCCTAACTGTCAGGGTGGTTAAACATTGGAATAAATTGCCTAGGGAGGTTGTGGAATCTCCATCTCTGGAGATATTTAAGAGTAGGTTAGATAAATGTCTATCAGGGATGGTCTAGACAGTATTTGGTCCTGCCATGCGGGCAGGGGACTGGACTTGATGACCTCTCGAGGTCCCTTCCAGTCCTAGAGTCTATGAATCTATGAGGCCACACCAGGGGAATTGCTCAGCCTGGACTGGAGACTCAGCAAGGCCCCCAGACATGCCTGGACTTCTGCTCCCCAAGCACATGGGTCTGAGGGTATAAAACAGACACAGTAGCCACATGCTGAGCCTTTCTCCTTCACCCATCTACACTGCAAGCAACAAGACTTAAGACTCCAACTGAGGGGACTGGCCCAGATTTCAAAGGTGAAATCTCTGTACTATGAACTGCAGTATCCAGGGGGTTGAGAAAAACTGCTTAATCTAGATGTTGCCCAGTCTAAATGGGTTGAGAGTTTAGAACAGGGGTGGGCAAACTTTTTGGCCTGAGGGCCACATTGGGGTTCCAAAACTGTATGGAGGACCGGGTAGGGAAGGCTGTGCCTCCCCAAACAGCCTGGCCCCCACCCCCTATCCACCTCATCCCTCTTCCTGCCCCCTGACTGCCCCCCTCAGAACCTTGACACATCCAACCCCACCTGCTCCTTGTCCCCTGACCGCCCCCTCCCGGGACTCCCCATCCCCGACTGCCCCCCCAACCTCTGCCTCATCCAACTGCCCCCTGCTCCCTGTCCCCTGACTGCCCACTGGGACTCCCTGCCCCTTATCCAATCCCCCCAGTCCCTGCCCCCTTACCATGCCACTCAGAGCACCAGGACTGGCAGCCGTAAGTAGTACACCGTAAGTATCACATTCCTACAGGGAGCAATTTAATATACTACACCGGCGGCTCTTGCAGCTGTGCAGCCCGGCAGGAGCTCGCAGCCCCGCCACCCAGAGCGCTGGCAGCACGGCGAGCTGAGGCTGCGGGGGAAGGGGGACAGCAGGGAAGGGGCCGGGGGCTAGCCTCCCCGGCCGGAAGCTCAAGGGCCAGGCAAGACGGTCCCACGGACTGGATGTGGCCCGTGGGACGTAGTTTGCCCACCTCTGGTTTAGACTGTGTGGTTATATTTTCTTTTCTTTTGGTAACTAACTCTGACTTTTTGCCTATCACTTAATACCACTTAAAACCTACCTTTTATAGTCAATAAACTTGTTTAACTGTACCAGTGGGTTTGCCTGAAGTGAACGGTAAATTGCTCAGGTATCAAAGGCTGGTATATACCCACTTTCCATTGATGAAGTGGTGAACCAATTAATAAATCAGATGGTATATTCCTGGGGTACAGTGCTGGGAGCTGGGGGGATTTGGCTCTGGTGCCTTTCTCTGTGTGATTCGTGAGTGGCTCTGGGAGCATTCATGTAATCTAGCTGGCTGAGGGGCTCCACATGCTGTTGTGCTGAGTGATAACAGCTCCTGGAGGGGTTGCTGCTGGTCACTAGCAGGGCACTGTCAGAGACAGCTCACGCTGGAGAGAGTTCAGGGGGCACAGTGGTCCCACCGTTCCAGGCTGCACCCTGGGGATCCCATCACAACCGTCTCTGCCAGTGTCAGAGACAGGGAAGTTCCTTTTTTCCAATCACAGGAGTTGGCACAGAATCAGACTAGCAGGCAAAGACCGGGACAATGGGGTATTGTGGGATCCCACCCCCATCTGTGAGGCATATGGGACCTTGGGCCAGTCATTGAATCTATCTGGCTGTGTTAAACTCAGTGGGATGAGGGTGTCTAAATCCCTTGGGCTCCTTTGAAAATCTCAGTCTGTGGGCCTGAGGTCAGTTACACTTGGCAGCACAGCATGGGGAGGAGGTGACCAGCCCTCTGTGGAGAAAGATGTGGTTCGGGACTATTTAGAAAAACTGGACGAGCACAAGTCCATGGGGCCGGATGCGCTGCATCCGAGGGTACTAAAGGAGTTGGTGGATGTGATTGCAGAGCTATTGGCCATTATATTTGAAAACTCATGGCGATCGGGGCAGGTCCCGGATGACTGGAAAAAGGCTAATGTAGTGCCCATCTTTAAAAAAGGGAAGAAGGAGGATCTGGGGAACTACAGGCCAGTCTGCCTCACCTCAGTCCCTGGAAAAATCATGGAGCAGGTCCTCAAGGAATCCATTCTGAAGCACTTAGAGGAGAGGAAAGTGATCAGGAACAGTCAGCATGGATTCACCAAGGGCAAGTCATGCCCGACTAACCTAACTGCCTTCTTTGAGGAGATAATTGGCTTTGTGGATGAGGGGAAAGCAGTGGATGTGTTATTCCTTGACTTTAGCAAAGCTTTTGATACCGTCTCCCACAGTATTCTTGCCGCCAAGTTAAAGAAGTATGGGCTGGATGAATGGACTATAAGGTGGATAGAAAGCTAGCTCAATGGGTAGTGATCAATGGCTCCATGTCTAGTTGTCAGCCGGTATCAAGCGGAGTGCCCCAAGGGTCGGTCCTGGGGGCTGGTTTTGTTCAATATCTTCATTAATGATCTGCAGGATGGCGTGGACTGCACCCTCAGCAAGTTTACAGATGACACTAAACTGGGAGGAGTGGTAGATATGCTGGAGGGTAGGGATAGGATACAGAGGGACCTAGACAAATTAGAGGATTGGGCCAAAAGAAATCTGATGAGATTCAACAAAGACAAGTGCAGAGTCCTGCACTTAGGACGGAAGAATCCCATGCACTGCTACAGACTAGGGACCGAGTGGCTAGGCAGCAGTTCTGCAGAAAAGGACCTAGGGGTTACAGTGGACGAGAAGCTGGATATGAGTCAACAGTGTGCCCTTGTTGCCAAGAAGGCTAACAGCATTTTGGGCTGTATAAGTAGGGACATTGCCAGCAGATCGAGGGATGTGATCGTTCCCCTCTATTCGACATTGGTGAGGCCTCATCTGGAGTACTGTGTCCAGTTTTGGGCCCCACACGACAAGAAGCATGTGGAAAAATTGGAAAGAGTCCAGCAGAGGGCAACAAAAATGATTAGGGGGCTGGAGCACATGACTTATGAGGAGAGGCTGAGGGAACTGGGATTGTTTAGTCTGCAGAAGAGAAGAATGAGGCGGGATTTGATAGCTGCTTTCAACTACCTGAAGGGGGTTCCAAAGAGGATGGATCTAGACTGTTAACAGTGGTAGCAGATGACAGAATGAGGAGTAATGGTCTCAAGTTGCAGTGGGGGAGGTCTAGGTTGGATATTAGGAAAAACTTTTTCACTAGGAGGATGGTGAAGCACTGGAATAGGTAACCTAGCGAGGTGGTGGAATCTCCTTCCTTAGGGGTTTTTAAGGTCAGGCTTGACAAAGCCCTGGCTGGGATGATTTAGTTGGGGATTGGTCCTGCTTTGAGCAGGGGGTTTGTCAGGGTTCCTTCCCCACTCTGAACTCTAGAGTACAGATGTGGGGACTCACATGAAAGCCCCCTAAGCTTATTTACCAGCTTAGGTTAACAGTAAGCTGCCACCACCAAGCGTGTTCCAAATCTTAGGGGAGAGTCACTTGGAACTCTGCCTTTCCCCAAATATTTCCCAAGTCTCTAACCCCCCCTTTCCTGGGCAGATTTGAGACTAATTCCTCCCCCCCCCCCCCCCAAGTCCTTACACCCCTTTTCCTGGGTAGGCTTGAGAGTATACCCTCACCAATTAGTCCTGGTGAACACAGATCCAAAACCCTTGGATCTTAAAACAATGAAAAATCAATCAGGTTCTTAAAAGAAGAAGGGTTGTTACCCTTCCCTTTATAGTTATGACAGGGTTGGACTAGATGACCTGCTGAGGTCCCTTCCAACCCTGATATTCTATGATTCTATGGTTCTATGTTCTCAGTTGTGTCTGTGCAACCAGCAGGGCTAGACACTGACATCTTTGCTAAATGCCAGCTCAGAGTCTGATGTAATAACATGACTCCAGGTGCCAGGCCCTAGGCACCAACCTACAACACCTGCACCACAGTCCAGCCCTGTGCAGGGTCAGAGCTTGGGTGGAAGGAGAGCCAGGTGCAAAGAGAGAGAGAAGAATCTGCTTGTGTCATGAGGATAAAAACAGGGTTATTGCAGACAAGGTCCTGCAGAGCATGTGATGGGAAGGGTGGAAGTGCTGACTGGCCAGTTGGGGTGCTATGGACCTGGGGGCTGTTTCCCTGGCACTCCCATCCCTCCCCCCCCAGAGCTGTGATACTGACAACCAAATGATTCACAACTCAGGGTGGGGATCTCCAGTGAAAATCCTGCAGTGGGAGAAGGTCACAGCCTGGGTCACAGCTTCCGCCCGTCTAGCGCCGCCTCCATTCCGAGATGCTGGGTACAATCAGTACTGGGGGTTCCCAGCCCGAGGGGGGAGGGGGAAAGTGCATTATCCCCATTGTACAGCAGGGGAGAGGACCTGGCTGTATGGTCACACACTGACTCAGCAGCAAACCTGGGCATCAAACCCTTGCTCCCAGCCCCTCTGCTCTAGCCCCCACTCCTCTCCCAGAGCTGGGACAGAATCCAGGCGTCCTGGCTCCCAGACCCATCTGCTCTAACCCACAGACCCCACTCTGTAGCTGCTGACACAAATCAGGGTCACAAATCTCCCCCCGCCCTCCCATGGGGCCGTTCCCATTTCAGTAGCTGCTTTCCAACCATGCTGCAGCCTGCCTTGCATCTACCGGACTGTCTCTGGCCTGCCCGCCTTACCCTGGGAGGAGCTGATGTCTCTGGCCAGATTCCCAGGTAAGAGGGGTAGGGAGCCTTGTGTCTCTGATCCCTGCCCAGCCATTGCACGGGGCCTGGTTTACCCATTGCCCTGCTGCTGGCCAGCGCAGAATGGTGGGAAATGCTGGCACCAGGGTGGGGCTGACTCGGGGGTGTCGATGCCCAGTCTGCAGAGGTGCCACTTGCAGTACAAGGTGCCTGGCAGGGGGAACCCAGGCCTATGGGGATAGAGAGCCATTGGCCTGGCTGCCCCTGGTATCCCTCACTTGCAGGGCCTGCCCCAGGGTGGGACGGGACTGCCCCAGCAGCATGTCAGTGCTAAGCAGGAACATTCTCCCTTGGATTGCTAGACTCAGCCAGACGGGAACTGATGTCTGGGCTCAGACCCCGGGCTCCCCTCAGCCCAGCCCTGCATGACGCCCTTTCAATTATAGGTCTCCCCAAATCCTTGTGTATTGCTCTCCCTTCAAAATGCCTCCCCCTCGCTACAGCCCCTCAAGGCTGACGGGGCTGCAATCTGTCTGGTAATGTAACGCAGGGGCAGTAACAGGATGGTCTGTGGTGAAGCTACTGGTCTGGGGCTCAGGACACCTTGGTTCAGTTCCTGGCTCTGTCACAGACTCTGTGTGCAAGTTTAGACAGGTCACTGAGCCACTTTGTGCCTCAGTTTTCCCATTTGTACAATGGGGATAAGAATCCTTCCTCTGTCTATTTAGAATGTAAACTCTTTGAGGAAGAAATTGTCTCTATGTGCATACAGCACACGGCTCAGTGGGGCCCTGATCTCAATGGGAGCCTGTGCTGCAGCACCTGACACAATGGGGGCACTGAGCTCAATGGGAGGCTATGGTGCAGCCAGCACAATGGGGCTTTTATCTTGCTCAGGGTCTGTGCAGCACCTGGCACAATGCGGGCACTGAGCTCAGTGGGGGTCTGTGCAGCACCTGGCACAACGGGGCCCCAGTCAGGAGCTCCAGGTGCTATTGTAATACAAATAATGCCACGGGCAGTGAGCAGCTCTGTGGAGATTTAAAAGGCACCTGGGAGCCCTGTGAAGCTCCGGGTTTGAGACAATGTCCCAGCGCTCCACTCCCTCGGGGATGCCCCATTACAGGTGCTACTCGGATCTCCTGTTGGCTGGGCTCAGGCACTCCCAGGCTGCAGCCTGTCAGTGGTGGCTGGAGCTGCCAGTGCCTGGGGCAGGCAGCCAGTGGGTGACAGTTGCCGGGTTGGATTTTTTTCACACAGAAACAGGAACAGCTGAGCACTGTCCATGGTGCACGGATACCTTGATGTAAGGAAGGAAGTGAATGGACAGGGACATGGGGGATCATGGGAATAAAGGCCTGTCCTGTCAGGAACCAGATGACTCTTAAATATGGAACAAGTCATGTCAGTCACTAAACTGACAGTTGTTATTGCCGTAAAGGGGGAAACTCTGTTAACCACAGCCGGGCTGATAGTTACTGATGGCGAAGGGGAAAGGATCAAACTCTGATATCTGAGGCGATGATTGTGGAGTTTGAACCACCCCAGAGATCCCCCCCATCTCAGGGCAACACTTTTCCTTCCAAACCCAGGAAAAGGGGCTGGGGTTTAAAACCTGTGGGAGGCCCCACATCTAAGGGGATTTTCTGTCCGTATTGGTGCATTAAAGGGGAAAGGGAAACTCCTGAGGGGATTTTAATTCTAGAGCACGGCCAGCTCCAAGACATTCCCAGATCCTGGGAAGGCCCCTGCCCTGGCTGGCTGGGCCACCGAGGGGAGTCAGGGCTTCTTTTGGGAGAACCAGCCCAGCTCAGCCAGCTGTCAGTACTTAAAGCCCAGCTCCACCAAGGGTTTTAATGGAAGTTAGGAGAATAAATCTCTTTGTGGAGCTGGGCCTGACTGCCTGGGTGGCAGCTAATTGGCTAATGAGCCCTGGCCCTGAGAAAAGGCTCCCAGTGCTCAGGTAGGTGCAAACAGGCCCAGGGGACAGAGCAGGACAGGGGAAAGAGCTGAGCGGCAGGACTGGCTTTACCATGAGGCGAACTGAGGCGGCCGCCTCAGGTGCCAGACTGTGGGGGGGTGCCACTAGGACCCAGAGTGTAGAAAATTGTGCCTGCGGCTGGTGCATATGTATTGTCTCTGCTCTAGATGCACAGAGATGGTGGAGTGCTGTGGTGGAGGAAGGAGGGCACAAGAGACATAACAGGCAGGCAGGAGAAAAGGTGAGAGGGAATAACAGAAAGCAGCAGGAGCTGCAGGGAGAGAGACGAGGAGGAGCCTCTTATGTACCTCTCTAGCTTTCCCCGGAGCCTGGACTGATTCACACCAGCTTCTCAGGGAGCTTCCTGTTTCCTGCTGCTTCCCTGAACCCACTTGAGGAGAACAGGCAGTCAACTGAAGTAGTAGGAGCCAGTTAGGCCCTTAAGATGCTGATATCTTCCCTCACTCAGGCCCTGCTGCCAGGCTGCTTATCTGTCCCCTTCAATTGAGTGTTGAGAGCCACTATAGCTGGCGCAGAACAGCAGTCATGAGTAAAAGAAGAAAATGCCCCTCTGGGGCAGCATTCAGAAAAAGAAAGAAAGCAAAGGAAGCTTTTCTATCTAAGCAGGAAGGAGCTCTCCTGAGATACATAGACACAAATGTTCACGGTGAGCCTTCCGGCCCCAGTGAGGATGTGAGTGGTGAGGAGATGCCTGATCTTCCAGTTAGTCAGAGTGCAGGTGACCTGGCAGCTACTGCAGCATCCATATTTCCATCTCAAATGGATGTAACCATGCACATTCCTGAAGAAAAGTGTAGATCAGAGAAGAGTGTGGTGGAGGCACAAGAAACAGCTGCTGCTGAGTTTAGTTCCTTAAGTCTAGATGATTCAGGACTGTGGACCCACTTGAGCAGTAGCCTGAGGGACTTCCTTGTACTGCATGGGCCACTGCAAGTGAAAAACTTCATGTTCCACAAAGACAATGAAAATAGAAGTTTCCATCCAACACATTACTGGCATGAAATCCCCATGGCTTATGTACTCAAAAACCCAGAATGCTGCATACTGTTTTTGTTGAAAACTCTTCCAGTCTAATGTTCCAGCCACATTGGGTTCTACGGGAACAAAGGACTGGAAAAATCTGGCTAGAAATCAGGCATGCCATGAGAAGGCAGCAAATCACCAGAGACCATTCCATAGGTGGAAAGAGCTTGAGATGAGACTAAGGTTAAAGGCCACCATAGATGATCAGCATCAAGAGAAGATTGCATCAGAGTCTCTTTACTGGCAAAATGTTCTGAAAGGGCTCGTTGCCATTGTGAGAATGCTTGCTACCTAGCACTGTGTGGCACTTCAGATCAGCTGTATCTGAAATTAAAATTGTGGAGCTGATGGCTGAGTTTGATGCTGTACTCCAAGAGCATCTAAGAAGAGTCACCACCCAAGAAATGTACACACACCACTACCTTGGAAAAACAATTCAAAATGAGATCATACAGTTACTGGCAACAAAAGTCAAACAGAAGATTGTGGCAGATCTGAAGTTAGCAAGATATTACTCTGTTATTCTGGACTGCACACCTGACATCAGCCACATGGAACAAATTACTTCAATGGTGTGTTTTGTAACAACAACAGAACCTAGTGAAAATGTCCCTGCAATGGTGACTGTCAGAGAGCATTTTCTAGAATTTATTGATATTGATGATACTACAGGAGCTGGTATGACAAATGTTCTTCTTAAAAAGCTGGAAGATACGGGAATTGCGATAGCTGACATGAGACGTCAGGGCTACGATAATGGTGCCAACATGAGAGGAAAGAACAGAGGAGTGCAGACACGGATCCGAGAGTTAAACCCTTGAACTTTTTTTGTCCCATGCAGTTCTCATTCATTGAACTTGGTGGTCAGTGATGCAGTATCAGCTTCTAGTGAGGCTGCTGAATTTTTTAATGTAATTCAAAGCATCTATGAATTTTTCTCTGGATCAACTCATCGATGGCAAATTTTGAAGCAACATCTGGGAACATCCTCTCTGACACTGAAACCACTGAGTGCCACATGATGGGAAAGTCGAGAGGAGGCGATAAAGCCTATCAAACACCAAATTGGGAAGATAGATGATGCCATAGTTGCCATTATGGAGGATAATGCTATGACAGGAACTGTTCATGGGAGAACAGTGGCAGAGGGAAATGGAATCACCAGAAACATATATAATTTCAAATTTCTGTGTGGCTTAGTGTTGTGGCATGACATACTGTTTGAAATAAATATTGTAAGCAAGAGACTCCAAGGTGTTGACCTTGATATATCTGGAGCAATGGAATAACTGGACAAAGCAAAGCTATACCTACAGTCTTACCGGTCAGATGAGGGATTTCAAAACGTTCTGAAGAGTGCACAGAAGTTGGCAGAGGAACTTCACACTGAAGCTATTTTCCCACCCATTCAAGAATACAAGAATCACCAAAGAAGATGACATTTTGATTACGAGGCACGGGATAATCCCATAAGAGACCCCAAACAACAATTCAAAGTTGAATTCTTTAACCAGGTGCTAGATTGTGCAATATAGTCATTTGAAGAACATTTCATGCAGCTCAAGGAACACAGCAGTATACACCTCTACCCCGATATAACGCGACCCGATATAACATGAATTCGGATATAACGCAGTAAAGCAGTGCTCCGGGGGGCGGGGCTGCGCACTCCGGCGGATCAAAGCAAGTTCAATATAACGCAGTTTCACCTATAACGCGGTAAGATTTTTGGCTCCCGAGGACAGCGTTATATCGGGGTAGAGGTGTATTTGGAATGTTGTATGATATTTTAAATCTCCTCACTATACCAGAAGACCACCTACACTAGCAATGCAGGGCACTAGAGACAGTGTTGACACATGATGATATGCACGATATTGATGCGAGTGATTTAGGTGATGAACTGAAAGCCCTGTCAAGATACATTTCAGCAGGATCAACTCCAAAGGCTGCTTTGGAATATATGTGCACAAACAAGATGACCACCCTCTTTCCAAATGCTTTTGTTGCTCTGTGCATACTTCTAACACTTCTTGTAACAGTTGCCAGTGGAGAACGCAGCTTCTCCAAGCTGAAGTTAATAAACAAACATCTACGCGCCACAATGACACAGGAGAGGCTGGTCGGCCTTGCAACCATCTCAATAGAACATGAGCTGGCCCAGTCTGTAGTACTTCAGGAGGCAATACCAAATTTATAATGACGCCAGTGGCGCCGTGGCGCCGGGCCCACGGTCGAAAAGGGCCCCGGAGCGCTCTCCTCCGCCCCCCCCCGCTCTCTGCTGTGGGGTCAGAGCTTGATGCTGCCGCTGCTGGGGCTCCGTGGCAGCCTCTGCTGGCAGCCTGGCTCCTGCCCCGCCCCTTTCCCCAGCGTGCTACATTCCCTCCCCCCTCCCGGCCGATCAACTGGATCAGCCTTGCCGGGGGAGGAGGGAGCCGCAGCATGCTGCTCCGGGGGGGAGGAGGAGAAGAAGAGGCAGGGATGAGGCCTTTCCCCCGCCTCTTTCCCCAGCGTGCTACTCCCTCCCCTCGCTGGTCAGTTGGATCAGCCTTGCAGGCAGGAGGGGGGCAAGGAGGAGCGAGCCGCAGCACACCACTCTGGGGAGGAGGAGAAGACGAGCCGGGGTGAGGCCTTGGGGAAGGGGCTGGAATTGGGGCATACCCCCTCCAGCCCCCTGCGTGAGCACCCCCACAACCCCAGCGCACCACCCAGCCCCCTGCCCACCCTAAGCCCTGCAGCCCCCCAGCCCACCCTAACCCCTGCACCCCCCAGCCCCCTGAGCCCCTGTCCCTGCCCTGACCCTGCACTCCCCTCACCCCTCCTCAGCACTACCTCACACACACCCAGCCCCCTTCCCTGACCCCTGCACCCCCCACACCTCCCCAGCCCCCTGCCCTGACTCCTGCATCCCCCTCACACCTCCCCAGCCCCCTGCACCCCCCTCTCGCCCCCTCACACACCTCCAGCCCTGACCCTTGCACCCCCTACACCTCCCCGGCCCCTGCCCTGACTCCTGCACCCCCCACATCCCCACCCCCATCCTGAGAACCAAACAGGAGCTGCCCCAGGTAAGCGCTCCACACCCCAACCCTGAGCCCCCTCCCTCGCCCTAGTTCCTGGCCAGCCCCCACACCCAAACATTTTTTTACAATATTTGGAAAGATCATTAAGTGGTCCGTTGAGACCCTCTGTGATTTTCAAGTGGTCTGTGGAAAAATAAGTTAGACGACAAGAACAATCAAGGTCCCTCACTTTATTTTCATTTACTTGCTATTACTTATGGGAGGAGGATGAAGAAAAAAAGAATGAAAAACGGGGGCAGGGGGAGATAAGAGAAAATGTTCTTTTTCTTGGCTGGGTCCCAAGGAGGAGCCCCAAAAATGAAGCTGAGCCCAGGGCTGGGGGGCCCCACTAACTCTAAATCCACCACTGGCTGTCACGTCACCTGGGCTGGGGATACTGTCAGGGCTGGTGTAACCACTAGGCGAACTAGGCGACCGCTTAGGGCACCAAGATTTGGGGTGCCAAAAAGCGGTGCCCCAAATTTTTTTTTTACACTACAGTGGAGTCCCATCTTACATGGGGGTTAGGTTCTAAAGTCACCGCGTAAGAGGAAAATTGCATATAGTGAAAATTACCATAAGTACAGTATACACTAGAACAGGGGTCCTCAACCTACGGCACGCATGCCAAAGGTGGCACGTGAGCTGATTTTTTTTAATGGCAGGTTGTGGGTCCCGGCTGCCGCTGAGCCTGCTGCCGACCTGGGGTTCTGTTCACTCAGCTGGCAGCGGGCTGAGCAGGGCCAGCAGTGGGCCGGCTCCTGCCAGCCGGGGTCCCAGCTGCCAGCCCCGCTCAGCCCACTGACGATCTGGGGTTCCGGCTGCCGGCCCCTTGCCAGCCAGGGTCTCGGCCACCGGCCCCGCTCAGCCTCCTGCCGGCCTGGGTGAATGGCAGGAGGCTGAGCGGAGTCGCCGGCTGGGACCCAAGTTGGCAGCTGAGTGAACGGAACCCCAGGCCGGCAGCAGGCTCAGCGGCAGCCGGGACCCGCAACCTGCCATTAAAAAAAAATCAGCTTGCGTGCCACCTTTGGCACACATGCCGTAGGTTGAGGACCCCTGTTCTAGTGTATACTGTACTTTATGGTAATTTTCACTATACACAATTTTCCTCTTATGCGCTGACCTTAGAACCTAACACCCACGTAAGATGTGACTCCACTGTATTCATTTTTGAAAAATTATAATAAGCGATGCTCCGGGGGGGGGGGGGAGAGTGGGCGCAAGGTGGAAGTTTCGCCAGGGGTGCAAAATATCCTTGCACCGGCCCTGGATACTATGTCAGCTGATCCCCACAGTCTTCAACCTACCTGGTCAGTACAGCAGACATGTCCCTGCCCACTAGCTCTTCTCCACTCCCTAGCCCACCCACCACTTGCCCCCACCCCTTAAGGCTTAGCCCTCTTACTTTTAAAAATGATTGCTTGCCCCTCTCCCCCCCTCAGGCTTTTCTGGCAGCCCTGTTGCCAGGTATCCAGTTTTAGACTGGAAACTCCAGTAGAAAATGGGACCGGAGTGTCCGGTTAGCAGTGCTGACTGGAAACTAAATGTCCGGTTATAGGAGTAACCACATTAGCCTCCGCTCCTCCCACTCCCAACACCCGCCCCAGAGGGCTGGAAGAGAACCTGTCCTGCTGCTGTGGGAGGAGGGGCAGCTCAGTGCAGAGAGAGACAAAGAGAATGGGCTAGAACCAGGTAGGTACCCACTCTATGTGGGCAGGGGGGATCCTGTTTACCCCCTCCCCAGCCCTGCTGTGCTTGCAGTTTACCCCTGACCCCTCCCTTGCACCAAAGTCCAGATAGCAGCATGTAGATGTGTGTAGTTTGGTTATGGGCTGGTGTAATTGTGCCCCCAGTAATATGTACATTTCCAGCAAAACACCTCATACACAGTACACCCAATTGTCCACCCCTTGCCATAGGCCATTGATCCTGCTCCTCCATAGTCATAGGAGAGGGGCACATCCAAACATCTTCTTTGATTTACACCATTTTACACACCCCTCCATTGATTCCCAGTGAGCTCCTCCCCTTCTCATTATTTCCATAAGGCCTGTGGGGCTCACCTTAGTTGCTGTTCTATTTCCAGGTACCATGGTAGCTATTACCCAGGTGCTGGCCTCCTGGTTGAGCGTTTTGCATTCCTGTACACATCTCCCCCCCAGGTCAGCCTTTTGAAGCCATCCCCCACCCATATCATGAGGTTTTCTGTTCATTGAAACACAACAATGCTAGCAACAAGACAAACACCACAGACAAACAACATAAAACATAGATCCATGGTATTCTGGGTTATTATTCTGCTGGCGCCAACATGTTTGTAGAGTGTCTGAAAAACAAAAGAAACAATTTCCATCCCCCAGCGGGGACAGATTATTGCTTAATAATAATACCAATTCCTTTTACAAATTTCCTTGCTAATTGCAGGAAAAACAAAAGAATTACCTCCAGGCTGTCTTTATTTTGTTCTATAGTCAGGCTAGTGAATTACCCCACTCACTGGTCATTTGTGAAATTCATGAGGTGATGTACCTCAGTTTCCCCTCTTGTACAACAGACCAGGTTTGCAATAGTTTCTCTGCTGTACCAAGCTTTAAGATTATTCTCAGGTAATAGCTGAGAGACAGCTTCAGATTTCTGCTCTGTACATACATATACACACACACACACATACACACACACCTACCTACCTTAGGGTTAACCTGTCCCCCTTATTTTCAGGCTTGACTTGTTTTTTCACCTCCCTTTTTTGGAGGGCCATAATCTGAGTCTTCTAGTAGCTTGTTTGCTGACCAGATGTATTCATTATTTGCAGGTTCTTTGTGCTGCTACTTATGGGCAGTTTTCTCCTTCCCCCATCAGCAATTTGCATCCACACAGAGGCTTTCTGGCTTGTTTTTGGATCCAAAGCTATCAGCAGCTCAGAGACTGTCTTAAAAGGGACACATTCCACTTCCACCAGAGTTCTGATTACTTTTCACTTTCATTTCCTGCTCCAAAACACACACAGATCTGAAAAAGAAAGCACAATCTACTGTGGCTCCTTTTGGAACCCTTATAGGATTTTAATTAAGTACCATGTTTTGTTTGCATTTTTTTTTTTTTTACCCCTTCTCCAATATACACTGCACATGTCCTGGGAAAATGCACATTCCTTCCATAGTTTAACCTCCATAACATTATATTAGCCATATTAATTTTACACAAGGTGTAACTGCCTCCCCTGTGCCCACAGAGTTTTCATGCACCCCCACCAAAGCGACAGTCTGATCCCCCAGAGCCATCCCAAGGCTCAGTGTTCCCATCATTGCTCCCCTTTTCCTTTTCTTTTTCCTGTGCACACACAAAACTATCTTTTGTCTAACATCCCTTGCACTGCGATTACTCTTTTTTACACAACTGTACCCTGATTACACTCTCATCTTGTACAACCAGACAGCTGGGGTAGCCAAGTTAAGTTCCAATGGAAACCCCTGACATTCCTTTAGTGATTTTGATTACATTCCCCAATAGTCAAATAATTTTGATCAGATTCTCTCTCCGCCTGCTGCCTGCAGGATGTGGACCTGAGGCTGAAAACATCCCAACGGGAGCGGGAAAGAGTCCGCTGATTGTCCTTCATGTGGGAACAAATGATATGGCTAGATTCTCGCTGGAACGTATCAAGGGAGACTATGCCAGGCTGGGGAAGATGCTTAAGGAAATCGAGGCTCAGGTGATCTTCAGTGGGATTCTGCCTGTTCCTAGAGAAGGGCAACAAAGGTGTTACAAGATTATGACGATCAACAGATGGCTCAGGCAGTGGTGCTATAAGGAAGGCTTTGGGATGTATGGCCACTGGGAAGCATTCATGGACAGAGGACTGTTCTCTTGGGATGGACTTCACCTGAGTAAGGAGGGAAATAGACTTCTAGGATGGAGGCTGGCACAACTGATGAAGAGAGCTTTAAACTAGGAATTTGGGGGAGATGGTTGGGAGATGTCCAGGTAATCTCCACGCCGGAATTTAACATTGAGACAGAAGAGAACAAAGTAAGAAAGGATACAGCCGTGGGCAGGAGAATGGACATAAGGAGGAAGGGTAGTGTAGATACCAGTCTAATAGGTGATACTAGGGGTGGAATGTCTTTGCCTAACTGGGTAAAGAATGTCAGTGAATCCAAATGGCAAAAATTAAGATGTTTGTACACTAATGCGAGGAGCCTAGGTAACAAAATGGAGGAATTAGAGCTACTGGTGCAGGAAGTGAAACCGGATATTATAGGGATAACAGAAACATGGTGGAATAGTAGTCATGACTGGAGTACAGGTATTGAAGGCTATGTGCTGTTTAGGAAAGACAGAAATCAAGGCAAAGGTGGTGGAGTAGCATTGTATATCACTGAGGTAGACTGTAAAGAAATAAGAAGGGATGGAATGGATAAGACAGAGTCTGTCTGGGCAAAAATCACACTGGGAAAGAAAGCTACTAGAGCCTCCCCTGAGATAGTGCTTGGGGTGTGCTATAGACCACCGGGATCCAATTTGGATACAGATAGAGACCTCGTTAATGTTTTTAATGAAGTAAATACTAATGGGAATTGTGTGATCATGGGAGACTTTAACTTCCCAGATATAGACTGGAGGACAAGTGCTAGTAATAATAATAGGGCTCAGATTTTCCTGGATGCGATAGCTGATGGATTCCTTCACCAAATAGTTGAAGAACCAACAAGAGGGGATGCCATTTTAGATTTGGTTTTTGTGAGTAGTGAGGACCTCATAGAAGAAATGGTTGTAGGGGACAACTTTGGTTCGAGTGATCATGAGCTAATTCAGTTCAAACTAGATGGAAGGATAAACAAAAATAGATCTGTGACTAGGGTTTTTTATTTCAAAAGGGCTAACTTTAAAGAATTAAGGAAATTAGTTAGGGAAGTGGATTGGACTGAAGAACTTGGGCATCTAAAGGTGGAGGAGGCCTGGAATTACTTCAAGTCAAAGTTGCAGAAACTATCAGAAGCCTGCATCCCAAGAAAGAGGAAAAAAATCATAGGCAGGAGTTATAGACCAAGCTGGATGAGCAAGCATCTCAGAGAGGTGATTAAGAAAAAGCAGAAAGCCTACAAGGAGTGGAAGATGGGAGTGATCAGCAAGGAAAGCTACCTTATTGAGGTCAGAACATGTAGGGATAAAGTGAGAAAGGCCAAAAGCCATGTAGAGTTGGACCTTGCAAAGGGAATTAAAAACAATAATATAAGGTTCTATAGCCATATAAATAAGAAGAAAACAAAGAAAGAAGAAGTGGGACCGCTAAACACTGAGGATGGAGTGGAGGTTGAGGATAATCTAGGCATGGCCCAATATCTAAACAAATACTTTGCCTCTGTCTTTAATGAGGCTAATGAGGAGCTTAGGGATAATGGTAGGATGACAAATGGGAATGAGGATATGGAGGTAGATATTACCACATCCGAGGTAGAAGCCAAACTCGAACAGCTTAATGGGACTAAATCGGGGGGCCCAGATAATCTTCATCCAAGAATATTAAAGGAACTGGCACATGAAATTGCAAGCCCATTAGCAAGAATTTTTAATGAATCAGTAAACTCAGGGGTTGTACTGTACGACTGGAGAATTGCTAACATAGTTCCTATTTTTAAGAAAGGAAAAAAAAGTGATCCGAGTAACTATAGGCCTGTTAGTTTGACATCTGTAGTATGCAAGGTCTTGGAAAAAAATTTGAAGGAGAAAGTAGTTAAGGACATTGAGGTCAATGGTAATTGGGACAAAATACAACATGGTTTTACAAAAGGTAGATCGTGCCAAACCAACCTGATCTCCTTCTTTGAGAAGGTAACAGATTTTTTAGACAAAGGAAATGCAGTGGTTCTAATTTACCTCGATTTCAGTAAGGCATTTGATACGGTTCCACATGGGGAATTATTAGCTAAATTGGAAAAGATGGGGATCAATATGAAAATTGAAAGGTGGATAAGGAACTGGTTAAAGGGGAGACTACAACGGTTCATACTGAAAGGTGAACTGTCAGGCTGGAAGGAAGTTACTAGTGGAGTTCCTCAGGGATCGGTTTTGGGACCAATCTTATTTAATCTTTTTATTACTGACCTTGGCACAAAAAATGGGAGTGTGCTAATAAAGTTTGTGGATGACACAAAGCTGGGAGGTAGTGCTAATACAGAGAAGGACCGGGATATCACACAGGAAGATCTGGATGACCTTGTAAACTGGAGTAATAGTAATAGGATGAAATTTAATAGTGAAAAGTGCAAGGTTGTGCATTTAGGGATTAATAACAAGAATTTTGGTTATAAATTGGGGACGCATCAGTTGGAAGTAACAGAGGAGGAGAAGGACCTCGGAGTATTGGTTGATCACAGGATGACTATGAGCCGCCAATGTGATATGGCCATGAAAAAAGCTAATGCAGTCTTGGGATACATCAGGCGAGGTATTTCCAGTAAAGATAAGGAGGTGTTAGTACCATTATACAAGGCACTGGTGAGACCTCATCTGGAATATTGTGTGCACTTCTGGTCTCCCATGTTTAAGAAGGATGAATTCAAACTGGAACAGGTACAGAGAAGGGCTACTAGGATGATCAGAGGAATGGAAAACCTGTCTTATGAAAGGAGACTCAAAGAGCTTGGCTTGTTTAGCCTAACCAAAAGAAGGCTGAGGGGAGATACGATTGCTCTTTATAAGTATATCAGAGGGATAAATATCAGGGAGGGAGAGGAATTATTTAAGCTTAGTACCAATGTGGACACAAGAGCAAATGGATATAAACTGGCTATCGGGAAGTTTAGACTTGAAATTAGACGAAGGTTTCTAACCATCAGAGGAGTGAAGTTCTGGAACAGTCTTCCAAGGGGAGTAGTGGGGGCAAAAGACATATCTGGCTTCAAGACTAAGCTTGATAAGTTTATGGAGGGGATGGTATGGTGGGATAGCCTAATTTTGGCAATTAATTGATCTTTGATTATTAGCAGGTAAATATGTCCAATGGTCTGTGATGGGATGTTAGATGGGGTGGGATCTGAGTTACTACAGAGAATTCTTTCCTGGGTGCTGGCTGGTGAGTCTTGCCCACATGCTTAGGGTTTAACTGATCGCCATATATGGGGTCGGGAAGGAATTTTCCTCCAGGGCAGGTTGGCAGAGGCCCTGGAGGTTTTTCACCTTCCTCTGCAGCGTGGGGCACGGGTCACTTGCTGGAGGATTTTCTGCACCTTGAGGTCTTTAATCCACGATTTGAGGACTTCAATAACTCAGACATAGGTTAGGGGTTTGTTACAGCAGTGGGTGGGTGAGATTCTGTGGCCTGCGTTGTGCAGGAGGTCGGACTAGATGATCATAATGGTCCCTTCTGACCTTAAAGTCTATGAGTCTATGAGCCACCAAGTACAATTACTGCCACACAGCTGCCTTAACCTGTGCTGTCTTTACCTTGAGACTGTTCAAAAGGCAGTAAAACATTTGTCTCCATGGTTGCCCATGGATCTTTTACTCCAAAAATTCCAGTGGAATACAGCAGACCTCCGTCATACTTTGTCCCAAACAAAACAAAACAAAACAAAAACCAAAAACATTTCACATAAGTATCCAAAGTACCCTCCATTAAAACTTCAGAAAAACCAAAGTGTGGAAAGGCAGGAGGAGAGGAGGGGGAAGAGGTGGAAAGAAACCAATTAAGCCTGTTAGGTCAGTTTAAAGTACAGGCTACCAGCAGCAAATTAAGTAAACTGAGAGAAAGAAGGAAAAGAAGAAAAGGATATAGTTAGCTCTGAACCAAGAGTAGGCTCCCGGGGTTGAAACAGTTGGGAACCCTTCCCCCCAGGTTCTTATCCTGGCTCTGGGAGAAGAGTGGGGGTTGTTACCTGCTCCTGCAAACCCAGCCATTTTTCATAGAATCATAGAATATCAAGGTTGGAAGGGACCTCAGGAGGTCATCTAGTCCAACCCCCTGCTCAAAGCAGGACCAATTCCCAGACAGATTTTTGCCCCAGATCCCTAAGTGGCCCCCTCAAGGATTGAACTCACAACCCTGGGTTTAGCAGGCCAATGCTCAAACCACTGAGCTATGCCTCCCCCAGGACCAAGTCCCAGCTCCTGTCTCTAAAGGAGTCTGTTAACTCTGCTTTTGACTCTAAACCCTGTTGTGCCAAATCATCTTTAACCACCCCTAACTAATTTACAATCCTTCAGCAGCCCTTGCTGAAACAGCACCAAACTTGAAAGATTACTGGCAGCTTCCCATAATGCTGTCCTTACTTCAAACCTCTCACAAGTGGACTGAAGTGCCTCCTTTCCCTGGAAGGAATTCAGTCCCAGGGAATGGGCAGGGACCTTCTTCCACTACCCATATACCAAATGAGGGTGGACTCCTCAGCCACCCCCCATCCTTCTGGGTCCCCTAACACTTCCTCCATTTCCTTTTTTAATCTCATCCCAGGCTGACCCCTGCACCTGGTATGGGCCTTGGTTCTTCCTTATCCCTTTATCCTAAAAATCCTTTACCCTGGCTTGCCAGAACCCGCAACTACCATCACGAGAGTTCGCTATACCCCCTCTAAGCAGCTGTGCGGACTGTTGGGGAGGGGGACTTACAGGCTGCCAGTCACCTATCCAATGCGATGCATCCGAGTCACGGCACCAAGATGTTAGGGGCTTATTCCTTCGCCCGCTCACTTCCCTGGTCCTTCTCGCATGAAAAGAGAGCAACAATACCCGAAGTCTGAAGGTGCAAACAATTTTATGTTTATTGGGGTGAACTTCCAGCAAGCATGATTCCAGTTTCCTTCCTCAGTGTCCCACTTCCGAGCTCTAATGCCACAGAGCCTTGCCTGTGTCCCTGTTCCCATTCCCTGTTCCCATCCCCCCTTAGCGAAACATGATTCCAATTCCCCCACCCCCCATTCCCTGTTCCCAGTCCCCCCTTACTTCCTGATTGATTGCAGACTATATAGTAAAACTTGAGTTCTGCTTAGCTATACCTTAACCAATCATTTTACTGAAATTTAACTAATCAGTCCTAACATATTGTAACATGATTATTTAACCAATTATATCCCATCACCTTAATTGGTTTACACCCAACAAAATTAATTATACAGCAGACAGAAACAATCACAGAACCAGATAGAGATTATACAGGCAAACAATAGGGAAGAAGAGACTACAGTGATAGAACAATACAGAAATGAGGATTTTACACCACAGCTGTTGATAAGTGAGTTCTTGCCAGACATGATGCTATCAAACTAAGTTTTCTTTAAATCTTTTAGGCTCTTCCCTTTCTCTGGAGGTGATAGATCGGATCACCCCTAACACCCCTAGATTGCCTTATTTCAATGGGACTAGTTTGGAATGTGAGGATGTGACCGTTCACTTCCCAGCTTATGGCTGCTCCCACTGCTTAGCCAAAGGCCTTAGCCTAAGAACAAGGCCTCAGACTGTCACAGTAGGAGAAGGCTCTTACACTGGCAGACAGTGATTTTGATTCTTTCTTTTATACCTCTATAACTAGCTACGTGATAAGAATACACCTAAATTCTTAAAGTATAGGCCTTTGCAGACAGGCCTGAATATGTATATCCTACCAGCCACCACTGAATCCAGCGCTTGCAACCCCGTCTACAACTCCAAAGCCAGGGGGCACCAGCGAGCCTGAACTGGCAGAAGCAGATAAACCTACGCAAGAGTCTCAGCAGGAGCCTGAAATACAACATAGTGTGCCAGCGGAGAGCGGTTCACAGTCAACAGAGACACCCCCATCACCTGCCTCGCTTCCAGTGGGACCAAGCCCAAGTCCACAATCCAGTGAGGAACTGATGTCTCCAGCATCAAGGGAACAGTTCCAGGCCGAGCAATAAGCTGATGACAGCCTCCAGGGAGCTTGGGCGGTGGCACGGAGCAACCCACCGCCTCTCAGCTCTTCTAACCAATCCCGGTTTGTCATAGAAAGAGGACTTTTATACAAGGAAACTCTTTCTGATGGGCACCAGGAGGACTGGCATCCTCAGAGGCAGTTGGTAGTTCCAACTAAGTACCGGGTAAAGCTCTTGAGCTTATCCCACAATCATCCTAGTGGCCATGCTGGGGTGAACAGGGCCAAAGACCATTTGGGGAAGTCATTCCACTGGGAGGGAATGGGCAAGGACGTTTCTACTTATATCCTGTCTTGTGAGGTGTGCCAAAGGGTGGGGAAACTGCAAGACCAGGTCAAGGCCCCACTCCAGCCACTCCCCATAATTGAGGTTCCATTTCAGCGAGTAGCTGTGGATATTCTGGGTCCTTTCCCGAAAAAGAAACCCAGGGGAAATCAGTACATACTGATTTTCATTTTGCCACCTGATGGCCGGAAGCAGTAGCTCTAAGCAACATCAGGGCTAAAAGTGTGTGCCAGGCATTAACAGACATTTTTGCCAGGGTAGGTTGGCCCTCCAACATCCTTACAGATTCGGGAACTAATTTCCTGGCAGGGACCAGGAAAAGCCTGTGGGAAGCTCATTGGGTGAACCACTTGGTTGCCACCCCTTACCACCATCAAACAAATGGCCTGGTGGAGACGTTTAATGGAACTTTGGGGGCCATGATATGTAAATTCGTAAATGAGCACTCCAATGATTGGGACCTAGTGTTGCAGCAGTTGCTCTTTGCCTACAGAGCTGTACCACATCCCAGTTTGGGGTTTTCACCATTTGAACTTGTGTATGGCTGCGAGGTTAAGGGGCCATTACAGTTGGTGAAGCAGCAATGGGAGGGATTTACGCCTTCTCCAGGAACTAAGATTCTGGACTTTGTAAACAACCTACAAAACACCCTCCGACACTCTTTAGCCCTTGCTAAAGAAAACCTAAAAGATGCTCAGGAAGAGCAAAAAGCCTGGTATGATAAACATGCCAGAGAGCGGTCCTTCAAAGTAGGGGACCAGGTCATGATCTTAAAGGCGCTCCAGGCCCATAAGATGGAAGCGTTGTGGAAAGGGCCATTCACGGTCCAAGAGTGCCTGGGAGCTGTTAACTATCTCATAGCCTCCCCCACCTCAAACCTAAAGCCTAAAGTGTACCATGTTAATTCTCTAAAGCCCTTTTATTCCAGAGAATTAAAGGTTTGTCAGTTTACAGCCCAAGAAGGAGATGATGCTGAGTGGCCTGAAGGTGTCCACTACGAAGGAAAAAGTGACAGTGGCATGGAAAAGTTGAATCTCTCCATGACCTTTGGACATATGAAGTGACAGCAGATCAAGGAGCTGTGCACTAGCTTCACGCTGATGTTCTCAGCCACCCCAGGACGGACCGAACAGGCATACCACTCCATTGACACAGGTAATGCTCACTGAATTAGAGCCCAACCTTACCGGGTGTCTCCTCAAGCCAAAACTGCTATAGAACAGGAGATCCAGGACATGCTCCAGATGGGTGTAATCTGCCCCTCTAACAGTGTATGAGCATCTCCAGTGGTTCTAGTTCCCAAACCAGATGGGGAAATATGCTTTTGCGTGGACTACCATAAGCTAAATGCTGTGACTCGTCCAGATAACTATCCAATGCCACACACAGATGAGCTATTGGAGAAACTGGGATGTTCCCAGTTCATCTCTACCTTAGACTTAACCAAGGGGTACTGGCAAGTACCGCTGGATGAATCCGCCAAGGAAAGATCAGCCTTTCTAACCAATGAAGGGCTATATGAATTTAATGTGCTCCCTTTCGGGCTGCAAAATGCACCCAACACTTTCCAAAAACTTATAGATAGTCTCCTAACGGGATTGGGAGACTCTGCAGTCACTTACCTTGATGATGTGGCCATATTTTCTGATTCATGGGCAGAACACCTGGAGCATCTATGAAAAGTCTTCGAGCACATAAGGGAGGCAGGACTAACTGTTAAGGCTAAAAAGTGTCAAATAGGCCTAAACAAATTGTAAGTAATAGGAAGGAAATGCATTAGATTAACTTTTGTTTTAGCTCGTGAATTTTCCCTGTGCTAAGAGGAAGGTTTATCACTGTTTTTTGTAACTTTGAAGTTTTGCCTAGAGGGGAATCCTCTGTGTTTAAATCTTATTACCCTGTAAAGTTACCTTCCATCCTGATTTTACAGAAGAACATACAGCTAAGGGTAGCATAAAATCCCTCCTTTACCTAGTACTTCTAGTCCTTGAAATGTGGACAATATTGTTAGTTTTTATATAGTCAGTAGTATATCTAAAGGTGCATGTGTCTTATTAACTCTGTTTTCTCCTACAGCTCCAGGAAGAAATCACAGCGAAAGTCCTCACTGATGTGAGGGCTTGCTTAAAGCTATATTACCAAATATATTCATGCTTATGAATATGTAATCAATATGTAAGGAGTGAGTGAGATAGCGTGAATGTGAGAAACCAATCGCAAAGCAAAGAAGCAAATATCGCCTTTTATGGAACCAAGGTGTATATGGGACTGTATATAACCCTACAGCAGTAGTGGCCAGTGAGGGATGTAACCTACGACAGCAGAAACTCAGGACCAGACCAGTAGAGCCCTTCCGAGACCCGAAGGGGCTCCGGGGTCTCTCGTCGCCTAGTGGTTCGATCTCTGGGAAGCTGGAACCTGGCCAGTCTCAGTCACCTAAGATTGAAAGCAACACCCGCGCGTCTGCAGCCTGTCACCAGTATGCATGGGATGTGTGTGTGAGTCTCATTGCGCAAATAAGGGAAGCAAGCAATAAATCAGCCCTCAGCACCATTTCAATTCGACCTTTGTTTGTGGTTATTTCTTAGCCTGATTCCAGGGAACAGGCAACAAGTCCCATTAAACTTCTCCACTAGGCCATTTGTTTGATGGTGGTAAGGGGTGGTAACCAAGTGGTTCTGTTGTAGGAGCACCAGTGATCTGTATGCTATGTATAACCTGTATGCTCAAAAGGTCTGTTACACTCCCCCCCCACTTTTGTCTCCTCTCCCTCTTTGAATACCTGTGAAGTGGCTTCCCCCCCGCCCTCCATCCTGGAATGCTTGTGGGTTGAATGGGCTCATTGAACAGCTGGAAGCTCAGAAGAGCTCCCAGGTAGACAAGATATCTGGGACTCTAATTAGGCAGCGCTCACACACCCAATGCATGGACACTGCCCGAGGTGGTGTGTGACCAGCCAGACGCGGCCAAGTTATCTCTAGTCACAGGCCATGAGGAGCAGGTCCTTAAAAGGGGAAGGGGTCATGTGCTCAGGAGTGCACTCACAAGCTTGTATCTCCTGTGAAGGCCCTTCGCCCGGACCGCCTGGCCAGTGGTTCGCTGCGTTGCATTCCATTCAGGGCCGACTCCAGGCACCAGCAAAACAAGCAGGTGCTTGGGGCGGCACATTTCTAGGGGCGGCATTCTGGTGCCGGCCATCATAGGCGCCAACTCCGGGGCATGGGGAAAAAGTGCCCCCGCCGCCCCAGTTTGCCACCCCAGCTCGCCTCCACTCCGCCTCCGCCTGCTCCCCTGAGCGCGCCGCCGTCACTCCGCTTCTCCCCCGTCCCTCCCAGGCTTGCTGTGCGTGAAACCGCTGTTTCGTGCAGCAAGGCTGGGAGGGAGGAGAAGCCGAGCGGCGGGGCGCTCGGGGGAGGTGGCGGAGGTGAGCTGGAGTGGGGAGTGGTTCCTCTACCCCCCGTTACTTCCTGCGCAACCCCATCCTAGCTCACCTCTGCTCCGCCTGCTCCCCTGAACGCGCCGCCGCTCCGTTTCTCCCCCCTCCCTCCCAGGCTTGCCGTGCGTGAAACCGCTATTTCGCACAGCAATGCTGGGATGGAGGAGATGCCGAGCCGCGGGCCCTCGGGGGAAGCGGCGGTGGTGGAGCGGAGGTGAGCTGGAGCGGGGAGCAGTTCCTCTACCCCCCGTTACTTCCTGCGCCCCCACCCTAGCTCAACTCTGCTCCACCTGCTCCCCTGAACGCGCTGCTGCTCCGCTTCTCCGCCCTCCCTTGCCTGAGAGGGAGGGGGGAGAAGCAGAGCGGCGGCACACCCGGGGGAGTAGGCAGAGCTGAGGTGAGCTAGGGTGGGAGGTCGCGGGGGGCCCGCAGGAAGCAATGGGGGGGGAAATGCAGCACACCGGGGGAGGAGGCGGGGCTGGGGATTTGGGGAAGGGGTTCGGAAGGGGTGGAGCTGGGGCGGGGCCAGGGGCAGAGGGGCACGAAAAAAAGGGGGGGCGGCCAAAATTTTTTTTGCTTGGGGCGGCAAAAATCCTAGAGCCGGCCCTGATTCCATTGTGCCTCGGGAAGACTTACCTTCATCGCACCGTCCATCGCTGCGCTGTGGGACACTTACCTTAAAGGATCCTGACATCTCCAGTGTCGTGCCTGTCCTGGGAGCGTGAGTATGCGAGTGTGAGTGTGACCCCCCTCCCTTCTTTTGAGCTTAGCTATCAATATAATAAACGTGCTGCTTTCTGCCAAACTCTGGTGGGTCATTAGTCCTCCCTATGCTTACTAGCTGGCCCAATTTCGGGTAACAGTTCACCCCATGAGCTTCCCAAAGACGTTTCATGGTCCCTGCCAGGAAATTAGTTCCCGAATCTGTAAGGATGTCGGAGGGCCAACCTACCCTGGCAAAAATGTCTGTCAATACCTGGCACACACTTTTAGCCCTGGTGTTGCTTAGAGCTACTGGTCCGATAACACCCTGGCTGATGGCCACACAATTTCAGATCTGGAAGATAAATTGGCCCAATGTTTATTGATATAAAAGCCATCAACCCCAATGAAAAAAGAGGCAGCCGCAGTTTGGCTCTTATGGAAAACCTGTAATGAGGTGTTCCTCAGATTGGCTGAATGCAAAAATGAAAACATGGAACTGTACCAAGATTTGCAAGTCTCCGCTGCAGAAGTGGAGAGTTGGAAATTTACATCAACCAGTACCCAAACACAATTAGATTCCCTTAAGAATGGGTACAAAGAGTTAAAACAACATTCCCAAATTTTACAGGAACACACCAAAAAAGAAAAAAAATTGGGAAAAAAAATCATGTTTTACATAAAATGGTCAAAAAGTTAACTTTAAAAGAAGGGAGAGCCCCTGCTGACCATAACCGCTCTAAATCACTCATTAAACATTTAAGACAAAAACGGGGGTTTGCAACCAGGCAAATTGCAGCAGTGACATCAGGGGATGGCATAACTGAGATCCCTGAATGGGTAGACTCTTAGGGCTTGTCTATACTTACGCGGTAGTTCGACGGCTGGCAATCGAACTTCCGGGTTCGATTTATCGCTTCTTGTCTGGACGCGATAAATCGATCCCGGAAGTGCTCGCCGTCGACTGCAGTACTCCAGCTCGGCGAGAGGAGTACCGCAGAGTCGACGGGGGAGCCTGCCTGCCGCGTGTGGACCGCATCTGGACCGCGGTAAGTTCGAACTAAGGTATGTCGACTTCAGCTACGTTATTCACATAGCTGAAGTTGCGTACCTTAGTTCGAATTGGGGGGTTAGTGTAGACCAGGCCTTAGGGTCCCACTGAAATTTGGGAAGGAGATATCTGGGCAGATTCCCCCTCCAAGAGCCAGAATGCTGTTGCAGCGGTAAAGCGAACAACAGTTACAACTACTACAGATGCCGAGAATTAAAACAAGTAGAAGGAAAAGAAAAGGGACCAGGAGGTGTGGGGGCTAGTTGAGGAACAACATAAATTAATAATGAAACAAAGCCTGTGCCCATGGGAATGGACGGTTCAGCAAGGAAAGCAGGATCAGGCCCAGACAAGCAGGCAGACAACAGACAGAGACTGGAAAACAGATTGGGAGCCCTGAGGGCACAGTGGCAGGAGAAAGGGAAGCAGTAAGTACAAGCCTGGGGAATTCAGATCCCTGGGACAATACTTGGAATGGAGATATCTGAGCTAATGGAGGTGTCATTTGGGAAAATAAGTAAGTAATTAAAAAAAAAAGTAAGAAGTTAACTCTGCAGAGGCTGAAGGGAATTAAGCAGTTAAATGTTGTAAAAATGTTAAAGGCGAAGTGTTATAGGAAAAGAATTGTTGGTTTCTTTGCAGCCATTTAAAGAAAAATGGGCCCCTTTCTAAAGGAATGGTCTTTAAAGCTGCAGGCAGAGGGACAATCTGAGTTAAATCATTTGACTATGGACAATTTAGTCAAATTCGCTAAAAAAAATAAGGGTTTTTTATTGGAATTTAATTGCCTCCAAATGTATAGAAGAGAATATGAGCTATGTACAGCTCTGTAAAATAATTAAAGCAGTGCAAGGGAATGTTAAAAAATATGTGGAAATTTTAAGAACCTAAACCAACACTGCTGGTTTGTAAAACCCTGTTTTGTAGGTTTAAAATAAATTGGGCTTTTTGTTTGTTTTTATATAATGCCACTAAAAATCCATTTCAATCTTTCATTCAAAGTTGCAAAACTAATAGACACTTTTTGCTAGACACGGGCGTCACGGAGTACAGGTCCGATGCTCTAGAACTGCTCTGTCTGAAGCCAGCCAGGACACGCTATCCAGGGCAAACAGCCTCCTCCGCTCTGGTCTTCCTGGACTAACCTCGGAGCATTCAGCATCCCAGTTCTCCATTCGCCTCCCCTTGGCAGGCCCACTAGGATGGGATCCCTGGGCAGTCGGCAGTGACTCTCAGCCAGCAGGAAAAACACAAGGTTTATTAGTTTCAGGAACACAGCATAGAACGGAGCTTGTTAGCACCAAAATCAGTGACTTTTACCTTGATCCATCTCGGGGGAATCCCATGTCAGATGACCTGGATCCCCCCCTCTCTCCCAGCCCTCCAAAGCCGACTGACTAGCTTCCAGCGACCGGGCCTCAGACCTGCCCGTTGCTCCTCCCCGTCCTTTGTCTGCTTCCCAGGCCAAGAGTCACATCCCCCTCCTGGGGCTCAGGTTACGAAGGGCACTGGCCATAGCATTCGTGCAGGCAGCCTCCACTGTCCCAGAGGGTCTCAGCCAAAGTCACACACCCATATTCCCACCACCTGGGTATTGGGGGGTGTCATAATCAGATAGTTAAGGGTTAATGCCTCTTTTACCTGTAAAGGGTTAAGAAGTTCACCTAGCCTAGCTGACACCTGACCAGAGGAACCAATGGGAGGACAAGATGGTTCAAAAGGAAGGAGGGAAGTTCCCTTTGTCTGGGTCAGTTTCACTTTTGACCGGAGTGGGAAAGCTCCAGAATTCAACCTCTTATCAAGTAGTGAGTATTAGTGAAGGAAATAAATAGGTTTATGTTTATTTCTTTGTAACCTGTCTTGTGCAATTAGAGGAATAATCAAATTGGGTATTTGGGTATTTTTTGTGTAACTAAGTGTTTGCCCAGGGGAACATCCTCTGTGTTTGGAATCTGTTGTCTGTGAGAGTAGCTGGTATGCTAATCTCTCCCAGAGGGTTTTCTTTTACCTTTCTTTTCTTTAATTAAAAGCCTTTTTTTATACCTGATTGATTTTTCCTTGTGTTTTAGATCCAAGGGGGTTGGATCTGGATCCACCAGGAGTTGGTGGGAGAGAGGAGGGGGGATGGTTAATTTCTCCTTGTTTTAAGATCCAAGGGGTTTGGATCTGTGTTCACCAGGGAATTGGTAAAGAGTCTCTCAAGGCTACCCAGGGAAGGGAATTAGTGCTTGGGAGTGGTGGCAGCCAGACCAGATCTAAGCTGTTAATTGAGCTTAGAGCTTCTTATGCAGGTCCCCCACATCTGTACCCTAAAGTTCAGAGTGGGGAAGGAACCTTGACGGGGGGCACACAGAGAAACTGAGGCACATAGAGTATTCATGCAAAACAACAAGACTCACATAGGCTCAACAGTAAGACTCACACAGGTTCCCATAAAACATAAGGGAAAATCCCCACTTCGTCACATCTCTCCTCTCTTCGAGACCGAACTGAGCAAGGTCACTTTAGCCAGTGACCTGGGGAAGTTCAGGCCCCCTCTCCGGGACAAAGCATCAGCCATTCCCCTTAATATGGGCCACCTCCACCCCATACTCCTGGAGGGACAGACTCCACCTTAAGAGCTTGGCATTGGCCCCTTTCGTTGGGTACAGCCACGGCAGAGAGTGGTCAGTGCACACAGTGAAGCGGCACCCAAATAGATCCGGCTGCAGCCTTTTAAGAGCCCACCCCAGGCCCAGACACTGCTTCTCTATGGCTGCATAGCTCTGCTCCCGGGCCAGCAGCTTCCTGCCCAGGTACATGATGGGGTGTTTCTCTCCCTTTGCATCAGTGTGCATCAGCAACCTGCCCAGCTCGGTGTCTGAGGCGTCGGTGAACACCATAAGGGGCTTGTCAAAGTCTCGGTTTCCCAGCACCGGATCCTTGACCAGAGCCTCCTTCAGCGCACAGAGAGCCCTCTGGAACTGCCTGGTCCAGACCAGCTTGCCTGGCTTGCCCTTCTTGCATAGCTCTGTGATGGGAGCTGACACAGAGCTAAAGTGAGGCACAAACCTCCAGTAGTGCCCCACCATCCCAATAAAGGCCTGGGCCTGTTTCTTAGTCTGGGGAGCGGCCCAATCTCTGAACACCTCCATCTTGGCTGGCTCTGCCTTTAGGCAGCCGCTCCCCATCTTGTGGCCCAGGTACAACACCTCTGCTATCCCCACCTTGCACTTGCCAGCTTTTACAGTCAGCCCAGCCTCCTGGAGGCGACCAGCCACCTCTTCCCCTGGGACACATGGTCCTCTCAGGTCTGGCTAACAACACAAATATCATTAATGTCGGCTAAGGTAAAGTTCTCCACCCCCCTCAGTGACTGATCCACCTGGTGCTGGCAGGTGACCAGCGCCTCCTTGAGGCTGAAAGGTAGAACCAGGGATTGGTACAGCCTCAAAGGGTTGACAACAGCAGGTTTCAACCTGGCATCTGGATCCAAAGGCACCTGCCAGTAAGTAGCCTTTAGTGAGATCCCTGTTCATGGGGTACCGAGTCCCCCGCAACCTGTCTAGGATCTCGTCAGGCACAGGCATGGGGCAGGCACCAGACATGGTGATGGCATTGAGCTTCCAATAGGCTCCACACAATCGGATCGACCCATCTTTCCTGGGGACCAGCACCATGGGAGAGACCCTGGGGCTGGTGGGTGGCTGGGCCACCCCTAAAGCCAGCATGTCTCTGACCTCTCCCTCCAGGCTGTGTTCCCAGTTACTCTGAATGGGGAACACCTTATGGGAGGCCTGGCTCCCTTGTCCGCTCAGTGGACATCTCAGTTAGTGAGCCCAGGCCGGCTGGAGAACAGCTGCAGGTATGAATGCAGCGTCTCTCTGCTCTCTGTCTGCCGGGCAGGGGTTAGCTGGTCAGAGAGGGGGATTGATTCCAGCGAGGGGCCGGCTCCTGTCTCAGGGAATAGACCCATCCAGGGATCTTCCCCCTTCTCCCACTGCTCACACATGGCCAGGACCAGTCTCTCCCTGTCACAGTTCGGCTCCATCATGTGGACATGGTCCCCTCGGTGGCTGTGAGCCTGCTTGGGCAGTTCCACCACATTGTTCTTCTCATCCATCTGGGGGCTGACCTTGAAGAGCTTACAGAGGGTCCTGTGGCACCTTTAAGACTAACAGAAGTATTGGGAGCATAAGCTTTCGTGGGTAAGAACCTCACTTCTTCAGATGCAAGTAATGGAAATTTCCAGAGGCAGGTATAAATCAGTATGGAGATAATGAGGTTAGTTCAATCAGGGAGGGTGAGGTGCTCTGCTAGCAGTTGAGGTGTGAACACCAAGGGAGGAGACACTGCTTCTGTAGTTGGCTAGCCATTCACAGTCTTTGTTTAATCCTGATCTGATGGTGTCAAATTTGCAAATGAACTGGAGCTCAGCAGTTTCTCTTTGGAGTCTGGTCCTGAAGTTTTTTTGCTGTAAGATGGCTACCTTTACATCTGCTATTGTGTGGCCAGGGAGGTTGAAGTGTTCTCCTACAGGTTTTTGTATATTGCCATTCCTGATATCTGACTTGTGTCCATTTATCC
>NW_020664445.1:4070433-4071167 GCF_002925995.2 Terrapene triunguis | reverse complement strand
CTGGCCACCATTTTCCTACAGCCAGGCTAATCTTCACAACAACGGCCCCCATCTCGCACACAACCAAGAGCTGACTCCATTAATACAGCCACCCCTGGGCTGACAGGAGGCAGGGAGGGAGACTGGAGGGGAGGAGGACAGGAAGGAGAGTTTAGGGGAGAGAGAGGGAGGCTGTGGTGAACAGAGAACACTGTGGGGATCACGAGGAGGACTGAAACGTGTGGGGAACGGATCAGACCCCTAGCTTGGCAAACAGGGCAGAATATGGGGGCACAAAAATGACCCAAACAGGTGTTGGCGTCATTAGGCATAGCTACCAGGTAACTCGGGGGGGGGGTGGAAGACCATAAGTGCCGATAAAACCCCCCTGCTCTGGGTCTAAGTGAGCCACAGTAACTCCATCTTGTGAACTTTAACCTACCTACATGCTGACAGCCTAAAAGCAGAATATGTAACAGTCAGCTTTTCTAGCAGACAGCTGCAGTTTCGCTCACACTAGCAAACGCAGTAGTGATAAGAACGGGAGAAAGAAGGGGGGGGGGCGAAGACTGCGTGCGCATGAACCTACAAGGCCAAAGATAAACATGCGGACGAGAACTTTTCTCACATGCCACAATGTAATGCCTGCTGTAACCGCTGTCGGGGAGGGAGGGGTGAAGGGGAGAAACAGAACACAGGCTTGCACACAAACAGCTTGGAATATAAAATGGGAAACTTGCTTGTATTTGCTGCGC
>NW_020664445.1:4032703-4070423 GCF_002925995.2 Terrapene triunguis | reverse complement strand
CGGCGCACACCGGGCAACGAACCCTGTTGCCCCCTCGGGGCCCTCTGCGCCAGCAACACAGGGTCCCAAATATTTTCACCCCTCCCCCACCCTGCGTTAGATACATCGAGGTAAATGCCTAGATTTTCAGCAATGACTAGTGATTTTGGGTGCCCAACTGAGACCTTTTAAAGGGGTCTGATCAGAAAGTGGGAGCACCCGGCCTCTGCATATCAGACACCCAAAAATCACTAATCGCTTCTGGAAAAATGTAGGCCAAGGGATTAAAATACAATTTGGTGTCACAGCCATAGGTGAGAGCCAAGCCCACTAAGCTGCGTCCCTGAACTATGCCCCAGATCTGGACAAAAACCAGTTACTAACCGTCCTGTAACGGTTGTTCTTAGAGATGTGTTGCACACATCCATTCCACGCTAGGTGTGCGTTCCCCGCACACAGTCACCGGAAATTTTTCCCTCGGTGGTACCCATCAGGCAGTCTCTAGCGCCCTCTAGTCAACAGTGTGCCCTTGTTGCCAAGAAGGCTAACGGCATTTTGGGCTGGATAAGTAGGGGCATTGCCAGCAGATCGAGGGACGTGATCATTCCCCTCTATTCGACATTGGTGAGGCCTCATCTGGAGTACTGTGTCCAGTTTTGGGCCCCACACTACAAGAAGGATGTAGAAAAATTGGAAAGAGTACAGCGGAGGGCAACAAAAATAATTAGGGGGCTGGAGCACATGACTTATGAGGAGAGGCTGAGGGAACTGGGATTGTTTAGTCTGCAGAAGAATAAGGAGGGATTTGATAGCTGCTTTCAACTCCCTGAAAGGGGGTTCCAAAGAGGATGGATCTAGACTGTTCTCAGTCGTACCAGATGACAGAACAAGGAGTAATGGTCTCAAGTTGCAGTGGGGGATGTTTAGGTTGGATATTAGGAAAAACTTTTTCACTAGGAGTGTGGTGAAGCACTGGAATGGGTTACCTAGGGAGGTGGTGGAATCTCCTTCTTTAGAGGTTTTTAAGGTCAGGCTTGACAAAGCCCTGGCTGGGATGATTTAGTTTGGAATTGGTCCTGCTTTGAGCAGGGGGGTGGACTAGATAACCTCCTGAGGTCCATTCCAACCCTGATATTCTAGGATTCTATGATTCTGATTCTCTAGTGCAGTGTGAGGGGACTGGTTGACCCTGCACTTCCTCAGTTCCTTTTTGCCAGCAACTCCAACAGAGGGGTAAGAGGGTGGCTCGTGGAATGGACGTGTGCAACACATCTCAAAGAACAACAGTTACAGAAAGGTTTTTTCTTCTTCAAATGCTTGCACATATCCATTTCATGTTCGGTGACTCCCAAGCAGTACCGTAAGAGGTGGGCTCAGAGTTCATGGACACATGGATTAGAACACTGCCCAACCAAACCCAGTGTCATCTCTAACTTGCTGAGCGATGGCGTAGTTGGAAGAAAGTATGTACTGACACCCAAGTCGCTGCTCTGCAAATGTCCTGGATTGGGCCTGGGCCACAAACACCACTGAGGAAGCTTGTGCTCTCACAGAATGGGCCATCAGGAAGGCAGGTGGTGGGACACATGCCTGCTGGTAGCACATGTGAGTGCACAATGTGATCCAGGATGAAATTCTCTGAGCCTTTCATTCTATCAGCTACTGTCACAAAGAGCTGTGTGGATTTACGGATCGACTTTCTATATAGAACACTAGGACGCCTTGCCTAACATCCAGAGTATGGAGATATCATTCCTCCCTATTCTTGTGCAGCTTCGGGAAGAAAATGAGCACGGAAATAGCCCGATTACTATGAAACTGCGAGACTACCTTCGGCAGGAACATGGGGTGGGGGCGATGTTCTACCTTGTCTTTAAAGAACCCTGTATACGGAGGTTTTGACATAAGAGCTCTAATCAGGGATTTCCCTATACCCCCCCTAGGGAGGGTGTACACCCCCCTGAATTTCCCCAATCCCCCCCCCCCCCCGGTTTTGTGAACTAGTTACATGTAGTGTTGCCAATTTAGTGATTGTTTGGACATTTGAATTGAAATTGAAACATTAATACACACTTTAAAAGCATATAAAGTGTATGATAAAATACACGTATCTGAAAAAGTATAATAGATTTGAAAAGTATGAACAGAGACTAGCTTCCTTATACAGCTGTTGTTTTTTATGACAATGTCAGTGCATTCATTTTGGTGATGCTGCCAACCTAATAATTTCAAATTATTATTTGTAAGCAAAGTCTAAATGATCTCTCCCTGACAGTTAGTGATGAGCTGGGGCTGGAGGGAAAGGCTTCAGTACCAGATTGTATTTACATTCACACCTAATCTACCTAGGTATCCAGCAAACAGAGCTGTTTTGCCCAAGTGATAGATTTTGGCTGGGGCTGGGTTACAAATCACTTGAATGCGGGGGTGGGGGGGATAACGAAATGTTGTTATTTTTATTGTATGAGTAAAGGGCACTAGAACTGTACTTAGCCTGTGCTGATTGAGGACATCGAGAGAGGGTGGGGACAGCTGTTTTGCTTGATGGTCTGCCTGAGTCACAAGTACTATTTGACCTGCCCCTCTCCACTGTTTAAAGACAGAGCTGATTAGGCTCCATAGAGAGTCTTTTGTTTTGTTAAGTAACCAGTAGAGCTGAAATCACTGATAATCAGGTCTAAGTGCTTAGATCTGCTGTGGGGACAGTGTTTCTGTGGAAGAAATGACCCAGTCTGCACTAGCAGCGAGGTTCCCTCACTGAGAGCTCAGCTGAAATCACTGAGAGTGGGTGGAACCTCAAGAGACCAACTCGCAGAGGTCACAGTGGCAGCAGAAGGTGACTGCGCAGGGCCATTGGCAACAGGAGCGATGGAGTGAACGGTGGCACAATGAACAACAGTGGCCAGAACAAACAGTGAGCAGCTGGAGGAACAAGCGAGGTGCCTTCTTGCCCCCCACCTGGGAGGTGAACTCACGTGAAAGCACCTCTGAACTCTGAGTCTCCACTGACCAAGGACAACACTGGTTGAGTGTTAATGAGTCTGTTAAGAACGCCAGAGACACAACACAGTTCATGCGAACAAACATGGCTGTGGCATCATCCTTTCTATTTAAGCAAGAGATACCACACACTACAAACTGGAGGCCAATGTTAAGTGCATTGTCACTTGTTCATCCTGAAGCTGAACACTGGTTCCGAACAAGACCAGCAAATGCTCACTATCTTTCTGCAAGAAACTCAACTGACTGGCTAGAAGCATGTGGTGCAACAGTGAAAGACTCAACAGTTGAAAAAGTGAAGAATTCTCTCACCACATTCAAAAAATTTGCATACATGGCTGATGAATGCACCAGTGCAAATGGGCATCAAGTATTAAGTCATTGTGTACGTTATCTTGATGTCAGTGGTAGGCCAGCAGATGCATTTCTAGATGTTCAAGTTATAGAAGATACATCGGCTGCATCTGTGACAACCCACATCTTAGAAGAGTTAAATGCTTGTCAATTGGACCCCAAACAGATGGCTGCTTGTGCATTTGATGGAGCTGCAAACTGCTCTGGAAGACCTTGTGGAGTACAAGCTTTGCTCAGAGAAAAGTGCAACCCTATCCTCTCCTATACACACTACAGAGGCCATCTACTCCAACTAGTGCTAGTACAAGCTGCAGACTCTTCAAAAAGCATTTAAAAAGCTATAAATGTAACGTCTTCATTATATTATTTTTTCAGCAAGAGTCCAAAAAGACTGAATAGCTTGGAAAATTCAAATTAGTTCAACCTGGGAAAACCTTCTGGCTTTCTCATTAACGATCCTTGGCTGTTGTCTTAAAATTACTCCAGCCGTTATTACTGGCTTTGGAAATTATCTACCAAGATGGGATGGATCTAAGTAGTGAGGCTGGTGGATTACTTTTGCGACTACGTTCAGAGAAGGCTATTGAACCACTTGGGTCATTAAACAATGCCATCCAGGCATCTGCTACAACAGTAGTAGATCTCTGTCCAGCAATAGAAGCTACATTTGGATCAATCAGAGAGCTATCCACTGAAAAAGTACTGGAAGAAGCAAAGACTTCAGTCCAGAAGTTGACTAATGATGGCATTTATATTGAATCCTTAAGTGAAGAGGACAAGAAGTGTTTGTTAAGACAACTGAAAAAGTACATAGACTTGATTCTTAAAAATCTAAAACAGCGACTTCTAGATTCTACTCAACCTCTACGTAGCTTTTACAGATCCCTGTCCTATAAAACACCGACAGTTGAGTGGAGTGAGGCATTACCAGCAACGGGGCTGCCATGTGCTCAGGACAGAATAGAGAATTTGAACACAGAGTGGAATATCATACAATGAATGAATGAAGATTTGACTTCAACTTCTTTTTTTTTCATCATCACTAGTGGCTCGACCCAATCTTTATACTATGTTTCCTGGGATGAAAGAAGTAGGAATTCCTCTCTTGCTATTCCCAGTCACAACAGCTACAGTTGAGCATTCTTTTTCATCATTGAATAGAATTTTGTGTTCTGAAAGAAGTCGCCTTCTGCCTGATCATGTGAATGAACTAATGAGCATATCAATTGAAGGAATGGAAGTAACGGACACAAGAGAAGCCACCAAAGATGAATGCATTGCATTCAAGAAGTTCATTAACAGAGTTGTGCAAAATTATAAGAGGCAATAAAGAGTCTATAAGGTGCCACAGGACTATCAGACGTATTGGAGCATAAGCTTTCGTAGGTGAATACTCACTTCGTCAGACGCATGTGGTGGAAATTTGCCTCTGGAAATTTCCACCACATGCGTCTGACGAAGTGGGTATTCACCCACGAAAGCTTATGCTCCAATACGTCTGTTAGTCTATAAGGTGCCACAGGACTCTTTGTTGCTTTTTACAGATCCAGACTAACACGGCTACCCCTCTGAAAATTATAACAAGAAACCAAGAAGGATGTAGATGTAGTGCTTCACAGAAGGCTTGAGTAGCCAACTTTAATTTGTGTGATGATTTTAAAACATGAGTTAAATCTAATAAAATGGTCATGAAACATTTTTCAGTTTTTACTATGGTGCCATACAGCCCACCTTCACGGTCTCACCCCTCATCAACCCTGACACCCCCCCCCCCCGCAAACTCAAACACCCCCCCTAATTTCAATTCATGGGGAAAATACTGGCTTTTCTACCCCTTCCTCTGGGAAGCGGAGAAAGGAAATAAAAGAAAAGGGGAACCCAGCTGTTGTATCAGCTGATTAATATATGCACAACCTCTTTACCTCATAAGACACAGAAATCCAATCATGTTCTTAAAAAAAGGAAATTTTATTAAAAAAAGAAAGAAAAAGAAAACACCTTTGGAAAACTTAGGTTATTGCTAGATCTTAAAAGAGCAAGTGCAAGGATTAATCACCAAGCGTAGCTTTCTTGGGGTCCAGCTTAAAGGTTAGAACAAAACAAAAGCACCTGGGATTAGCACAGAGGAATCTACAAGCCATAAAAAGAGATAAGCCCAATCGCGTCTACCTGAACATTTCCTGTTCTACTTCCATATCTGTGGTTCCAAATGAGTCGTTTCTAGGTATGATCCTGATGATTTTTCATACCTGGCCCAGAGCTTTTTACAGCATAACTGCTGCCCTGTCCCTCTGCAGCTGAGAGAAAAAAAAGACCTACACACCCAGCAGTTTTTCCCATTTTAAGAGAGTACAGCTTCCTTATTGGTTCCCCATGTCAGGTGCCAACTCATTTTAAGTTTACCTCTTAACCCTTTACAGGTAAGGCAGTTAGCTGTAGAATCCTCCTTAGCAGCTGTACCCTAACTGAATGGTTGGGGAGTTACACAAGGGTGCTACCCACCCTCATTTATCACAGATGGGTTCCCAGATTTGCGGGTATAGCCTTTCAAAGCCCTTGAGGAAGTGAATGCACATTTCATGTGAAAAAACTGATCAGCCACCCAGCAGGGGGTAGAATGCTGAGACCGCTGCTAGGTGTACCTTAACAGATGAAATCACTAGACCTTGCTGTTTCCAGACTGGTCTAGAGTATCTGCTTCATCTGAGAGATGACTCAGTGCATGAGAGGCAGGGGTGCCGGAACCGGGGGACCGAGGGGCCACGGCCCTGCCACTTTAGCAGCAGGTGAGAGCAGGGGGGAGGGTGCGGAGTCTCAGGAGAAGAGCTGGAGTGGAGGGGGGCCCATCAGGGGAAGCGGCAGAGTCACAGTTTCAGCATCGGTGGCCCCCCACTCATAGGGAGGTTCTGGCACCCTGGTGAGAGGCCTTGATGGGTAGACCAAATGGAGAAATGCTTCCACTTGGCGAGGTAAGTAGCTCTGGTAAATGGTTTCCTACTGTCTAGCAAAACCTAGCAGACCTGCTCTGAACAGGCCAGTTCTACAGGTTTAACCATAGAGCATTTGGCTGTGATCTTGCGAGATCAGGTCCGGAAGGGGAGGGAGCGGCGTTGGAGTTGCTACTGACAGGTCTAGAAATAAGCCAAACTAGTGCTGACGTGGCCAGGCTGAGGCTATGAGAATAACCTTCACCCTTGACCTTCAGCAAGAGGTGCACAAAAGGAATGGGGGGAAAGGTGCAGAACAGGTGCTTTCTCCAAGGGAGTAAGAAGGCATCTGTGAGCGAGCCCAGGTTGCAGACACACAGACAGCAGAACTGCTGACACTTCCTGTTCTGTCTGGTTGGGAACAGGTCTACGAGGGGAGTACCCCGCCACTGGAAAATGGTCCTTGCTATGTTGGGGCATAGGGACCATTCGCAGTGAGAAGAGCTAATCTGCCAGCTCGTTTTGGGCTCCCAAAAGGTGAGAAGCTTCAAGGTGGATCGAGTGCTTTATGCAGAACTTCCACAAGCAAATGGCCTCCTGACATGCGGGGAGAAGAGCGGGCCACTCTCTGCCTGTTGATGTAAAACATGGCTGCCATATTGTCTGTAAGAACTTGCACCACCTTGCTTGCGATGTGGGGTAAGAACACCTGACGTGCTAGGCGGACCACCCTGAGCTCTCTGATGTTTATCCGTAGCAAGAGTTCCTGCTGGGACCACTGACCTTGTGTCTTGAGGTGCCCGAGATGGGCCCCCGACCGAGCTTGGATGCATCCATGATTAGGGATACTGAGGGTTGGGGCCTGACGAAGGGAACACCCAAGCCTACCAACCAGGGGTCCGTCCACTAGTCGAGGAGTGCAAGGACTGGGGCAGGCACTGTGAGCACCGAGTCCAATACACCAAGGCCAGCCAAGCCGGAAGGGGTCTGAGGTGCAACCTCGCATACCACACCACGTATATGCAAGAGCCTGAGTGGGCCTTGACCTGTGATGACACTGACTGGAAAGGAGCTTCTGAAGGAAGGCCCTGGCTTGGGTAGAATCGAGCACCGCTCCGATAAACTCTATCCTCTGAATTGGGATGAGTGTTGACTTCTGGTCGTTTATCAGCAGGCCCAGTGCTCGAAAGGTTCCTTGTACAAGGTGGATGCTGGCTTTCACCTGGGACTTGGACGGGCCCTTGACCAGCCAGTCACTGAGATACGGATACACCTGTACCCCTCACCTTCTCGGAAGGCTGCCACTATTACCAGGCATTTCATAAAGACCCATTTGGCTGATGACAGGCTGAATGGGAGGATGGTAAACTGGTAATGAGCCTGGTTCAAACGATCCTGAGAAACCTCCTGTGGTCTTGGAAAATGGAGATGTGGAAATAGGAAACTTTCAAATCGAGGGTGGCGTACCCGTCCCCTGCATCCAGGGAAGGAATGGTGGAGGCCAGGGAGACAATGCACAACTTCAGCCTTTGAGGTGTTGCAGGTCTAGAAGGGGTCAGAGACCTCCTTTGGCACTCAGGATTAAAGAATTGTGACGTTGCACTCCATATGCTTTATGGAAATATGCTTATGAATGTGAAAATGATGTAACTGGAATTTGCTTTATGCAAAAGGTCTCTTGTAAGGTGTCATAAGAAAGCTTGTAATCTACGGAGTGTGTTCATCCTATTTGTTTGCATGTATTATTTCTATGTCTGAAGTTGGGAAAATAAGATATAAACTTGTATCACTGTTTTAGTCACATCAGGTGAGGGCCATCAATGGGGCATTAGGAACTTGATGGCTCCCATTGATTAGGACTGTAAGCAAGTGTGGACTCACCCCTGCGGTGCCTCCTGCTGGTCGTCCGTGGGAATTAGCTCACCAGCCCTCTGGAGCGCCCTCTGTTGGCCGGTGATCCGCTACCGCTGGGCCCCCGTGTCCCTCCCACACCCCAGTGCCCCTTTCTCCAGGTTGCTGCCCCCCTGGCAGTACCCCCACACTCTCAGGTTCTGGGCTCCCCACCCAGAGGAACCCCCACCCACTAACCCCACCTCACCTCAGTCTGGGCTACTGCCAGTCACCATCTAGCCCCACTCCCTGGGGCAGACTGCAGTATAAGCCACTCATCACAGGCAAGGGGGTTCAGACCTGCTGCCTTCCTCTACCACCCAGTACCCTTTTAGGCCTTAAACCAGGCCTTGCAGCCTGGGGAGTTGCCAGCCAGCAGCTCCCCTGCTCCTCTGGCTTGCCCCAGCCCTGCTTCACTCCTAGTACCCTTTCTGCAGGCAGCCAGGCCCTGCTCCCTCTCAGACCAGAGAGAACCTGTGTGTCTGCCCGTGGCTTCCCTGCCTTTATAGGGCCAGCTGAGGCCTGATTAGGGCATGGCCCAGCTGCGGCTGCTTCCCCAATCAGCCCAGTAGTTTTTCCCCTGCCACGGCCCTCTCACAAGGCTGTCTTTAAACCCCTCAGGGCAGGAGCAGGTGACCACCCCACTACAGGACAATTGATGGTAAATGGTTTATTTACCTGAAAGCCTTCCTGTGTAGGGGGGTGGCAACCCAGGAGGAATGGAGACTAGAGGTCTCAGAGACATGTGACCATGTCACCTGATAGTGAAATCCATCTTAAATCTGGTACTTTTCCATTTAGTAGGAGGGACGGGGAACAAGAGAGACAAAAGATTCCCGCCTTGTGCTAAAGTTATAAAGGGGGTGCCAGTCATGAGAAAACCCCTGCTTATCACCGGAGATGTCTGCTGGATCTAACAAAAACTGTACCAGGGGAAAGGATTGGGCCCAGACTAGGAAAGAGTCCAGTCTGTGAAGTAATCAGTTTCTTAACGTATTAGGCTTAGACTTGCCTGTTTTGTTTCATTTTGCTCTGAGACTTACTTTGTTATGTCTAAAGAACAGGAGTACTTGTGGCACCTGAGAGACTCACTTATAAGCTGAAGCCCACGAAAGCTTATGCAGAAATAAATTTGTTAGTCTCTCAGGTGCCACAAGTACTCCTGTTCCTTTTGCGGATACAGACTAACACGGCTGTTACTTTATAACCTTTGTTCTGTCTGTTATTACTTGAAATCACACAAATCCTACTTTCTATACTTAATAAAATGACTTTTGTTTATTAATAAACCCAGAGTAAGTGTTTAATACCTAGGGGAGCTGTGCATCTCTCTCTATCAGTGTTATAGGGGGCGGACAATTTATGAATTTAACCTGTATAAGCTTTATACAGAGTAAAACAGATTTATTTGGTGTTTGGATCCCATTGGGACCTGGGTGTCTGCGTGCTGGAGACAAGTAACCTGCTGAGCAGTTTTCAGCTAAAGCCTGCAGCTTTGGGAGCGTAGCCCAGACCCTGGGTCTGTGTAAACAGACTAGTGTGTCTGGCTCAACAAGACAGGGTTCTGGAATTCCCAAGCTGGCAGGGAAAACTGGCTCAGATGATTTCAGCATATCAGTGACAGTCCCAAGGGGATCTCTGTGACCGAACCCGTCACAGGAATAACGGGAGTGAAACCCTTTCCCTCTTAAGTTCGGAGGCACCTCCCCCAAGGCTCCTACCTGGAGAAGACCTTGCACCTCCTGGGCTAAAAGTTGCTCATGAGAAGGGTCTCTGAAGAGGGACAGGGATGGGGGGGGGAGGGTAGGAGGGAGGCATGGAAACAAACTGAAGCGTATAACTCTCCTCCACCGTACGCAGCACCCAATGGTCTGTCGTGATAAGGGACCTGCTGAGCTGAAGCACGAGAGATAGTCCAAAAACAAAAGGGGGGCAGGATCCGGTATGGGGACTGGTGTGATGCCCCTGGGTACCCCATCAAAAGTTCTGCTTGGAGCCCCCTGAGTATCCACGAGGGCCAGGCAGCGAGGCTGAGGCAGATAAGGGTGGCTGTCTGCACCTATAACTTCTGTTCTGCTTTTTGAACAGGTCCTGACAAGGCGGCAGGCCTGGGAAGTGGGCAGACTGTTGGGGCTTGAAATATTTCCTCAAAGGCACCAGGGCATGGAGATTCAAGGACTTGAGGATGGCTCTGGAGGCCTTCAGGCTGTGGAGTTCGGCATCTGTCTGCTCTGAGAAGAGCGAAGTCCCTTCAAACGGAAGGTCTTGAAGAGACTGCTGGACCTTTGCCTGTAGGCCAGAGGACTGAAGCCAGGAGCCCCTTTGCACGGCCACTGCTGACACCATAGCCTCGGCCACCGCATTCACTGTGTCAAGATTTGCTTGTAGGGAAGCCCTGGCCACCGCCTTCCCTTCCATCAGAGCAACCATCTCCTGCCTGGACTCTTGGGGAAGCGAGTCTTTACATTTCAGCATAGAGTGAAAGTCATATCTGCCCAGCAGTGCCTGTTGGCTGGAGCTGTGGAGCTATAGTCCAATGGTAGAATTCATTTCCCTACCTAAATGGTCTTGCTTTTTTGAGTCTTTTGACAGGGGCAATGCCCCTTACAACCCTGGCCATTCCTCTCATTGGCTGCTGAGGCCACCAAGGATCTGGGAGGGGGATGGGAGTATAAGTTCTCCTTCCTTTTGACGGAGACATAGTATTTCCTATCTGCCTTCTTTGACGTGGGGGGCAGTGAGGAAGGGGTCTGCCACAGGGTTTTAACTGGACCCATGATGGCCTCATTGAGAAGCAGAGTTACCTTTGACGGGGCCGGGCCACTGCAGCCCAGATGTTGACCAGGCTGTTGGAAGACTTTTTAACTACCTCCACTTTCAGTCCTATGTTCGGGGTCACCTTCTTCCATAACTCCTGGTGAGCCTTGAAGTGTCCTGGGGTGGTAAAACACCCATCCCTGCCTCTTCTGGGGAGGAGGAGGCAGTCTGCACCAGCATGGGACCTTCCTCCTCTCCTTCTGCACCAACCAGATCCCATAGCTCCAGGTTCTGAGAGTCGGTACCTGGCTCAATATCGTAGTCCGGGTCAGCTGCTGTTCGGTGTGACAGAGGAATCCTTCTCTCAGACACCACTGAGTAGGAGCACCTAGACGGGGGTACAGGCAGCGGAGGAAAACCCCAGGGGTTCCAAAAAGGCCATTGCATCTGCATGGCCATTGCCCACTGGGCCAGGCGATCGGAGGAACCCCAATCCCGGGATCCACCATCGCATAGGGCTGATTGGGGGGGTACTGGTACCAGTCCCTCGGCTGGGTGCAAGATTCAATCTCCAACTTGGATGATGAGTCATCTTGTGGGGACGAGGGGAGCATGGTACCCATCAGCTCCAGGGGACAGTGCTGAGGATCCAGGGATCGGTGCCGAGATGGGGAAGCCTGCTTCGACATAAGCAGAGAGCAAGGGGCCTGGTACCAAAAGGGAGCTCGGGTCAACATGCTCCTTTCTGCTTGCCCGCACTGCTGGCACCAACTGTTGTACTGCCAGCAATGGTGGTAGCGAACATGCCAACAAATCCCTGGCTACAACAAATGCCTCTGGAATGGATGGTACCGCAACCCTGCGGGTGCCTCACTGCCCCTCTGGTGCTGGCGGCTGGTCGGGTACTGGACTCAACAGAGCCTGTGAACAGGGCGGAGTCGATGGTATCGCCTGTGGAGCAGGGGCAGAGGAGTGGCCAGACACAGGTCACACTCCCCTGCACTCCCCATGATTGTCCATTCTTAGAGATGGGGAACCCCTCAGACAGCTGCTTCTTATGTTTCTTTCTTGGCACTGGGCATGGGGAACAGTAAGGACTCTCTGCAGCAGCTCTTCGTACCGACACTGAGGTAAACGGTGTCAAATTTGACTAGCTAGGCTCCGAAGAAGGTTTGAGTGCTGCTTCCATTAGGAAGGACTTCAGCCTGGCCTCCCTGTCCTTTTTCATACGTGGACTGAACTGGTGGCAGAGCTGACAGCGATCCGCAAGAGGAGTCTCATCCAAGCACTTTAGACAGCTAGAGTGCAGGTCGCTCAAAGGCATGGGCTTGATGCAGGAGGCACCGGGTTTGAAGCCCGGAGACCGAGGCATGCCGAGTTTCAGAAGCAGAAGAAACTCTGCTACGAGAGTCCAACTAACTATTTACACCAATCAACTAAAGTCAAAATATGAGAAAAAAGCTGAGGGGAAAAGGGATGGAGTAACGAGAGAACCACTGAGAATCTGGAGAGGTGCGGGGCGGCTGGTCACAGAACACGCAGAGATCCCAAGCCAGGCGCCCGAGAGGAGTGGGATGGGTCAGGCCTCCCCACCCACCCCTCTTCTCCTCCGTGCTGCACTCCACAGGGGTGAGCAAGGTGGGGGCACCAATGGGGTCTCAGAGGGACCAGACCCTGAATTCCCCCACGTGTGTGTTGGGGGCAGACGCAGCTAGAGAGGGGAACACTGTTGGTGGCCAAGATGCAGGGCTCAGGACAGTCTCCGGCGAGTTCGCAGCCCCAGGACTGCGAGGAGGGGATAAATGGGGGGAGGAGGGACAATGGTTGGGGAGGGGGTGGCAGGGACAGAACAGCAGCTCCCCAGCGCAGGGTTAGGGGCGGGCGAGCAGAGCCCCTCTCTCAGCACTGAGGAGGCCGGTGTCCGTGTGAGCAGGTCAGGTTGGACAGGCTCAGCAGCAAGGGACCAAGGGGTGAGACTAGTCAGGAGATGGTTAAACTAGCTACAGAGGGGGTGGGCTAAGGGGGCAGACACTTGGCAACCCTCCGCCCTGTCGCTTAGTCCTGGGGCAGGGCCACCAGGAATCCAGGTGTCCAGGGCAGGACAGGAATTAGTTCTCATTGCTGCTGTCCCAGTGCTGGGAGACAGGAGGGATTAGGGCAGGAGGGGGCGTGTTAGAACAAGGGGCTGGGGACACTCCTGGGTGCAGACCAATGCGACAGGCCAGTACCACTGACACGGGGGAATCAGGGATTTTCACTCGCCAGTCCCGTCAGGAAGGGCAGAGCAATTACATCAGAGAGACCCTCACCTGCCAGGGACAGTTCAGCAGTGCCAGGCACTGAACACTAATGGATCACCACCGAGATAAGTGAGACAGCCCAACCCGGGGGCCTGGCCAGGTGGCTACAGCCCCGCACACTGGGGACCGAGCAGGAAGAACGGCTCTTTACACATCTATCGATAGTGTGCAGGGAACCTGCCTGACCCCGAGGGCTCCAACCGGGGGACACGTGCTGGGGTTTGTGGTGCCAGGAGTAAGGAAGCCCGGGAGTCTCTGCACGTTGCAGGGGCTGATTCTCTCACTAACTCTCCAGCCCAAGTCGATGTCAGACCCCCCTCCTGAGGAGCAAAGAGGAATCTGACCTTCAATAAACTCACTCTGGAAATAGTACAAACCGAACAATGAAGGAGGCTCACCAGTGAGCAGCTTCTCCCCAGGGCTGGGGTGAATGGAGCACTGCCTGCTCTCGTGACTTTACTGTGCGTCTCATGATAGCAGGGGGTTTTGTTAAATCCCCAGTTCCTGGACTCATGGGATTAGGGGAGAGTCTCAGCTCTCTTTTCTTACAGCAGTAACTTCTAGTCCTTCTAGTAGCAGGGAAAACCCTGGAAATGTGTCCCCTAAAGGCTCAAACCAGGGGGCAAATAAAAATAAGATCCAATATTATTCCCAAAATACTAACGACCTTTAAGCCAAACTCAGGATTTTTGGGGCCTTACTCGTGATGTTTGAATACTTGGGGCTGTCGATATTGGGATTCCCCATCACTTGGTGTCTGGGAATTGAGACAAGACGTCTCAGAGTTCTGTTCTAGCTATAGGGTCTGACAGCGTCACTGTCGTAGCCGGGAGGAACAAACCCCTCTGTGCAGGAATCACTGGCTGCAATTCTCTCACCTCAGTGACCAGGAGGTCAGACTAGCCGGCTCTGATGGGAACTTCTGGCTTTCGCACATCTGCCACTCTGCCTGGGAAATAACTACACACGAGGGGCGAGGAGTCCCCCGAAGGGCAGCAGAGGCAACTGCAAGTGGGATTGGTAGCAGACCCCCTGTCCTTGCATCCCTAGGTCGGGTCATAACCTTCACTCACCCTCGCCCTGGTTGTAGAGCTGACTCAGGGTGTTCAGACTCGCATTGTACCATTTCTGGAGGCGCTGTGCACGCCAGGTCATCATGTCCCAGAACTCCGGACTCTCGTTCTGTGTCATCCACACTGTGCGAGGCTTCGCCCTCTGCATCCCGCTGGTGTAGACGTAGGTGACCTGATCGTCCACGTACACAACACGGCTGTACCAGGGCAGTCCCGGGCCAGGCTCCGACACCACTGTGTCCAACACACGCCTGGAGTGCAGGCCTGAGGGGGAGATAGGGTAAAGATGGAGCCAGACCCAACCAGACCCTGCCAGGGAGCCCCTGGCAATACACGAGAGGCGGCGCCAGCCCTCAGGAGCGCTAGGAGGGAGACCTGGGAAGGGGCTCACAGAACAGCCTGACCAGGGAGAAAGACATGGAGGGGTAGAAGGAGAAAGGGAGGCAGGGCTGGAGGGGGAGTGAGACGGGGACGGGGTGGGGAGGTACAGGGGGGCTTGATCATGTGTGAGGAGTAGGGGAGCATATGGGGAGAGTGTATTGGGGGTACAGGGGAGTGTGAGGAAGGAAAGGGGGCCCAGGAGGAGGAGCAGGGCTGGAGTGCAGTGTGGGGAAAAGGAAGGGGGTGTTATGGGAGAGGGTGGGGCAGGAGGACTGGGGGACAGGAGATGCAGGAGCTGAAGCTGGGGAAGGCAAGGTGGGCAGAGGGATGTGTCCAAGCTACAGGTGGGAGCCAGGACACCGGCTGTGCACACAATTTTCTATAACTTATTCAGAACATACGAACAGCCATACTGGGTCAGACCAACGGTCCATCTAGCCCAGTCTCCTGTTTTCCGACAGTGGCCAATGCCAGATGACACAGATGGAATGAACAGAACAGGGAATCATCAAGTGATCCATCCCCTGTCACCCATTCCCAGCTTCTGGCAAACAGAGGCTAGGGACACCATCCCTGCCCATCCTGGCTAATAGCCACTGATGGACCTATCCTCCGTGAACTTAGCTAGTTCTTTTTTGAATCACGTTATAGTCTTGGCCTTCACAACATCCTCTGGCAAGGAGTTCCACTGGTTGACTCTGTATTGTGTGAAGAAATACTTCCTTTTATTTGTTTTAGGCCTGCTGCCTATTAATTTCCTTGGGTGATCCATAGTTCTTGTGTTACGTGAAAGGGTAAATAACACTTCGGTATTCACTTTCTCCATACCAGTCATGATGAAGACTATGATTTTGCCATGGATATTTTTAGTAAAAGTCCCGGATAGGTCATGGGATTCCGTGAGCTTTTCTTTGTTGCCTGTGACCTGTCCAGGACTTTTACTAAAAATATCCATGACAAAATGGGGAGCTCAGCTGTGTGACCCACACACCGCCTGCAGGGGATAGGCAACTGCGGGCCACTCAGAGCTTCGGGGTCCCCCTGCCGCCCACAGCAACTGGGAGCAGTTGGCCCCCCCATAGCCCAGGGGGCCCCCCCCCCACCGCTCTCGGCTGCTACAGGTGGCAGGGGGACCCCACAGCTTCCGGCCACCGCGGGCTGAAGTCATGGAGTTTGCTGGAAGTCACAGATTCCGTGACTTCCGTGACCTCTGTGAAAAAAACATAGCCTTAGTCTTGATTTTATAGACTTTCATAATTTCCTCCTTAGTAGTCTCTTTTCCAAGCTGAAAAGTTCCAATTTTATTAATCTCTCCTCATGTAGCAGCCATTCCATACCCCTAATCATTTTTGTTGTCCTTTTCAATACCTTTTCCAATTCCAATATATCTTTTTTCAGATGGGATGACTACATCTGCATGCAGTATTCAAGATGTGGGTGTGTCATGGATTTATATAGAGGCAATATGATATTTTCTGTCTTCTTATCAATCCCTGTCCTAATGATTCCCAACATTCTGTTAGCTTGTTTGATTGCCACTGCACATTGAAAAAATAAGGAGTCCTGTGGCACCTTAAAGACTAACGCATTTATTTGAGCATAAGCTTTCGTGTATGCATCTGACGACCTGGGTTCCAGCCCACGAAAACTTATGCCCATATAAATTTGTTAGTCTCTAATGTGCCACGGGACTCCTCGTTGTTTTTGCTGAAACAAACTTACACGGCTATCCCTCTGAAACTGCACATTGAGTGCATGTTTTCAGAGAACTATCCACAATGACTCCAAGATCTCTCGAGTGGTAACAGCTAAGTTAGACCCCATCACTTTATATGTATAGTTGGGATTGTGTTTTCCAATGTGCATTACTTTGCATTTATCCACACTGAATGTCACCTACCATTTTGTTGCCCAGTCACCCAGTTTTGTATGATCGTAGAATCATAGAAGATTAGGGTTGGAAGAGACCTCAGGAGGTCATCTAGTCCAGCGCCCTGCTCAAAGAAGGACCAACCCCAACTAAATCATCCCAGCCAGGGCTCTGTCAAGACGGGCCTTAAAAACCTCTAAGGATGGAGATTCCACCAGCTCCCTAGGTAACCCATTCCAGTGCTTCACCATGCCCCTAGTGACATAATGTTTCCTAGGAGTCCTGTGGCACCTTATAGACTAACAGATGTATTGGAGCATAAGCTTTCGTGGGTGAATACCCACTTTGTCAGACGCATGTGGTGGAAATTTCCAGAGACAGGTATAAACGTGCAGGCCAGAATCAGTTCGGAGAGAACGAGGTCAGTTCAATCAGGGAGGTATATATTGTCACCCAATTTGAAATAATTGTGCGTGAGGATAAAGTTACAGAGTTCAGCAACCAGTTGTGCTGTGGCATCATTAGGGATACTGTTCCTGACAGCTTGTATTCCATCTGTGTGTGGGATGTTTGTGTAGAGAGCCTCCACATCCATGGTAGCTAGGATAATGTTTTCTGGAAGATCACCAATGCATTGTAATATATACCTCGAGACCAGTGGCACTGCTATGGGCGCCCGCATGGCCCCACAATATGCCAACATTTTTATGGCTGACCTGGAACAACGCTTCCTCAGCTCTCGTCCACTCACGCCCCTTCTCTACCTATGCTACATTGATGCCATCTTCATCGTCTGGACCCATGGGAAGAAGACTCTGGAAGAATTCCACCACGATTTCAACAGCTTCCACCCCACCATCAACCTCAGCCTGGACCAATCTACACAGGAGGTCCACTTCCTAGACACCACGGTACGAATAAGTGACAGTCACGTTAACACCACCCGGAAATTTTTTTAATACTGAACGCTATGTCCTACCTTCATGCCTCCAGCTTCCATCCCGGACACACCACACGATCCATCGTCTACAGCCAAGCGCTGAGGTACAACCGCATTTGCTCCAACCCCTCAGACAGAGACCAACACCTACAAGATCTTCACCAAGCATTCTCAAAACTACAATACCCGCATGAGGAAATAAGGAAAAATCAACAGAGCAAGACGTGTACCCAGAAGCCTCCTGCTGAAAGACAAGCCCAAGAAAGAAACCAACAGAACTCCACTGGCCATCACCTACAGTCCTTAGCTAAAACCTCTCCAACGCATCATCAGTGATCTACAACCCATCCTGGACAATGACCCCTCGCTTTCACAGACCTTGGGAGGCAGGCCAGTCCTCGCCCACAGACAACCCGCCAACCTTAAGCATATTTTCACCAACAACCACACACCACACCATAGTAACTAACTCAGGAACCAATCCATGCAACAAACCTCGATGCCAACTCTGCCCACATATTTACATCAGCGACACCATCACAGGACCTAACCAGATCAGCCACAACATCACCGGTTCATTCACCTGCACGTCCACCAATATAATATACGGCATCATGTGCCAGCAATGCCCCTCTGCTATGTACATAGGCCAAACTGGACAGTCCCTACGTAATAGGATTAATGGACACAAGTCAGATATTAGGAATGGCAATATACAAATATATATATATATATATATATACACACACACACACACACACACACACACACACAAAATACAAATATACAGGTTTTTACGTGTAGGAGAACACTTCAACCTCCCTGGACACACAATAGCAGATTTAAAGATAGACATCCTGCAGCAAAAAAACTTCAGAACCAGACTCCAAAGAGAAACTGCTTAACTTCAGTTAATTTGTAAATTTGACACCACCAGCTCAGGATTAAACAAAAACTGTGAATGGCTAGCCAACTACAAAAGCAGTTTCTCCTCCCTTGGTTTTCACACCTCAACTGCTATTAGAGGGTCTCATCCTCCCTGATTGAACTGACCTCGTTATCTCCAGACTGATTCTGGCCTGCATATTTATACTTGCCTCTGGAAATTTCCACCACATGCATCTGACGAAGTGGGTATTCACCCACAAAAGCTTATGCTCCAATACGACTGTTAGTCTATAAGGTGCCACAGGACTCGTTGTTGCTTTTTACAGATTAAGACTAACACGGCTACCCCTCTGATACTTGACATAATGTTTCCTAATATCCAACCTAGATCTCCCTCACTGCAACTTGAGACCATTGCTCCATATTCTGTCACCTGCCACCACTGAGAACAGCCGAACTCCATCCTCTGTGGAACCCCCCTTCAGATAGTTGGGGCTGCTATCAAATCCCCCCTCATTCTTCTCTTCTGCAGACTAAATAACCCCAGTTCCCTCAGCCTCTCCTCATAAGTCATGTGCTCCAGCCCCCTAGTCATTTTTGTTGCCCTCCGCTGGACTCTCTCCAATTTTTCCACATCCCTTCTGTAGTGGGGGCCCAAAACTGGACACAATACTCCAGATGTGGCCTCACCAGTGCTGAATAGAGGGGAATAATCACTTCCCTCGATCTGCTGGCAATGCTCCTACTAATACAGCCCAATATGCCATTGGCCTTCTTGGCAACAAGGGCACACTGCTGACTCATATTCAGCTTCTTGTCCACTGTAATTCCCTTTGTGACTCTTCACAGTCTGCTCTGGACTTAACTTATTCATGCTGTGGCTGCACCCCAGGTCCCCTGTAAGGATCGGGCCCCCTGTTGTGCCAGTCACTGCACGCGCCCTGCCCCATGGAGCTCACAGGTTGATCCCCCGTCCCCACAGATCCACAGGCAGGGTCAGGGCTAAAGGGGATGGGGAAGGACAACAGCTCCCAAAGGGCCTGATGATGCAGAGACTGAATCCCTGATCCCGTCACCCATGTGAGCATCCCACTGACGTCAGACACGGCTCAGGGGAGTTACACACATGTCTGGGGGGTCAGGACCTTGCGGGGGCGAGGGCAGGCTGAGGCAGGATGGTGACTTATTTGGTCCCGTTAGTTCCTCAGTGTCTCAGGGGTTATTTAGCCTCAGATCCTGCAGACTCTCAGTTTGGACCTTCACTCACTCACAGAGCCTCCCTGGAGCCTTCCCTCACCTCAGTAATGTGACACGCAGCGTTTGCAGGATCGGGGCCTTGTTCCCTAGTTCCTAATGGCCAGTTACAGACCAAACCCCCCGTGCTGGGTGCTGGACACACACAACAGGCACAGCCCTGCCCTGACCTATGTATGAGCTGAAGAACAGACGGATCTAACGGGGACAGAGCTCTCCCCTTTTCTTCCCCTCAGCTCCTCCAGCTGCCGAACGCCCTTGCGTCCTTCCTGCCAGTACCAGCCACTGTCCATCTCACTCCCCTTCAGTCACACTCAGACGACCTGATCCGGCAAGCAGGGCTGCTGACACTGCTCATCCCTGGCTAACTAATTAAAGAGTCAGTGGAGCAGAGGGACTGGACCTGGGGTCTCCCACTTCCCAGGTGAAGGCTCCAACCACCCGGCTACAGAGCCATTCTCACGCCCCTGCTCTCTGGCCCAGTTCTAGTTCTCCCCAGAGGAACAGCTCCCACAGGAATGATGGGGGGGGGGGCCCACAGCAGAGTGCCCCACAGCTCAGGAACTAGGGCACCCTGTGAGGTGGCAGAGCTCAAATCCAGTCTCCCCCACAGGCAGAGGGGGCCTGGAATCAGGAGTCTCCCACACCCCAGGTGATGCCCAAACCACTGGGCTCCTCCCACACTGTTGTGTGAGCTCGTGTGCAGGTTCAATCCAGCAAGCGGCCTGAGCACACCCACCGCATTGGGCCCCTAGATGAGTTAGGTGGAGGATACCTGTCGTCCCTCGGTCCATGCACCGCTCTGGGGCTCAGGCATCTGGGCACCTAGCGGGAAACTGCAGGGCACAGGCCCAAAGGCAGGAACATAGATCCCGAGGGAACTGTTACTGCACAAACAAAGGTGCCAAGTGAGTTCAGGCACCTACAGGGCTCAGCAGCAGCCGGGGGTGGGGGGGCTCTGTGAACCTCAGGAGGCCTGATTCTGGGATTTAGGCAGCTTTGCCCCTTTACAGCTCCAGCCCTTGGACACTGCAGAGATGGGAGCAACAGGGACACTATGGATCAGAGTCTGATCCCGCTCCTGCCTCTCAGAGACCTGGCTCCCTCCCTCTGACACTGCCCTGCAGCGGCCTCTGCTCCCCACTCGCCTGCTGCTTCCAGCCCCTCCCCTCTCCCCTCCTCACTCCATCTCTTCTTTTGCACGGCCCTGCACCTGACTTCTCTCCTTTCTTCTCTCCACGCTGCTGTCGTCTGCCATCCACCCCGCTTCTCCCCCCCGTCCCCCTCTTTGACCCCCACCCCGGCTCTCCCTTCTTTACCTCAGCTTCCCACACTCGTCCTCAGTAACTTCAGCTTCCAAGGAGATGGCCCATCCAACCCTCTGCTCCCCATCTCCTCACCCTCCCCTCTGCGTTCACCTGGCCGCCCTGGGTCAGCTCCCCCACTCTCCAAAAGGGCCATGCACTGGACTTCGGTTTACCAAGCCCTGCTCTCTGAGCTCTCCGGTGCTGATTCCCCCGCTACGACTATCAGCTGGTCTTTCTCAGCAACACCCACCAATCACCTCTCCCCATGATTTGTAATGTGTGTGCCTCAGTTTCCCCTATGAGCTGCATGGTTAAAGAGGTGGGGGAACAGGTTGTTTACTCTGCAGAGATCCAGGTGTGACTGACACCTGGCTGTCTGGGATCTGGGCCTCATGCCTATGGGGACTGCCCAGACATTTGGAACCTAGCAACTAATGAGACCCATCCTCTGCAGGAAGCCCGGTTGTGACCAGCTGGAAAACAAAGGGCTGAGGAGGAGGCCAGGTGACAGTGTTTGCCAAGAACAAGAACAAAGAACGGGGCGGGTGGGGGCCCTTGGGGTTAAGTTTGGGCTTTTGGAAAGAGGAGAAACATCTGGACTGGGACTAGAGAGAGAGCTCTGGGTTCTGGACTGACCCAGGTCTTTGCTGTAACTTTCCATTCTCTATGTTAATTAAAGATTTTCTACACTGTGTTCCAGACACCCAGTAAACCCTCCTGTTTGTACAGCGCTGGCTGAGAGTCACCCCAGAGTCAGGAAGTCAGGAGCACATTGTTCCCTTTGGGGGTGCAGGTCTTCCCCGGGTGTCTGGTTCTGATGGAGACACTGAGGGTAGCTCATGGCAGGAAGTGGGGGTGTTGAAGGCTCTGAAATTTTGTCCCAGGAGGAGGTGAAGCCAAGTGGCTCACTCCAATGAGAGAGTGTGACCCTAAGGGGGTTAGAGCTGTGTGACAGCACCAGTCGCACAATGAAACGTGACCTTCCCCCTCCTCTTCCCTTCCCTCCTTCAATTCCCACCTTCCTCTCCTTCACGGATGCAGACATTTCTCATTTGCTCTCCTCCTAAGCCCTCCACTCACCCCATCCCCACACCCACTCTCCTCCCTCCCTTAGTCTTCTCTTTAACCTCTCATTCTCCTCTGGCTCTTTCCCCTCACAACACAAACACACTTTAGCATCTTCCATCAGAAAGACCTTTGACTCTATTTGCCTCCCCAGCTACTGCCCCTTCTCCCTTTCATCTCTCAGCTCATTGAATGTGCCTCTGCAATTGCTGTCTGGAGTTCCCGTCCTCCAGTTCCCTCCTAGACCCTCCCCACCACGGCTTCCACGCCTTGCGCTCCACAGAAATTGCTCCTGCCAAAGTCTGTAATGCCTTTTCCTAGCTAACACTCAGACTCAGCACGCCATCCTCACTCTCCTTGGTTTGCCAGCCGCCTTTGACACCATTCACCACACTTCTTAAAATCTTGTCCTCCTTGGCTTCTTTAACTCTGTCCCCTCTGACCTCTCTAATCACTCCTTCACCATGTTCATCAGAGGATCTTCCTCATCCCCCCTCCAGCCCTCTGTGGGGTTCTGTCCCCACCAGGACCCTGTCCTAGGTCCCCTTCTCTTCTCCCGCTACACCTTATCTCTGGGCAAAGTCATCTGCAAACACAAATTCAACTACCATCTCTGTGCTGATGACTCACAGATCTACCTATCCGCTCCAGACTTGTCTCTTTCTGCACAATCTACAATCTTGGCCTGTCTCTCTGACGTCTCCTTGTTGATGTCTCATCATCAGCTCAAGCTCGATGTGGTTAAAACGGAGTTCCCAATCTTCCCCCCAAGACCTCCCTGCTACCTCCTTTGTCAGTCACTGTGGATAATGCCACCATCCTGACTGTCACCCAGGTCCGTAACCTGCGCGTCATCTTTACTCGGACTTCTCTCTAGGTCCTCACATCCAGGTTATGCCTAAATCTTGCTGACTCTTTCTGCAGAACCTCTCTAAGATGTGGCCTTTCCTGTCCATCCCCACAGCAAAACTCTGCTCCAGGTTCTCAGCATCTCGTGTCTCGACTGCTGCAACATCCTTTTCTCTGGCCTTGACAAACGCAGACTCATCCCGCTTAGATCCATTCAGAAGATGCTGAAAAGATCATTTCCTAGCCCGTTGATCTGACCATGTCACCTCTCTCTTTGCCTCCCTCCACTGGCTCCTCCTTCTCCACTGCATCAAATATAAACTGCCTGATTTCACCTGCAAGGCCCTTCACAGCCTAACCCCACCTGACCTTCATCTCTCATTTGCTACCAAAATGTCAATTCCCATCTCTGATCTGCACACGATTCCAGCCTCCATCACCCATTTTTTACATTTTCAGAAGAGCCCCTTTTTGTCCCATGCTGCCCCTCATGCCTGGGAGGAGCTCCTGGTAAATGTCCGCAAAACTACCTCATCCTCCAAAACCCTCCTTTGCCAGGGTGCCTAAAAACTTAGATAACTGTTAGGCCATTGGTGCTCTGAGACCACAGCCTGTCATGCTGGCCAGTGCTGTCTCCTTAGAACCCTCATCTGTCTATATCCATGTTGTCTCCTGTCTTATACTCCGATGGGACCATATTTTGTTTTGTATCTGTACAACACCTGGCACAGTGAGGTCCAGGACCATGACTGAGGCACCTGGGTGCTGCCATAAAACAATAATAAATAACGATGATGATGATAGCAGGGCAGGGAGCTTTACTTTTTTAAATTGGCTTGCTCTTCCCACGAGACATCCCCATCTTGTTGGCCCTGTTTTTCGTGAAAGACTCTATGGCCAGTTGAAGAACTTGAGGGGTGGATGTGTAACCCGAGAAAACGAGAGGGGAAGGAATCATTATTTCATGTCGTGGTAGCACATTCTAGCTTTAATCATCCTGGGGCTCCATCGTACTGGGTGTTGTACAGACAGAGCAAGTAACAGTCCCTGTCCCGAACCAATTACACTCATTGTAATTGCCAATTTTGGTTGGACGTATTCCTGGATGTTTCATCACATGACATAATCTTTAATTAAAGATTAATTTTTAATTCCTGGAGACTCCAGGACAATCCTGGAAGGTTGGCAACCCTACGCTGATGCCACCTCTACCCAGTTTTTGTTCTGCTTTTAACTATTTAAGTTTTCTTGTTTGTTTCTTTTTACCAAAATAGTTAAATACACTCCCTAGTGCGAGTGCAGTTCTATCGGTACAGCCGTGCTTTACACCAGTATAGCTTATTGCTGTAAATGCAGGGGAACAATCTGTACCAGTATAACCAGGGCTTAAATTCAGCCGGAGCTGTCCAAAGCGGAGCACAGGTAAATATTTTCAGACCTTGACTCCAGCCTGATGCTGTTGAATGAGGGGGACAGAGAGGGGAACCGTGAGGGACTCCAGGAAATACTCAAAGGCAATTAAAGCCTTGAGTATAACTGTGTACACACTAAGGCCTGGTCTACACTAGGCTTTTATGTCGAATTTAGCGCCGTTATATCGAATTAACCCTGCACCCGTCCACACCACGAAGCTATTTAGTTCGACATAGATCTCTCTTTAAATCGATTTCTGTAATCCTCCCCAACGAGGGGAGTAGCGCTAAATTCGACATGGCCATGTCGAATTAGGGTAGGTGTGGATGGAAATCGACGCTAATAGCTCCGGGAGCTATCCCACAGTGCACCACTCTGTTGACGCTCTGGACAGCAGTCTGAGCTCGGATGCTCTGACCAGCCACACCCCGGGAAAATTTGAATTCCTTTTCCTGTCTGGGCAGTTTGAATCGCAGTTTCTGTTTTGACACCGTGGCGAGCTCAGCAGCAGTGGCAACGATGCAGAGCTCTCCAGCAGAGATGGCCGTGCAATCTAATAGAAAGAGGGCCCCAGCATGGACGGATCGGGAAGTCTTGGATCTCATCGCTGTGTGGGGAGATGAGTCCGTGCTTTCCGAGCTGCGCTCCAAAAGACGGAATGCAAAGACCTATGAGAAGATCTCTAAAGCCATGGCAGAGAGAGGATACAGCCGGGATGCAACGCAGTGCAGCGTGAAAATCAAGGAGCTGAGACAAGGCTACCAGAAGACCAAAGAGGCAAACGGACGCTCCGGATCCCAGCCCCACACATCCCGTTTCTACGAGGCACTGCATTCCATCCTAGGTGCGGCCGCCACCACTACCCCACCCCTGACCGTGGACTCTGAGGATGGGATATTGTCCGCGGCCGGTTCCTCAGCGGACGGGGAAGAGGAGGAAGGAGATGAGGAGGACGAGGCAGTCGACAGCGCTTACAACGCTGATTTGCCCGACAGCCAGGAGCTCTTCATCACCCTGACAGAGATCCCCTACCAACCCTCCCCAGCCGTTATCCCAGACACAGATTCAGGGGAAGGATCAAGCAGTAAGTGTTTTAAATATCTAAACATTTATTTATAACATAACTGGCATATTTAAAATATTAACAATAGCTAAAGTGCTTTCAAACATGTAAACATTTATTTAAAACAGAACAGGAAGATTTAAAATATTAACAGTGGGTAAAGTGCTTCAAAAACATGTAAACAGGAAAGTCCAACAAAACGGGAATCTGTGCAAAGTGTATCATGATTAGTCTGTCTTTGGGCGCTTCAATATATAGTCTATTTTCAAAAAATTTCACAATGTCCGCTTCATGATTATACTGCCCCAAACGCTGCACTCTTTTGTCCCTCCAAGGGCACCTAAGCCAAAAACTGGTCAATGTATCCGGGGATAGAGGCGACATCCTCCGGGGAGAACTCCTCATAGGTCTCCTGCAGGTGTTTTTCAAGCCTCATGAGCAGGTTCCTGGGCAGGGAGAGCTTATTAGGCCCCCCGTGGTATGAGACGTTTCCCTGCCACAACGCCAGCAGGTACTCGGGGATCATGGCCTTGCAGAGCATTGCAGCAAATGGCCCCGGTTTCTGCAGGCTGTCCCGAAGCATCCGCTCCTTCTGGCTCTCCGAGACCTTCAGGAGGGTGATGTCTGGCATGACTCCCTGCTGTGAATTAGGTAGGGGACAGTTAGTATTGGGACTGCTTGCCCGTCCCTTTACAGAACTGCAACCGCCGGTTTACAGCCACGCGGTTTACAGCCGCGAGGGGGTGGGACAGGGCCAGAGTTCATGCTTGCAGGATTGCTGCCAGCAGAGACTCGCATTGCTTTCTATGTGAAAGGAGGCCAGTGCCACTCTTAAAGTTTTAAGCAGCCACAAGTCTACGGCTTACCATGTTTGCCATCTAGACAAAGTCCGGTGTCCTGCCCTGCTCCTCAGCTCGCCACAGCAAGACCCCAGGCACTGTAGGCGAGGGCCGAAAATTCGACCTTGTCCTCAGTGCGCGTGTGATAGGTGCTCTGCATGGTCTGGTTGAAAGACTATGTTCTCTGTTCACAGATACATTGATCTGTCTCAGGAATTCACTCCCTTTTTTAAAATTCCCACAGCCCCATCTGCCCAGAGGCTAGCGCACATTAGGAGGAGGAAGAAGAGGACACGGGAAGACATGTTTGCTGAACTAATGGGATGCTCCCGAGCACAGGCAGCCCAGCAGACACAGTGGAGGGAGAACTTGTCCCAAATGCACCGGGCAAACATTGAACGGGAGGAGAGGTGGCGACAGGAGGACTGGCAGGCTACTCAAACGCTGCTTGGACTAATGAGGGAGCAAACGGACACGCTCCGCCGCCTTGTGGATGTTCTGCAGGACCGGAGGCAGGAGGAGAGAGCCCCGCTGCAGTCTCTCTCTAACTGCCCTGCCCCGCCACCAAGTCCCATACCCCCCTCACCCAAAGTCCAAACACGGAGGGGCGGAAGGGGCCGTGAAAAATTTCACTCCACCCCTGCGGACTGCTCTACCACTAGAAGGCTCTCATTCCCCAAAATTTGAAAAGTCCTTTCCTACCCGCCTCACACAAGACCCCGTCCAAGTTTCACCCCCCCGTTCCATGTGCGGTTGTTAATAAAAAATACGTTTCTGTTCATTACTGTCTCCATCCTCTTCTTTTGGAGGAGAGGATGTCTGAAGGGGGGGGGAAGGGGCTTGGTAATTGGACAGGACAGTCGCCTTTAGCAGGGGGCAGGTCCAGCAGCAGGGCACATATACAGTGCAGTGACTAGTTATCCTGGTCAGTCTGGGAGGTGGTTTTCATGTTCTGTGTGGTGGGGGGGGTGGTGTTGCTCTGTGACTTGGTGGCGGGGGAGGGCAGTTACAGATCTTATGCAGCGGTCCTTACCCTGCATCACAGAGCCGCGCAGCAGGGGATCTGTAACCCTCCTCCCCCTGCAAGACAGTCACATAGCCGACACATACACGCAGTCCCGGCCAGGAGGGCTGGCAGGCTCCGTTGAAACAACCAGTCTACCACCGCGGAGCCTGTCATTCCTGGAGTTTAGAAGCATCATTTGCATCACAACACTAAACCCGCCCCCCGCCACAGTCTGCGTCCCAGGTTTAAAACATTCCCGCGAAAACAGTAATAAAGACAACGGTGTCCATTAACAAAACAGAACAGATTTTATTTTTTGGGAAGGGGGTGAAGGGGGTATGTAACTGGAGAGGATAGTCGACGGCAACTGGGTAAAGAAACGGGGGCAAGTTCAGCTTCTGTGTCCACAAACTGAAAAGTCACTGGGTACCCTGCTCAGCCTTGAAACTGGCTTTCAAAGCCTCCCGGATGCACAGCGCGTCCCGCTGGGCTCTTCTAATCGCCCGGCTGTCTGGCTGGGCGTAATCAGCAGCCAGGCTATTTGCCTCAACCTCCCACCCCGCCATAAACGTCTCCCCCTTGCTCTCACAGAGATTGTGGAGCACACAGCAAGCTGCAATAACGATGGGGATATTGGTTTCGCTGAGATCACAGCGAGTCAGTAAGCTTCTCCATCTCCCCTTGAGACGGCCAAAAGCACACTCCACCACCATTCTGCACTTGCTCAGCCGGTAGTTGAAGAGTTCTTGTGCAGTGTCCAGGGCGCCAGTATAGGGCTTCATGAGCCAGGGCATTAGCGGGTAGGCTGGGTCCCCGAGGATCACTGTAGGCATCTCCACATCCCCAACAGTTATCTTGTGGTCCGGGAAGTAAATGCCTTCCTGCAGCCGTCTAAACAGACCAGAGTTCCTGAACACGCGAGCGTCATGAACCTTGCCCGGCCATCCGACGTTGATGTTTGTAAAAAGTCCCCGATGGTCCACCAGTGCTTGCAGCACCATTGAAAAGTAGCCCTTTCTATTGATGTACTGGCTGGCCTGGTGGCCCGGTCCCAGGATAGGGATGTGAGTCCCATCTATAGCCCCACCGCAGTTTGGGAATCCCATCGCAGCGAAGCCATCTATGATGGCCTGCGCGTTTCCCAGGGTCACTACCTTTGACAGCAGTACCTTGACGATTGCCTTGGCTACTTGCAGGACAACAACCCCCACGGTAGATTTGCCCACGCCAAAGTGGTTCGCGACTGACCGGTAGCTGTCCGGCGTTGCAAGCTTCCAGAGGGCTATGGCCACTCGCTTCTGGACAGTCAGGGCTGCTCGCATGCGGGTGTCCTTGCGCTTCAGGGCAGGGGACAGCAACTCACAAAGTTCGAGGAAAGTCCCCTTCCGCATGCGAAAGTTTCGCAGCCACTGGGATTCATCCCAGACCTGAAGCACTATGCGGTCCCACCAGTCCGTGCTTGTTTCCCGGGCCCAGAATCGCCTTTCAACAAAATCCACATGCCCCATTGCCACCGTGATGTCCTGGGCGCTGGGGCTCGTGGTTTCTGACAGCTCTGTGCTACTCTCCGACTTCAGGCCCTCACGGCGGTGCCGTAGCCTCCTCGCCTGATTTCTCTGCATCTGCCTCTGGGAAAGGTGTATGATAAGGTGCGAGGCGTTGAGAACGGCCACAACTGCAGCGATGGTCGCAGCGGGATCCATGATCGCAGTGCTGTGGCGTCCGCGCTGTCACTGATCAAAAAGTGCGTGAACTGATTTCCCGCCGGCGCTTTCAGGGAGGGAGGGAGGGCGGTAGTGACTGACGGATGACGACAGTTACCCAAAAGCACCCTCGCCACATTTTTTTACCCAGAAGGCATTGGCGGATCGACCCAGAATTCCAATGGGCAGCGGGGACTGCGGGAACTGTGGGATAGCTGCCCACAGTGCACTGCTTCCAATGTCGACGCTTTCCCTGGTAGTGTGGACTGACAAAGTCGAATTACTGTCCTTAGTGTAGACACATACGTTCGACTTTCTAATATCGATTGCACATATTCGATTTAACTAAAATCGAACTACTCTCGTAGTGTAGACATACCCTAAGGCTATGTCTGCACTTCACTTTAGTTGGTAAAATTTTTGACACACAGGGGTGTGAAAAAAACACCCAGACCAACAAAAGTGTTACCAATGAAAAGTGCTGGTGTGGACAGCGCTTTGTTGACAAAACTATCACCCATCATTGGGGGTGGTTTTATTTTGTCAGTGGGAGAGCTCTCTCCTGCCGACAAAGAGCGGCTACACTGAGTGCCTTACAGCTGTCAGGTGAGCAGTGTAGACATAGCCCAAGTGGTGATTTAGGGTAAGTCTACACCAGACAGGTCAGAGTGCTGCCGCAGGAGTGCTCCCACGGCAGTGCTTTGACCTGAAAGCATGGTCACCCGCGAGCACTGGGGAGAGAGCTCTCCCAGCGCTCCTGGTAAACCAGGTCGACAAGGGGAATAGCTCCGAGGGCTGGGAGCCAGTCTACACTAGCGCTTTACAGCGCTGAAACTTGCTGCGCTCAGGGGGGTGATTTTTCACACCCCTGAGCCAGCAAGTTACTGCGCTGTGAATTGTCAATGTAGACAAGCCCTTAGCTATGATGGTTTCAAATTGTGTAAAATTGGCACAAACACTGCATGTAGACCAGCCCTCAAAAGTTTATTCCACCTGTTTAAATTTCATTGTTAACACCTTGGCCTTCTCTACACACAAATTCACACCAGTTTAAATTAAGGTGTAAGTTAAACTGGCTTAGTTAAACCAGTGCAAGATGCTCTGTGGACACTCTTTTTCCAGTTTAAGAATGGCTTTTTTCTGTTTACCTTAAGTCGGTTAGGCCTTGTCCACATGGAGAGTTGCACCAGTATAACGAAACTTAAGTGATTCAGTTAAACTGTACAAAGCCCCATGTGGGCACTCTTATTCCAATGTAAGAGAAGCTTTTTTCAGTTCAGGTTAAGTTGCTGGGAAATCAGTTCAACCTAAACTGAAAAAAGGCCACAGTTATGCCGAAATAAAAGGGTCCACAAAGGGGTTTGCACTCATTTAACTAAACCGGTTTAATTAAACCAGAGCAAATTTGTGTGTAGCAAAGGCCTATTTAAACCAAGCACCTGCCGAGCAGAAGAAAGAAAAGCTGTCCTTGGTAAAGACTCAACACCCCGTGGCCCTTCATTTGAGGACTGAGAATTCCCACTGCAAGACTCCGGTACTCCAAGGGGACCTCCAGCAAAACAGGGCAAATGAGAGAATAAAACAAGGAGGAAAAAACCCTTTCAGGTCTTTCCTATCCCTTAGGAAGCAACAGAAATGGACACCCTATTTCCTCCTTGTCAGGTCACCTTTAATGTAATGAGCACAGAGGATTTTTCTTTCAACAAAGGCCCAGCCAGGCACCGACGGGAGCGGGTGCTGGATGTAACGCATTAAAAAAGCCAAATCAGACAGTGAGAATGTGAGCTTGGCCCAGACCTTCTCTGATCATCATCAACATCCTTCTCTGCCCACGCACACACACTCCTGCAGGTCCCAGGCCAAAGCTCTGCACCACTGGAGTTACACCGGGACTGGGAGTGACCCCCTGAGATGAAGGCCTCTAGTCTCGTTACTGCAGGGATAACCCGACAGATACACCCCCCTCACTTCCCTGCTTTTGTTCCTGGCCCGACTCAACCCCGCAGGGCCAGGGTGCACTGGGCCTAACCCTGTTTATGTCAAACCAAGCCTGTTACTGAGGTGACACAAGGGCAACAATGTGCCTGAGACCACTTCAAACAACCCCCCAAGGCCAACCTGCAGCCTCACGCAGCTGGATAAGGGCTGCTGAGCTCCCTGGGGTCTGAGCTGCTGCCGCAGGGAGAACTCTGGACCAAGACTGGGACCATGGAAGATTCAAGTCCATGCTAGGAAAAGCAAAATGTGCCTGTGCCTGCCCCTCGCCACCTTACTGGCACCCTGAAGCTCTTTATCCGGCAGTCACAGGAGATCCCAACAGCACAAACACAGCAGTTGTTCCACACTCTGCAACGGGAGCTCACACCCAAACTGAGACCTGATTAATGCAAAGATCCTTGGGCTCTAACTTCTCCCCTTGCCCTGGATGCACGGTCAGAGACCAGACACATCCCCTCCCTAAGCTGACACCTCTAATTAGACTTGCCTCCATTACAGACACGTCCCATCACTGACCATGGGGTCACTGGACTGGTGCTGACAGAGGCCAGCTGTATGTAGCCAAGGACAAGCCACACTCAGGAGTTCCAGGCACTGAGTTTAAGCACAGCGTGAAGAACCTTCTGGGAGCCATTAAAGGTCAGAGATCCAAGAAGTCTTTTCCCTTCATTTAACCCTGGTCTATCTGGGAGGGTGATTTACTCCCTCTCACTAACCATCAGCAACACAGGAATCCTGTCTGAAAGCCCCGCACTGCCCTGAGATGCTGGAAATGAAACAGCCTGGGCAGAGCTTGGAATAGGTTGACCAGATAACAAGTGTGAAAAATCGGGACGGGGGTGGAGGGTAATAGGAGCCTATATAAGAAAACAACAAGGAGTCTGGTGGCACCTTAAAGACTAACAGATTTATTTGGGCATAAGCTTTCGTGAGTAAAAACCTCACATCCGAAGAAGTGAGGTTTTTACTCACGAAAGCTTATGCCCAAATAAATCTGTTAGTCTTTAAGGTGCCACCAGACTCCTTGTTGTTTTTGTAGATACAGACTAACACGGCTACCCCCTGATATATAAGAAAAAGCCCCAAATATCAGGACTATCCCTATAAAATCGGGACATCATAGAATATCAGGGTTGGAAGGGACCTCAGGAGGTTATCTAGTCCAACCCCCTGCTCAAAGCAGGACCATTTCCCAACTAAATCATCCCAGCCAGGGCTTTGTCAAGCCTGACCTTAAAAACCTCTAAGGAAGGAGATTCCACCACCTCCCTAGGTAACCCATTCCAGTGCTTCACCACTCTCCTAGTGAAAAAGGTTTTCCTAATATCCAACCTAAACCTCCCCCACTGTAACTTGAGACCATTACTCCTTGTTCTGTCATCAGGTACCACTGAGAACAGTCTAGATCCATCCTCTTTGGAACCCCCTTTCAGGTAGTTGAAAGCCTCTATCAAATCCCCCCTCATTCTTCTCTTCTGCAGACTAAACAATCCCAGTTCCCTCAGCCTCTCCTCATAAGTCATGTGCTCCAGCCCCCTAATCATTTTTGTTGCCCTTCGCTGGACTCTTTCCAATTTTTCCACATCCTTCTTGTAGTGTGGGGCCCAAAACTGGACACAGTACTCCAGATGAGGCCTCAATAATGTTGAATAGAGGGGAATGATCACATCCCTCGATCTGCTGGCAATGCCCCTACATATCCAGCCCAAAATGCCGTTAGCCTTCTTGGCAACAAGGGCACACTGTTAACTCATATCCAGCTTCTTGTCCACTGTAACCCCTAGGTCCTTTTCTGCAGAACTGCTTCCTAGCCATTCGGTCCCTAGTCTGTAACCGTGAATGGGATTCTTCCGTCCTAAGTGCAGGACTCTGACCTTGTTGAACCTCATCAGGTTTCTTTTGGCCCAATCCTCTAATTTGTCTAGGTCCCTCTGTATCCTATCCCTACCCTCCAATGTATCTACCACTCCTCCCAGTTTAAAGTCATCTGCGAACTTTCTGAGAGTGCAGTCCACGACATCCTCCAGATCATTAATGAAGATATTGAACAAAACCGGCCCCAGGACCGACCCTTGGGGCACTCCGCTTGAAACCGGCTGCCCACCAGACATGGAGCCATTGATCACTACCCGTTGAACCCGACGATCTAGCCAGCTTTCTATCCACCTTTAGTCCATTCACCCAGCCCATACTTCTTTAACTTGCTGGCAAGAATACTGTGGGAGACGGTATCAAAAGCTTTGCTAAAGTCAAGGAATAACATATCCACTGCTTTCCCCTCATCCACAGACCGAGTTATCTCATCATAGAAGGCAATTAGGTTAGTCAGGCATGACTTGCCCTTGGTGAATCCATGCTGACTGTTCCTGATCACTTTCGTCTCCTCTAAGTGCTTCAGAATGGATTCCTTGAGGACCTGGTCCATGATTTTTCCAGGGACTGGTCACCTTAGCCTGGAACCAGGGATTTCCGCACAGCCTGAGCACCTCATGGGGCTGCGGTGGGCTTGTCAGCGTGTGCAGCACCCATAGGTGCTGGCCCCAATGGTGCCGCACCCCCTGTCTGGGAGTGGTTGGTATTAGATGAAGGGGTTACAGTTCGGGTCAGTGGCTCTCAGCACCACCCCCCCCCCCCCCCACACACCCCCGCCCCACCTCCCCCCCGACACCCAGCTCCCCCCTCCCTGCACCCCCAGCCCAGAACTGCCCCCCGACACCCAGCTCCCCCGTCCCTGCGCCCCCCGCCCCAGCTGCCCCCCAACACCCAGCTCCCCCCTCCCTGCGCCCCCCGCCCCAGCTGCCCCCCAACACCCAGCTCCCCCCTCCCTGCCCCCCCGGCCCAACTGCCCCCCGACACCCAGCTCCCCCCTCCCTGCGACCCGCGCCCCAACTGCCCCCCGACACCCAGCTCCCCCCTCCCTGCACCTCCCGCAGCCAACGTCCTTCCCCCGGGGGTCTCACCCCGATACTCACGGGAGTGGCCCCCCTGCAGGGCTACAGCCCCCAGCAGCAGCAGGTGCAGCGCCAGAGCCATCGCCGCCCCCTCAGCGCGGCAGGACTCGGCCCATGGACCCGCTCTCGGCCGGTCACAGCCCGGCCCGCCCCCGGGAACTTCGCTGCGCGCTGCCAGCTGCTAACCTAGGGAACCTCTCCGCTGCAGGGATTGGCTGAGAGAGGAAGGTCTCACCAATAGCGACGCATAGACCCGGCTTCATCACCGGTCGCTGGGCAGAACCCGGCTGGGCAGGCGGGGGCGAAGGGGAAGCGGAAGTCTGAACTTACTTTATAAATTACTCTTTGTTAAGTAAAAACTTGCCTTAAAACCTGCCACAAACATCATCAAGCTATCAGTTCCAATCTGTCATTTCCCCTTTCTTCCTCTCTGAAAGCACTGTACCCAACTCTGTAAATTGTTCTCTTTTTATTAATCCTCACTTAAATATAATGCTTTGTATAAAAATGGTGTATAAAACCAATGTTGTACTGTATTGCTATGAGAAAAAGTAAAACTGCTGACAAATGTACTATGAAGTAGGGACAATAATGTTTGTAGCTAGATGCAAACAAAACAAAATAGTGACCTCGTGGTGATGGTAAATATAGGATAGAAAAAAGTTTAAAGGTTTTAAAAGAGAGGTTGTCATGAATTCATTTTGCCACTAGAGGACAGTGTTATACGATATGTATTTAGTTTGTTACAACAAATCATCACACACTGATGCTTTGGAAGTGGAACTTCTGTAAGACTCACTCTGAGGTGAGAAGCCATGCTTCAATTAGCCAAATCCAGGACATAGTATAGATGAGTTATTTTCCTTAAAAAAAAAACCTTCAATGTTTTAGTCTTTTCTAATAGTTATTTCTCACATTTGACTCTTACACCAAAGATTAGAGAAAGGACTCCAAAATGATCCTTTGGTGAGAGGCATGTTAGAAATATTCAGTTTAGATTGCTAGAAAATAAATGCAAAAGGCATACAATTATAAGTTTATATATTAACATCGTATATCAGTGTGCTATCCTTTATCAAGCTTTCTTTGCTTCCACCCCTAGCCCCCTGCCCGTATCAACCAGGTATGTTTAACAAGGGGAACTTCCTGTTTCGTTTTTCTATTTACCATATTGCTTAAAGTTATTATTTTTAACAATGAAAATGCACAATACTTTTAAACCCTATGTGTACACTATCCTCCCCAAAAATCCATAATAGTCTAGTCTCATCTCATAATAGTCTAATCTGTTCTGCATTCTGCAGCAAGGTCTTGCAGGAAGCGAGAAGTCCCTTTAAAATAAACATCTTTTATACTTCCTGCTTGGAACCTGCTGAAGTTATAGAATAACTCATGTCATGATGATGCATTGCAATAATAATCCTGATGACACAATGTTCACCACATCAAAACATTAAAAGCTTGTCCCTAAGGTCAAGACAAACGTTTTAAAAGTAGCAGAGCTGTTTTTTACTGGAAGGTTAAACCTGTCTTTTTTTTTTACAAAGGAGGAACTATCATAATATATTGTCAATATATTTCAAGTATACTTAAAATAGTGTTGCCAACTTTCATGATTTTTATTGTAAGTAATACTATTCAATATCTTTATTAATGAGTGGGAAAAAATATAAAATCATTGCTCACGTTTCCAAATGACACTCAAATTGATGAAGTGGGAAATAAAGGTAAGGACAGGTCAGTTATACAAAGCAATCTGTATAATTGATTTGAACAAGTGTTTTAATATAGTCAAATGCAAGGAACAAAGAGTGTAGGATGGAATAGAGCGGGGGACTGGCTGGCTCCTGGAAAGCAGGGACTCTGCAAAGGAGGTTAGGGGCCAGAGGCGTAGGGAGCGCCCTCCGTACGTACCCTCCGACCGGAGGGGGCCCCGCAAGGAAGGGGGCCCCTAAAAGTGGCAAAATAAATACCGCATTCCAGTTTCTGCATTGTAAGGGGCCCCGCCCGGACATATGTTCGGAGGGGGCCACGTTCTTTGTTGCTACGGCCCTGTTAGGGGCATTAAGGTTAATCAATTGAACATGAGCTCCTTATGTTTTGTAGTGGCTGAGCAGCCTTCTGTATCCGCATGAGATTGCTGAATAGGATTGGGAGGCACCCAGCGTTGGTAAGAGCAGAGCTATGTCCAGTTTGAGTGTCTACACTTTAAAAAAAGATGTTGGAAAGGCAGAAGGGCTGATACCGGTTTTACTTCTAGTGTTTGCACATTGGTTAGTGGGAGCTGTGCTTTTAAGAACAGGGTGCGACACTGGCAGGGTTTGTCTGAAGAAAACCCGGAGCAAGGAAGGGGCAGGAGATTTCGCCTGTTTCCCGGGTGGAAGAACCTGCTTGTGTGAGCTCCAGAAAGGTCAGAACTATGTTTAATACACTGAACCCGGGAGAGCAGCCGCAGGGTGTTGCTAATGAGCCGTCCCCCTGTAAATCGGGTGTGACTCCAGCCCAGTGCAGGAGGGATTGAAAACGGTTCCCCACGGACAGATGTTTCCTGACCCGGACAGAGGAGTTCAGTGGACTCCAGCTCCCGTGTCCCCAACTCGCAGCTGCGGTGTTATCAGTGCCCGGGACAGGACGTTTCTCTCGCAAGGTGTCCGGGGGGGCGGGGACCCTGAGCCCCGAGGGGTCTCTCAGCTCCTGCACCAGCAGCCGAACGTGCCTGGCGAGCCAGGACCCTGCGCGGTGAGGGGCTCCCGGGCGCCAGGCAGAAGGGAAGTGGGGACGGCCGGGCGGAGCCGAGGCTGCGGCGCTCGAGCGGCCCCTGACCCGGCCTGGCAGGCTACGAGCACGGAGCCCTTTCGCTTTCCGTTCCTGCCCGAAGGGGCGGGGCCGGGCGCTCCCCGCGCGCACGCGCTGACTCTCGTGACGGGCGCAGGGGCCGCAGCACGGGCTCGTCCCAGTCACGTGGGGGCAGCGCCCGGGCAGGCGGCGGTGGGGTCGGGGCCGGGCCACGCATGCGCGCGGCGGGGCGCGGGGCGGTGCCGGGGACGGCGTTAAAAGGCCGGGATCCCAGCGCCGCGCCTGAGGCGCGAGGAGCCCCGCGGCGGGCCTGGGGGTGAGTCACTGACAGGCGGGGGGCGGGCTCGGGTCTCCGGGGCCCTCTGGCAGGGCAGGGGCGCGGTGCGGTGCGGTGCGGTGTCAGTAGCCTCCCGGCCGTTTCCTTCGGCCCCGGCCCGCAGCGGGATTGGCCGGCGCCCCCCCAGCCTGGCCGGGGTCTGTCAGGGGGGAAGCTCTGCTTGGGCCGGGCCGCTGCTGTCGGGGGGGCGCGTCCCCGTTCGCTAAATCTGTGTGACAGCCACTCCCCCCTGTGCCAGCGCGACCCTGCCCACCCCTTCCGGTACCTGGGTGGGAGTGTGTGTGTGTGTGTGAGAGAGAGAGAGAGAGAGAGATACACACCTCATAACTGTGTGACATCTTCCCCTGTGCCAGCGCGAACCTGCCCACCCCTTCCGGTACCTGTGTGTGTGTGTGTGTGTGTGTGTGTGTGAGAGAGAGATACACACCGCATAACTGTGTGACATCTTCCCCTGTGCCAGCGCGAACCTGCCCATCCCTTCCCGGTACCTGGATGTGTGTGTCCGTCCTATGCACACCGCATAACTGTGTGACCTCTTCCACTCTTCCCCTGTTCCAGCTCTAACCTGCCCGTCCCCTCCGGCACGTGGGGGTGTGTGTGTGTGTCGTATGCACCCCGCATAACTGTTACATCTTCCACTCTTCCCCATTCCAGCTCTAACCTGCTCATCCCCTCCCGGTACCAGTGTGTGTGTGTGGTATGCACACCGCATAACTGTGTTACATCTCTTCCGCTCTTCCCCGCTCCAGCTCTAACCTGCTCATCCCCTCCCGGTACCTG
>NW_020664445.1:4008455-4032693 GCF_002925995.2 Terrapene triunguis | reverse complement strand
CTCTTCCCCGCTCCAGCTCTAACCTGCTCATCCCCTCCCGGTACCTGGGTGTGTGTGTCGTATGCACACCGCATAACTGTGTGACGCCGAAAATCCACAGCGAAATCAGATAGTCCAGCCAATAGTTAGCTAATCCTCCCGGGTGTTTTTCCTCTTTAATGACTATAACATTGAAAGACTGTCGGTGATGTTAATTACACAAAATATTAAATGGCTCTCAGGACAAGAAGAATCTAGATTTTCATAGTAACTAAACATTAAATCTCTTCCTAAGATTATATTTACCTTTTGTATCATTTAGAAAAGGAATCATGTGGTCTGAATAGTAAAATCTAAGACCCTTTTCTGGCAAAGGCATATATAATAGTTTAAACTCATTATTTCTTTAACTTGAAGAACTTATTGCAGTGGAATCCTTGTGACATTGGTTAAGTAACGTCTGGGAATAACCACATAGATGGTGTGTATTTTTAAAAAAAGAAGCGTAGGTGAACTTTAATGGACAAGCTGAGATTCTATTCCCTCCTTTCCTCTCCCCAGCCCCCCACACTAAAACAAAGACTAATATATGCCCCTGCTTGGTATCTAATGGAGCTGAGCTAGGCTATATAAAAGATCTTGAAGCCTGTAATTCAGAAGAGCCTGGTTTAACTTACCAGGTATTTACTAGTTGGTGGCTACTAAAAAGATGTTGGGGGTACTGCCCCGGGGCAACACCCTGGCAAGAACTCTGTTCTCTCTTCCCCCAATCCAACCTCTCAGATAACTGCAGGGGAGGAGGATGCAGGGATCCTTAAGAGTATTTTTCTTGGGTTGTTGGATGGGGACTGGGATGGCACTTCAGCTTTCATATTAACCTCTAACTCCGGGGAGAGCAAACTACGGCCCACGGGCCAGATGCAGGCTGTCAGGGCTTTCAATCCGGCCTGCGGGATTGCCAGCCCTGTGGCGCAGCCGCCGGCACCACGTCCCTCCGGCCCATGGGGGGGGTTCTGTGCGCTGCCCTCACCCGCAGGCACCGCCCCCTGCAGCTCCCATTGGCCAGGAATGGTACCAACAGGTGAGGGCAGCGCATGGCAGCCACCTGCCCCACCCCACCCCACCCCAAGGAGCCACTTCTGGGAGCAGCGTGGGGCTAGACCCTCCTGCACCCCGCACCCCAATCCCCTGCCTTGAGCCCCCTGCCGCACCCTGCACCCCAACCCCCTTCCCTGTGCCCCCTCTCTGTGAAAGTTTTAGAAATGCTCCTACTTTCTAACAGCCACTTTCTCTCTTCCCTTCTTTTTACCCCTGCCTCTTATTCTAAAGGGAAGCCCTGATAATGTTCAACTCCAGAACAGCACAGATGCTGAAAGTGCAAGAAGAGAGCCCACTGTTACTTAGGGACTCCTTCTAGTCAATCTCGTAGCACATCTCATGTGAGGCCTGGACATCCTCACATGCAAGAAATGATTGACCGTGATTGGCCAAAATACAGCCCCAAGTAGGTCCATATGGACGCTCCATCTCTGCTGATCATCAGACTCTGAGGTGATCATAGAGAATTCAAGAGTCTCCAGGATAACCAGAAGATAATTTATGAAGATTAAACCTTGAACAACTCTCTTGATGGCAACACTGAGGCCTCCCTAAAAAGATCCTTTGCATCTTTTACCTGTTGCAGCAGCTTATGCTTCCCAAGCAGCCGTTAGAGGAGTTCTTATCCATATATGTCTAATTTTTTTTCAATTCTACTGTGTTCTTGGCTTCAATGACACCACTAACTACCCTTAGTAGAAGTGCAGACAGGTCAACTACAAAAGCATAATGATTAACAAATCTGTTTTAAATGGTACAATGATTTTGGAAAAATGCTTGATTGACATGAGCAGGAACTACAAAATGATGACATCTATTATATTTTTTTGAGGTGCCATTGTGGCTCCATTTTTAGAATGTGCACAAATAACACAAATTTATGTGTGAATATTATGGTGTCCTCCTCAAAATTACAGCTGTTATCGAGTACAGAATGACTTGTATGAGAATGTCAAGCAAATCTGAGTTAGATAGTTTCTTAGATGACAGGGCTGTAAATACTTTTTTGTGATTCTTATTTATTCCTCTAGCAAATTCCTGAAGTTATTTTGGAATAATCTAAAATAAGGCTAAATTCAAACTTTATTAATGTGGTGGGTTGTGTGGTTCTCTTCTCCCCCCCCCCCCCACCCCCAAAGTTAACATTTGTAGTAATTTTCTACTTGTGTTGTAACATTTGCCATCTGGATTTACTGGATGAAACAGCAGATAACAAATGCCATATATGATATAATTTATATAGAGTTTTGTTGGTTTCTACTTCCATTTTAACTACAGTTTTAATATAATTCAAAATAAATGATAGAGCTGGTTGAAATTTGGAAGTTTAGTCTATTGGAATATGAACTAAAAAGGGAAAAGTAACTAATTCACAAATTTTCCATATTTCTTTGATCAACTATGGAGCTGGGGGAAAAAAATGCAAGATCCCACCCTGTCCCCAAAAAATCCTGTTTTTTTTCTCCTACCCCTTTTGTTGATTACCTATTTAATGTTTTATAAAAACAGAACCACAGACATGAAATAGCATAACTATTCCAGTTAATTCCAGTTAAGGCTGCTAAATGCAATTCAAGAGCATCATTAAACTTTTCCTTAGGCTTAAGACAAACTCCATACATTTAAAAGTTTGGAAATTACAAAGTGAATAAACAATTCTGACTTACCTTGACAATCAGTTCATGCACACACATCATTAAACAGAAAAATTCTCAGCAAGGAACATCCAAACAAGCTTAATTTTTCCTGTATAACAAAACAGTCATAGCTGAAAAGTCTAAATCAACGGTACCTATTCATCCCATGGCTTTCTCCCAAAACTGCATATGTCTTTAATACCTGCTTTTTTTCCCCATACAAAAGTTATAAAAAGTTTAGCTTTCAGTACACAAAATAAAAATAAAAAAGTGTAAGCCTGTACATCTCCCCAGGATCCTTCCATGCAGCTCTGTGAGTTAATTTTGTGTGTCTGTAATATGTGTAGGGGAATTGAGGGTTAGGATCCTGGTTCTATCTCCTCTCCAATTTGCCCACAGTAGTGATCACATCTCCAGGTTTCTCTAGCACCATCACAGTAGTACATAAGCACATTTTGATAGCAGTGCCTTAATTCTGAGCAAAATAATTCCATGTACCTGAATTAAACAAATAGCTTTCTAAATACAGCTATTGTACAAAAAGAAATTCTTGCATCATGGCATATCATAAAAATGCATGTTACTGTAAAATGAGCTACCTGTGTCATAAATCATCAGATGTGATAACATAAATGAATATATATATACACACACTGTTATCTAGACCTGTAGTGTTTAATGCAGGGGTGGGCAAACCTTTTGGCCCGTGGGCCATATCTGGGTTGGGAAATTGTATGCAAGGCCGTGAATGTAGGGCTAGGGCAGGGGGTTTGCGGTGCGGGAAGGAGTGTGGTGTGCAGGAAGGGGCTCCAGGCAAAGTGTTGGGATGTAGGAGGGGTGCGGGATGCAGGATGGGGGGTTGGGTTGGGGCAAGGCAGGGGGCTAGGGGATTCAGAATGGGGTTGGGATGCGGTGTGCAGGAGGAGTTCAGGGTGTGGGCTCTGGCTTGGCTGGCAAGGGGGCGCAGTGGGGCTAAGGCAGGCTCCCTGCCTGCCCTGGCCCCGCGTCGCTCCTGGAAGTGGCTAACGTGCGGAAGTGGGTCCTGGGGGTAGGGTGGGGCAGGTGGCTCAGCTGCGTGCTGCTGTCTCCTGAGGGTACCACCCCCAAAGCTCCCAGTGGCTGCGGTTCCTGGCCGATGGGAGCTGAGGGGGGCAGTGCACAAAGCCATCTGACCCCTTCTCCCCCAGACCCGCAGGGACGTGGTGCTGGCCGCTTCTGGGAGTGGCACGGGGTGGGGGCAGGCAGGGAGCCTGCCTTAGCCCCACTACGCCACGGGGCTGGCAATCCCGCAGGCCGGATTGAAAGCCCTGACAGGCTGGATCTGGCCCGCAGGCCGTAGTTTGCCCTCCCCTGGTTTAAAGCCTGGTACCATTCCATTGAAAATCTTACTACCCTTGACTTCAGTGGAAATGTGATTGGGTCATAAATAAGGCACGATTTAGTCACGGGGTATTTTTAGTAAAAGTCATGGGTGGGTCACGGGCAATAAACAAAAATTCACTGTCTGTGACCTGTCCATGACTTAGATAATAAATACCCCTGACTAAATCTTGGGGGCGGGGGGAGCTGAGGCTGGGGGAGCGCTGCTGGGAGCGAGCATGGGCTGCTGTTAGGATGTGTGTGGGGGATCAGTGGCACCAGCTGCCGGGGGCCACCCTGGGGATCAACCGCTACTCAGGCAGTCCCCGGGGCCAGCTGTTGGGGGCTGGTTTGAGTGGCGGCCGGTGCAGTTGGCCCTGGGGTGGCCAGTGTGGCTGTCCACGGGGCCACCTGAGCAGCTGGCCCTGGAGCCAGCTGTTTGGGCGGCCCTGGGGTCAGCTGCACTGGCCACTGCAGAAGTCACGGATGTTGTGGGAAGTTATGGAATCTGTGACTTCCGTGACAAACACAGAGGCCTAGTTGTAAAATACTGAACTCTTCTGTTTGATTGGCTGTGTGAGCTGAGTGTTAAGGACTATGTCAAATTGTGGTAATCCCAAGTTTTGATTTATATAACCAGTTATCTGTTTTAGTATGGATATATTTAATTATCTTCTCCCAAGCTGCAGTTACAAAAAATAGGTTACAGTTCAGATTGCTATGTTCAGTCATTTTGTTTGTGAACTGGATGAGCCCTAATCAAATGTGAGTCTGACAGACCACTTAGACTACAAGTACTCTGAGGGAAAACTCATGGAATGCAGCCCAGGCAGGTGAAATGCTTGGTAAGTTTGGTCTTCATATAAACATCTTAGGGTTCTTGAACTTGGAGCTCACCAAACATGGTGGGTCTAAGTTTCCCTTTTATCTTCGGCACGGGCAGTGTAAAGATAGGTATATCGGAGTATGGAAAGGGGAGGACAAGTTCTCAATGTATGTTTACATGGCTAGCCTGTGTCAGCTGACTTGGGCTCGTGGGGTTCAGGCTAAGGGGTTGTTTAACTGTACTGTAGACACTCGGGCTAGAGCCCGAGCTCTGGGACTGCCCCTCCAAACATCTACATCTCAATTAAACAGCCCCTTAGCCTCAGCCCCTAGAGCTTGAGTCAGCTGACATGGACCAGCCACAGGTAGACTGTAGTGTGGACTCTTAGTCTAAAGCAGGGGTCTCAAACACGCAGGGCTCTTGCGTGTGGCCCGCCAAGCTCCCCTTGCCCCCTGTGGCGTTGCGTGCCCTGCGCCGCTCTCTGAAGCAGCTGGCAGCACGCCCCTTCGGGCCAGGGGGAAGGAGGCAGAGGGCTCCTGCATTGCCTCCTTCCAGGCACCGCCCCCTGCAGCTCCCATTGGCTGGGAACAGGGAACTGCGGCCAATGGGAGCTTCGGCACTGAACCCTGAGCCCCTCTCCCCCTCCCCCAGGGGCTGCAGGGACAGGGTTCCATCTGCTTACGGGAGCAGAGCGGCGTGGGGCCAGGGCAGGCAGGCAGGGAGCCTGCCCTGGCCCCCGGTGCGCGCTGCTGGCACCCTGGAACCGTTCTAGGTAAGCGGCGCCGGGCTGGAGCTCACACCCTGCACACCAACCCCCTGCCCTGAGCCACCTGCTGCATCCTGCACCCTGACCCCCTGCCGCACCCCGCACCCTCTTGCACCCCACACACCAACTCCTTGCCCTGAGCCCCCTGCCACATCCTGCACCCCAACTCCCTGCCCTGAGCCCCGACCACACCCTGCACCCTTTCTGCACCCCCTGGGGGCAGCGTTAGGGTGGGGACTTCGGAGAAGGGGTTGGCATGGGGTAGGGGTGGGGTGGGAAGAGGTGGGGCAGGGGCGAGGCCTAATGGAAGGGGTGGAGTGGGGGCAGGGCCAGAGGCAGCGAGGGGGGGTGTCAGTGATGCCGCCCCCGGGTCAATGCACTAGTCCTCATGTGGCCCTCGTGGTCATTTGAGTTTGAGACCCCTGGTCTAAAGTCTGACAAGCAAAGTAGAGCTTCTGTAGTTGCTTATGCACCTTTTACATTTCTTAGATCTTGTGTGGGTAACAATCTCCTTTTGAGGAGATGAACAACCTTGTAGCTGGACACCTCAATGCATGAGATACACATTTTACTTACAGTGCTGCATGCTGGGAATGTGCTGCTTTATTCAGCTGTATATGAACAGAGTGGGAAACAGCTGGGGAGCAGAAAACCTTAAATCTGAATAAGTTTTCAAAAACATCAGGACATAAAATGCTGGTTTAGGGGAAAAATCTTGGATGGTTAGCTTCAGAAGTTTCCATTCATCTCTGGTTCCACATGCTCCTCTTTACAAGAAACACTTTTTGATTATTAGTCTCTTCCTAGAAGTGGTATTGTTTGTTTTTTGTGGAGAATCCATTCAGCTGGCTTGAGTTCTGTGAGGATAAATACTCTTCTTTTTTTTTGGGGTGGGGAAAGAGAGAGAAACAAAAACCACAGTTCTTTCCCCCCAGTACTTTGAAACATGGCAAACAGTTTTCTGAAGAGTACATTCACCAACAAGTTTGAAAAGAGAATGGGTTGGACAATAGTTACGAACTGATGATTGGCTACGTTGCCCACATCTTTTTTGTGAGCTTTCCATTATTAAGCTGTTAAATGTATACCCTAATCAGTTGTTCTGGAGCACAATGTTGCCCTATGAGATTGCTTCTGAGGGCTTGTCTACACTACCTGCCGGATCGGTGGGCAGCAATTGATCCAGCGTGGGTCGATTATTACATAAATGCGATAAATCGACCACTGAGCGCTCTCCTGTCGACTCGGTACTCCACCAGAACGAGAAGCACAAGCGGAGTCAACAGGAGAGCGTCAGCTGTCGACTTACTTCAGTAAAGACACCGCGGTAAGTAGATTTAAGTACGTCAATGTCAGCTACACTATTCATGTAGCTGAAGTTGTGTATCTTAGCTCAACCCCGTGCAGTAGTGTAGACAAGCCCTGAGGGAGAGACTCTCTTATCGCTAGGAGCAGGATTAAAAGTTAGCATAATAGGGAGTATGTCCATTTAGCCCACTAAATTTGAAGTGCAATATGAGATAGTATATTGCATAGTGTTATGTACTTGCAGGTTGGGGTTTAACATAGAAACATGAGCTTGTATGGCAAAACTAGCTAGCTATATTTTTATTTTGAGAACAGTTGTTGGCAAGTGAGTACATCACAACTTCCCCTGTAATATTGCTGCTTTAAAGATAACATCAGCTAGGATTTTCACTCCTGGGCTCAGCTTCTTAGCTGGAGAGTGGCAGAACTGCACAATTTGTAAAGAGTTTTCACAGTGGGAACAGGATGGAGGTTGGCCCACTGGTCGTGGTCACGTGACACTCAGCTTAATTGCTGCCTTAAGAAACTGGTCAGAAGCTTCCTTTTGACTATGTACAGCAAAGAAGTTCTGCAGGAGCTGTGCCTCTGCCAGTCATTGCTCTGGCTCTTCTCTCTCAATTGCTTCAAAGCCATTGGGGATCCTCTTTTAGTAAGTCTCTTCCTTTCAGTTAGGTCCATGCCATTTAGCATACCTTTCTTGAGGTGTGGCTTGTTTGATGCTCAGCTGCATCTGTCTATATCTGTGTCTTGTGCTTTGGTGTCTGCTTCCATTCCAATGTTCTTGGTACTTCAGCATCTTTTAGCTATACACCTGTTGAGGAGTGAGTTATTTTGGCAGCCCTTCAGGGCCCTGCCTTAGTATTGGTGTTCTCAGTGGATCAACACTTGTGTTGCAGTGTGCTCTGCTGCCTATCAGCATTCACTGCCTGGCATTAGTATCTGTACTATTTGGGTGCTTGTGTTTGCAGAGACTGTCTCACCACCTGTGTCAGAGATGAAGAGAAGCACTACCTGGATGCCCCCTTTTTATCTTTGGTGTGTGGTTGGAATATTGGCTTTGTATGATGCCTTCCTAATCAACACAAGGCTGCTCAGCAGCTTCAAATCGCATGAATGGGGCAGACTTATGCTGATGACTGATAGGGCACCGGAACAGCCTTAACTGTGCCTTTCCGCACCTAACGCTGCACCGTAGTGACACTACGGGGGGTGAGGGGGAGAAATAGACTTATTTTTAAAGAAACATTAGATTAATCCAAATTGGGATCACAAACACTATAATGCCTTAATCATAATCCTATGGTTATTGTATGGGGTCAATACAGAATGGAGATAAGGCTGCCCTGGGTGCCCTAACTGGGCATTTCCATATCCTAACATGTTTGAATTTTTTACATTTACCCTTAATTCTGAATTTCCTGTGTTAATAAATGCTTATTTCACCCCTGTAATATATTTTACCTTAAATTACTGATATCTACTTTCAAACATAACTCAATTTTAACATAATTTTGTCTGGGAATCATACAAAATATTACAATATGCTTTTAAAACATTTTGTTCTCCAAAAATATTATTTTTCCAAAGTGTATGGCATAAATAAAAGCCCTGATGTAAGGTTTTATTGGTATTGGTTTGGAATGACCTGCATAACTCACTTATGGCATAACCTCTGAGCTGATCCACCAATGGTGTTCATACATATCCATTTTGTTTATTTGGTTATTTTGCATTGCTGTTCTTTCACCAGTCTGTTAAGTGGAAGCCACAACATGCTAGTATTTGGTTTTGCTTCTGTTTAGTCATTTAACAGATGTTTTAGTCTCCAAAGTCAGGATTTCCATTATTGGTGGTCTTTTTTCTTCACTCATGTTAGCATACGACATATGTGAATCAGTGGGCAAGGAGAGCAAGAATCCGTGAAATATTCATTATGTAAATGCTTATTTTTGGTTACAGATAAAGATGCCGGAATCTGACCTAGTTGCAAAGATGCTTCGAGCTGTTCTCCAGTCCAATAAAAATGGAATACCCTTGCCACGACTGCAGGGGGAGTACAAATCCTTGACTGGGGATTGGATCCCTTTCAAACAGCTAGGACACGCTACGCTGGAAGAATACTTGAAGACTGTTCCAGGAGTTGTCAAAATAGAAATTAATAAAATGGGTGAGGTAAGAAAAGGTTCATAACAGTGGCATGGGAATTGTAATAAATTATACAGTTGGTGGCTTTTCTCAAGTTGCTTGTTAAACTGGCTTTGGAATTCATTGTAAGGCTTGCGGGTCTCTAGCTTTGTGCTGAAGATTTTAGGGAGATCTCATGCTCTTGGTCTAGCAACAGTGTTTCCCACAAGTGCTAGCAATAGTGGGAGCACCAGTGTCGTAATCTTTTACCTTCTGGCTTAGTCTTGTTCTGAGTGTGTTTAGATAATATGGTGGTTGTGACAAATATGGCAATTTCCTGCAATATCTTTAGGATATCTTACTTTATTAAGCTTAGGTATTGTGGGTCAGGGACTCCACAGCTGGGGGGAGGAAGTCCACAGCTGTCCAGAAACTAAGAACAGTGTGATATGATTGGGCAAATTCACTTAGGTTGTAACACTTTTCAGTGGATTTTCCAGAGACCAGCGGATAAAGAGAGAACTTTTGGGTAAATAGCCTGAGTTTAAACTGATTCAGGGCCTTCTTTCTGATCCAGCAAATGGATAGGACCGTCTGTCCAGGGGGGCAGGGGGGGGGGTCGAACCTTTCTGGAAGGACTTTGACCTACTGGGGCTCCATAAGACTTGATGAGTGACCTCAGGTAAGCTTTTAGCATGCATATAGAAACACTGATTGTTTTTAATGTTTTCTTTGGAATGTTTTCACCTTAATCAATGTGCTCGCTTAAAAAGAGCTGTGTGGTAACTGCTGGCAGTTACACCGTTCATAAGCCTTTGGAGAGGAGGCCAAGCACAGCTACTCGTCTGTTTAGACAGTCTGGCTTGCTGGGATATCACAGTGTAGGGAGGGAACTGTGCAGCCTGGAAAAGCCCCCGTCAAGATGAGGAGAGAGATGGGTCTCTGCCCAAGAGAAGTGACAGCTGAGGCTCCAGAAGCCAAGAGGAGGTGCTTTTGGTGAACCCCAGAAGGGGAAATACAGGTGCAGTTACCCTTAACTGTGACAGTGGTAAACTGGGCCTTTTAAAGTAAGTATTACTGAAATGACAGCCCCAGTTGGAAGACAGCAGCCTCATTCACTGAATGAGTCTGTCTCATTATTTCTCAAACTGTGTGTGTGTGTGTGTGTGTGTGTGTGTGTGAGAGTGTGTGAGAGAGAGAGAGACACACACACCTCTAAAAGACCATGTACAGCAATTTCTGTCTTCATGGTAGTTTTTGGTTCTACTTACTTACTTTTTCACATATCTGAATTGGGGTAGATGTTTTACAGACTTGTAGGATAATGTGTCTGCATAGAGGAGCATACCATTTCAGTACTTTTCCATGTTCTAGTCAATAAGTTTCTGTTTGCAAAGAGAGAACTTTGCTGCATGTTGTAAACTTGGCAACGTTTAGTTGGACTTATCCTACCCTCCTTTGGTAGGATATTCTGTAGTGTAGGACCCTGTGCTGGAAAGGCTCCACGTCCTGTCTGCAGCAACCTGACCCTGGAGTCTCCCAGCAGTGGTTTGCTGGTTTGTCAGAGTTCCTAATCCAGGTCATGGAAGGAGAGGCAGTTCCTGGGAGGGTGTGAGATCTAGTAAATATCTTAGGCATCAAAAGTACGAACAGCTCACTGTTGTCTTTCTATAAATGTTGAACTTCTGCAATTTAAAGATAATAGAATGTAAGTAAATATAAGAAATATTGTGTAACTTCTTCCATGGAGTACAGAAAGTTTGGACCTGATTATTTCCCTATGCCCATTTTCTCCCCCCTTGAGCAGATCACTTGCCATGGTGTTGCTTGCGCTGAGACTGTGCGAATTGCTCAACTGGTAGCTTGCCAGAGAAGTTCAAAAAGGAAAATGGGACGACAGGTGAACTGCCAGATGAGATTAAAGAACACTGCTCCATTCGCATTAGTTGGTAAGAATTCATAAGCTGGAAAACAGCTTCATGACAAATACTGTTAATTAAAACTGTAGTCTCTTGTGGCAGAGCCTTTCCCTTCTAAACCTTCTGATTACAATGAATTGTGCATGCTGTTAATCAATTCACACTAGAAGAAAACCGTGCTGAAATTATAGATTTGTGCTTGGCAGTACTTTGGATAAACATACATGAGGAAGTTAATAGGAAAACAATGCTCTTGCTGGCATATGTGCAGTGATGTTACTGGAGCACAGTCTTGAAGGGTAGCGGTCTTTGGGTATGTCTAAAACGCAATTAAAAACCTGCAGCTGGCCTATGCCAGCTGACTCTGGCTGTGGGGCTGTTTCATTACAGTGTAGATTTCTGGACTCAGGCTCTAGGACCCTGTGAGATGAGTGTTCCAGAACCAGGGCTGCAGCCCATAAGTCTACACTGCAATGAAACTGCCCCACAACTTGAACCCCATGTGCCTTAGTAAGCTGGCCACGGGTTTTTAATTGCAGTGTAGACATATTCTTTGTGTTAGACTTTAGAATCAGGTCAGTTTTAGCCTGTGTGAGTCCACTAGTTATTAAAAGATATTGGAGTCGGGGTGAGAAGAATTATTTAAGGTCTCTTCCCGGACACAGGAGTAAGCTCCACCCTTGAGGAGAGCAGCAGCAGTTCTCATTGTTTCTGGACATAGATTGCCTCTGATCTCTGTGCTGCAGAGCTGCCACTGGGGTGTGCCCTCTATAAGAGTGATTCTTTGATTCCCAGTTGGGAAGGGAGAGGAACCAGCTGTGTAACCAGCTCCTCTAATCTTCCCAGGTGCCTCAAGCTGGTCCCTCACTGTAAGATAGGTGAAGGGTAAACTGGACACTTCCTTTCTCCTTCTAGTGGCAGATCAAAGGGCTACCCAGCAGGCAGACAAACTGGTGGTGGCACTGCCTGCAAGAGCAAGTGATGAAAGGTTCATACTAAACTTAAACTGTAAAACAAATTAGTACAGTAATGTAGTAGACCTCTGATCATGTTTGGCTAAACTGTCAAAATGGAGCACTATTGCTTATGTAGTAGGATTCAAACCAGAGATCCATTGTAGTTCATCCACCTATAAGTAGCACAAAGAGTTTTTACAAGGTTTGTTAGGGTGCTTTAAAAATACTCTGGAATGCAACTTGATATAAAAAGCTCTTATCCTGGTTTTTATTTAAAACAAAAAACCCTCCTACTTAGCTGCCACACTCAAATTCCTGGAATGTGATAATTTTCTTCAGAGGGCCACCATTTTTGTGGCAGACCAGCCTGCTTGGTAGAAGAGGGTAATGATATGGATGTTGGAGTGCATTTATCAGAACCTAATCTGGTATTTTCTTAACTCCTAAGAAATGAAGTGCTGTTGCATGCTTCTAAATTTTCCCTGATTGTTGATGTTCAGCGCTGTCTCCTGAGACCACCTTGTGTAGCTTATTTTGTCTAATGTATAAATGATCTAATGCTCTAGGTGCATTAAGCTAATACAATTAAGGATATTTGATTTAAACCCCCCTCCAAAAATTAATGATAAAACCATCTGAAGTGACACAATAAAGCAAATCCATAAATAATTACACAACTATAAATTCACATCAGAACTCCAATATAACCCATTGGAGGAAAGGGTCGTTTTCTATGTGCTGTGGCTGTCATGTTTCTAATTAAAAAAAAAAAAAAAACTATTAGAACACTATCCAAAGTGAAGTAGTCAAAAATGCCAGAGCTAACATGGCCTATGAAAGTTAACTCTTTCCTTGGACGAATACATTATGATAGACCTTAATTATATAAACACATTTAGGTTTTTTTGGTCCCCCTTGGGACTCCTGCCTCATTCAAGCTCTTTTGCACAAATTACATTTTCAGTGAGGTAACGGCACTAGGAGGAGCCTATTTCACTGAGTTCACACCTTGTGCATTGATTGAGACCAGGCTGCTTCAGAGAACTTTCAAATTAGAAGAATCTATAGTGCCTGGGTTATTATTTTTTTTACAGTAATCCTTAAAGAGAATTTCACTAAAAAAAAGTTCAGGTTTGCTTCTGACAGACCCAGTAATTGCATTATCCCTTTTAAGTGCAGTGGTGTTTCGTGTTTGTCTCAATGATTTTCATATTAAAACTGGTCATTTACAAGTAAAAAAATTTTTTTTTCTTCCCACCCATCCCAAATGCCAGCCCCACAGACTAACCCTGGATCAGAAGTCATTCTGGATTCTTTTCTCAGTTATCCCCTTAGTAGGCCAAATTAGGCATCTGGGCAACCTCATTGCCTTGAGGGTTTGCACAGATATAACAGATTGGAATTTAGAAACAAGCCTTCACAAAAGGGTATAGAATTTGTCTGTCTTTTAGCAGCAGGTCTAACAGGAATTTTTTAAAAAGTAGAAACTTTAGGACAAAATGGCAGATATGACAGAATGCATGTGGGCTGAGATTTAAAAAAAAATTCCAAAAATTAGGCTCCTAAACAAGGAGCTTGATATTCTTTGTTTTTTTGAGCTGCTGAAAACCCAACAGCTCCCATGACCACTTCAGTGGAAGCTGCTTGGGTACTTGGGCATTTCTGAAAATCAGAAATTTTAAACACTTAGACTCTTATATCCTTCTTTAGGCACCCACTTTTGAAAGTTTTAGCCACAGAGAACACACTTTGCAGAGTAAAACAATAAGGAGCAAGGAATCCTCTTGTGGTTAAGGTAGAGAACTGGGAGAAGATCGAGTTCCATCTACCGTACACTTTGTTTATGACCTTTGCAAAGTCATGTAATCCCTCTCTGCCTCCATTTCCCATCTGTAAAAAGCGGGGTACTACATTTTTAGCTCAAAAGTTTTGAGGCTTAATTTAATAAATGTGTGTGGTACTAAGACTACAGTGAACATTCGGGGCGGAGGGATAGCTCAGTAGTTTGAGCATTGGCCTGCTAAACCCAGGGTTGTGAGTTCAATCCTTGAGGGGGCCATTTGGGGATTTGGGGATTGGTCCTGCTTTGAGCAGGGGGTTGGACTAGATGACCTTCTGAGGTCCCTTCCAACCCGAATAATCTATGAAAAACATCATAGAATTGCTAGGAATAAACTGCACTTCAGTTGAGAATTACCATAAGAATCCTCATCTCTCTTTCAGGGGACTGTTGTGCATTTTTATGGGAGTAGACTAAAGTGGTAACTCAAGCGTATTGTCCAACCTCAGTGTAGCATTAATGTAGAAACTTTTTTACCCTGCCTTTTCTTCCCAAACACTCCTACCTCAAAAGCATCACAAACAGTGAAATTAACATGATTTTTGCTAGTTTCATTCTACTAAACAAAAACAGGAAGACAAAGAAGCAGATACCTGTAGATAGGAAGGGAAGGGAAGCTGCAAGACACTGACAAAAAATGAGAAGCTACATGAGTGATCCAGTGTCATGTTAGTTTGTAACATGAGATTCTCTGAAGATACCATCTCTGCAGGAATCTTGCTTCTTACTGTAAAAACTTTCCTACCTCTAAAGGTTTTTGGTCCTTCACAATGGCAGTAAAAAGTTAGACTATGAATCAGGCTCCCTACTAGCCTTCACCTGACCAAGTAGAAAAATTGTGTCATTGTTACTTTTAGCTGTTTCTTGACCACAGTCATGACAAGCAACTAGCTGGAGACTGCTCTTTGTTTGGCCATTGCTTCAGCTGTTTACCTCCTTATTGCTATATCCTACCTTCCAGTGAGTTCCATTATGGCTGTTGAAATTTGAGGCTTTTTCCTCTAGCTGTTTGACACTGCTTCAGTTCTCAGGCCTGTCTTCGTCATCTTCTCTTCTCTTTTTTTTTTTATTTTTTTTATTTTTTTTTTTATTTTTTAAACAACCTCCATCAGGGCCAAAGTTTGGTAGGCATTTCAGTGTTGCTAAGCTCAGCACTAGTTCTGTTTATATTGGTCTGGTGACTCCTACAGCACACATGGTACCCATTTTCTTTTTAATTTGGGTATGACATTTTAGGAGAAAGGAAGTCTGCTCAGCAGATTCAAATCTTGTCCATGAGGTAGAACAGCACTGAAGACTTGAAAACCACATTAGGTGCATTGTCTGATTCAGAGGAGACCAACATCTACAGGTGCCAGGTGAGCTTGCAGATGCGACACCAAGCAGTGAAGAATCAATAACTTTATTTGAAGCATTCCACAGAAACCTGTAAATTCTGCATGAGATTGGCTTAAAGCTCAAGTCAGAGTTGGCCAGGACAGTTGAGTACTAGAACTTGGTACCAATGTTTTCTGTATTGGTGCAGCGCCCACTCTCCATCCCCCCGCCACCAATCCTAGGCAGGTTTCACCACCAGAGTGGCCTGTACTAGTAAAGCTATGGATTCCACCAAGCATTGGTTTCTTAATGTAGTCACTGTCTCTGTGCTCAAAACTGGTGGTACCAAGCTCCAGCTCCTCAGATGAGGCAGAGTCTCTACACAAGTGCAGAAGGCAGTGGGAAGGAGGGAGAGGAGTTAAGTGCCAGTGTTGGCACAAGAACGTATGGATATAAACTGGCCATAAAGACTTTTAGGCTTAAAATTAGACAAAGGTTTCTTAACCATCAGAGAGTGATGTTCTGGAACAGTTGCCCAGGGGGAGCAGTGAGAACAAAAAACCTGACTAGTTTCAAGACTCCGCTTGAAAAGTTTATGGAGGGGACGGTATGATGAGATTGCCTACAATGGCACGTTGCCCATTTGCTACTGCTAGTAGCAAATCTCTCCAAAGGCTCGAGATGGGACACTATATGAGGAGGGTGTGATGGGTTCCCTGCAGGGGTGCCACCTGGAACTGGGGTACCACTGAGCCCTCTGACCCACCAGCCTGGGCTCCCTCTCACACTGTGCTGCTGTGACAAGCTGCAAAGCCTCCAAGCTTACACTTTCACCAGCATTCACACAGGTAGGGACACACCCAGGTACAGTTACATGCAGGCTCTCTAACCACCAGCCTAGGATTCCAGAGCAGTACCGTCCTTTCCTGGTCAAATCTGACCAGTATATGGGTTTAATACCTGGTCCGCCTCTCCCTCATTGTGAAGAGGACTGTGCGCACTTGTGGTAACCAAGCTGAGATTTTCCCCAGACACGTTAGTCAAATGCACACTGGTTTGGATTAAAACTTAAAATAAGTTTATTAACTACAAAACAATAGATTTTAAGTGATAGCAAACAGATCAAAGCAGATTACCTAGTAAATAAACAAAACGCAGACTAAGCTTAATATACTAGATTAGATATGAATTAGCAAATTCTCACTCTGAGTGATAAACAGGTTGGCAGATTCTTAAGGCACAAGCTGCATTTTTTTTGCCTCTGGGTTTCCCAGGTTTTCATACGCAGGCTAGAAATCCCTTTAGCCTAGGACCATCACTTCCCCCAGTCCAGTCTTTGTTCCTTAAGTGTTTCCAGGTGGGCTGTTGTAAGGAGGCTGAGGTACCATCATGTCATTTTCCCCCTTTTATATCTTCTTCCCACTTGCTGGAAAGCTCTCTTGCTGTGACCTGGATCAAACAGTTCCCCTTATGTAGTGCTACCTCTGGGAGGTTTCTATTGTACACAGTTCCTGGGGTAATCTTTGTGCTTGTGTGCATTTCCTCAATAAGCCATTAACATTGTTCGGCCTTTTTTACTGTGGTACCTGAAAGGCTGCTTGTGGGTGTTTTCAACCTCACGACATTTCAGTAACACATGTAGCCAGACTTCACATACAATGATAGCACATACAATCCAATGAGATATTAATATCTAGCAGATCAAGACTTTTAGAATGATACCTCATGAGGCGTACTTTGTGCAAAACATATCCTAATTATCTGACAGTGGTGAATAAGGGGGTGCCGGGGTGTGTCAGAGGGGTCTGAGTTACTACAGTGAATTCTTTCCCAGATGTCTGGCTAGTGGGTCTCACTGATATGTGCAAGCTCTAAATGATCTAACTGATATGGGGACAGGAAGGAATTTCCCCCCAGGTCAGATGGACCGAGACCCTGGGGTTTTTTTGCCCTCCTCTGCAGCATGAGGTGCAGGTCACTTGCTGATTTGAACGAGAGTAAATGGTGGATTCCCGGGAACTTGAAGTCTTTAAATCATGACTGGAGGTCTTCAGTAACTTAGCCAGAGGTCAGGGGTCTGTTACAGGAGTGGGTGGGTGAGGTACAATGGCCTGTAATGTGCAGCAAGTCAGGCTAGATGATCAAGGTAGTCCCCTCTGACCTTGAAGTCTGAGTTTAGGTGCCAAGAAAAGGATAGCCGCTTTTTTCACTCTTCTCTCGGTACATCCCTGAAGCTTTGTATTCTCCAAGAGTGCAAATCCTTTATAGAGGTGTTTTAGAGACAGGAAAATTGTTTGCCTTGTAACTCAGCTTCTCTGAAGCTACCACCTTGCAGGATGCTCTCTTGCCTGTACGTATTCCAACCATTTGGGACTATCTTTTTCGAGGTTTTTCTTGTATCTGAAGCACAACTTTTGGTCTAGCATTGATGAACTTGAGTTGTTTATTTTTGGGAGCTTTCCTTCTAGTCAATTGAAGAAACTGACTGGGATGTTCAGAAGATGTCATGCAGCAGCTGTTAGATGCCTTGTGTGTGCAAAACACTTTCAGAGTTGGGGGGAGTTCTCCCAGCCTTATGCCAAGGAGCTGTCACTCCTGCAAGATGATAGATCTAGAGAAGCAGAATTGCCAGATAAATGATGTTCTTTGAGGTGGCCTCAGCACACACCTGCTTCCGGGATAGGCGCTCCGTGGTCTGGCGAGATCAGAACATTCTAGAGCCGCGTCCTTTTGGCCACACATTCTTCTTCGCTCCCCCCAACCATGCAGGGTTCCGAAGGTACAAAGGCAGGAGTGGCCCCAACTCTGCAGTTTCTCTCCACCACTGACGGGACCGTGCAGTGAGTTTGGAGCACAGCCCAGTGTCCTCAGTGATTCCCTTGTTGGGTTTTTTTTCCCCTTCTTTCTCCTTCTGGTGTATCTTTGTTGTTAACTGGTTAGTTTTTTAAATGAAAACGGACAAGATGTTTTTGTGCCGATGCTTTTGTGAGCATCATCTAGATCTGCAAAGATCAGGAGAGTATACATCAGACTAAGAGGAGAGAAGGGGGCGACAAGGCAGTGCCCACCTCCTGGAGTACGTGCAGGGGGATCAGAAGGGTGGAGAGCCCCATGCGCTGACTGAGCGCACAGGGCTCCACACAGTCCCCCCTGTCGTAGTCCAGGAGGTCTCCAACCCTGGTAATTTCTGCCAGGACCAACCTCCGGCGCACTGAGGGAGACTCCGCCACCTGCTCACGTAAATTGGGGTTGTGTAGCAGGGGCTCCATGAGGAGGTCCGCCCCCTCGGTGGCCATAACGGACCTGGTCACCGAAAGGAGCTTTCAGGTCTGAAGGAGGTCCTGGTAGAGGACCGGCAGCTCAGAGAGGTCTCGCAGAAGACCCCTCGGGTGGAGAAGAAAGAGCTGCCAGTCATATCGGAGCCCTCGGAGGCGGCGGAGGAAGGCGTGCGCCAACGTGCTCCACGCCGGACTACCTGCACTGTAAAGGAGTCTCTGCAGGGCCTGGAGGCGTTGTTTCGAAGTTGCGTTGCTGCTCCATTAGGGAAAAATACTCATTTAAAGTTGTGCAGTGCTCCCTTATAACGTAGTTTGGCTGACTTTACAAGGGAGTATTGCACAAGTTCTTCTTCTCTGCCTCCTTCCTCCCCCCCCCCCCCCCCCCCCCCCCCCCCCCCCCCCATCCCCGCCCCCCCCCCCTTCCCTCGCCACCAAACAGCTATTTGGCAGTGCTTAGGACTTTCTGGGAGCGAGCGAGCGGGGAAGCTGCCCCCCCCCCCCCCCAAGCCGGCCGCAGAGAAGCGGTGCTTTGAAGGGGAAAGCGCCGCTTCTCTCCAGCCACTGGCTGCACGGCTGCCCCTGCTCCTCCTGAGTCCTCCGGCCCATGCTCGCAGGGCTGCATTCCGAAAGGGGCTTTAGAGCTGCAGGCCAGGGCCCCGGGGCCCCCGTAGCTCAGGGCCCTGCAGCCCCTAAAGCCCCTGCATTCCGGGTGGCCCTGCCTGCTGGGGGGGGGGGGGGGGGCAGCTCCCAGAATTGTGGCCATGGGGACGGTGCTGTGCTGCGCAGAGCCACCTGCACACCCCTTGCACCAAACAGGTGCTGCCCCAGGTAAGTGCTCTGCACCTCCTGCCTGCCCCAGCCCTGAGCTGCCTCCCACCCTGAGCGCCCTCCCGCACCCTAACTTCCTTCCAGACCCTGCACCCCCAGCCCTGAGCCCCAGGGGTAAGCCAGGGGCACCTCCCCACTACAGTACTGTACAGTATACAATGCCTTTTGTCTGCCCCAAAAAAATTTCCTTGGAACCTAACCCCCCACATTTACATTAAATCTTACGGGAAAATTGGATTCATTTAACATCGTTTCACTTAAAGTTGCATTTTTCAGGAACATAACTACACTGTTAAGTGAGGAGTTACTGTATTCACCTACATTGCCAGGCTTTGCACATAATTATTTAGTAGCTTCCTTCTCATCTTTTCTGGGTAGCCTTACACTTGTGAATTCCAGCCTTTCTAAAGGGAGTATTAAAGGATTGTTTCCTACCTGTAATATGTTGCTTTGATACTTTTTACCAGTGTAGGGGCTGGTCTACACCCAGCCGCTAGTTCGGCGGCTGGGGATCGAAGTTCTGGGTTCGACTTATCGCGTATGGTCTGGACGCGATAAGTCGAACCAGGAAGTGCTCGCCGTCGATTGCGGTACTCCAGCTCAGCGAGAGGAGTACCGCGGAGTCGACGGGGAGCCTGCCTGCCGCGTGTGGACCGCGTCTGAACCGCGGTAAGTTCGAACTAAGGTATGTCGAATTCAGCTACGTTATTAACGTAGCTGAATTTGCGTACCTTAGTTCGAATTGGGGGGTTAGTGTAGACCAGGCCTAGGAGACAACCTAAATTAGTAGTTGATTTACTTTTTCCCTGGGGCTTGTAGAAGGAAGGAGAAATGTTTAAATTGATGCAGGAGTGCCAGTGATTAGAGGTGCTCCAGATGGAAAAAACTTTCATTCTTTTGCCAGGAGGGAAAATGTTTTAGTTCTTGATTCGTAACATGGAAATACACAAGCCATTTTACAGGAAGGAAGAAGTTGTGATATTAAATGATCTTTCGGGTAAAATCCACTACCTTAAATAAATGAATTTATTTGTGTACTGGTATCTGTCAGCTGAACCAAATTAACTTTTTACTATCGCCGAGGTTACTAGTATTCACCTTTCCCAAAAGTGTTTGTGAGTGGGATAAAGATGGTAGGTATGGGGGAGACATCTGCTAACGATTCATTTGATAAAAGCAAGGCAGATTAAATCTATGGTAGCAACCAACAATTATGCTTGTGAATCTAGTATTTGCTTTTCTCCAGCTGCATAAATCCGATAGGTTCATGCTGTACAGGAATTCAGTCTGCAGCTTTCACGATCTGTAGACTAGTGGCACTTGGTATATGTATAACTTCTCATCAAGATGAGAGATCTGAGAGAGAATGCAGTAATTGGATTTTGAATAGTTATTTTACTATACCTAAATTTTGTTGATAGCAGCTGTCAGGGTTCCCTCCCCACTCTGAACTCTGGGGTACAGATGTGGGGACCCGCATGAAAGACTCCCTAAGCTTATTTCTACCAGCTTAGGTTAAAACTTCCCCAAAGCACAAATCCTTTCTTTGTCCTTGGACGGTATTGTTGCCACCACCAAGTGATTTAGACAAACATCCAGGGAAAAGGGCCACTTGGAGTCCCTGTTTCCCCAAAATATTCCCCCAAGTCCCTTCACCACCTTTCCTGGGGAGGCTTGAGAATAATATACTAACCAATTGCCTTTAATAAACGTACAGACCAGACCCTTTATCTTTAGGACACTAAAACCAATCAGGTTCTTAAAAGAAGAACTTTATTATAAGGAAAAAGGTAAAAGAAGCACTTCTGTAAAATCAGGATTGAAGGTAATTTTACAGGGTAATAAAAAGATTTAAAACACAGAGGATTCGATTCCCCTCTAGGCTCAACTTCAAAGTTCCAAAAACAGGAATAAACCTCCCTCTTAGCATAGGGAAAATTCACAAGCTAAAACAAAAGATAATCTAATGCATTTCCTTGCTTTACTTACAAGTTTTTGTAATCTTAGATGCTTATTTCAGGTAGGGTTTTAGGAGAGGTTTTTTTTCCTGCCTGGTCCCTCTCTCTGTCCCAAGAGAGCACACACAGAGAGCCCAAACAAAACCTCCCCCCCTCCCGATTTGAAAGTACAGTAACTCCTCACTTAACGTTGTAGTTATGTTCCTGAAAAATGCAACTTTAAGTGAAACGATGTTAAGCGAATCCAATTTCCCCATAAGAATTAATGTAAATGGCGGGGGGGGGAGGGGGGTGTTAGGTTCCAGGGCAGCTTCCGCTACTCTGCAAGCACCAGAGGCGGGGGGTTCAACCTTCAGCCCACCCACTCCACTCCTTCCCCCAAGCTCCCACCCTTGACCCGCCTCTTCTCCCCCCACCTCCTTCCCCTTTACTTTGCTCACTGCGTCCTGGCTCCTCCCCCTCCCTCCCCTCCCTTCTATGATTGCCACGTAGGGGAGGGAGGGGGGAGGCGCGCAGAGTCCTCCCCCCTCGGGCAATCAGCTGGCTTGCGGCATTTGGGAGGGAGGGGGAGCCTGCGTGCCGAGTCCTTGCTCCTCCCCCCTCCCTTTTGCTGGGGCAATTAGCTGGCTTGCCTCGTTCGGGAGGCAGGGGAGGGAGCAGGAGCCTGCACGCCAAGTCCTCGCTCTTCCCCTTCCCTCCTGCCTCCAAAATACCACAAGCCAGCTGATTGAGTATGCTCCCTAATTGATCAGCAACATAACAATGAAACAACGTTAAGCAGGATGACTTTAAGTGAGGAGTTACTGTATCTTCTTTTCTTATTGGTCCTTTTGTTCAGGTGCCAACCAGGTCATTTGAGCTTCTTAACCCCTTACAGGTAAAGGAGGGATTTTATGCTACCCGTAGCTGTATGTTTATGACAGCAGCAATTTAATAAAAATAAATATGAAGATATGACTTTAAAATATAGTGCAGCAAGCCAGCTTAAACGTTTTGGTTCTACTACTAGCAAAATAGTAGCTTATCATTATAATTGATTTTGTAGTTTTGCAGCTAGCAATGCTAAAGTCTAAATGTATTTCAGCATTAAAAGTTTGCTTTCAGTATTTAAATTGGTGCACAAAGCCTTAACTGTATAAAAGTCTTATTTTTTATACATTGATTTTACTATAATGTTGTGGTCTATATAGTTTGAGCTTTTTTGCTCCCATACAATGTACAAATGGCTTTAAGCACATCGATTTAAGGTATATACTTTCTTGAGATTCTAACTTATGTTGTGGGTTACTATATATATATTAATGTTAAATTTCTCCCATACTTGTTCAAACAGTTAGACTGTTTTGAAGTAGAATGAGACTTTGAAATGTCTTGGGAATATTACCCCCCAAAAGCTGACATGGCCTCAAAATAGAGTTAAATGAGAACTTTCATTCAGCAAAAATTACATGCTAGCTGGGTAGCATGTAATGTTGTTAAATGTTTCTTAGAGGAGAGAACCCTTTTTAACAAGGAGACACAGGTTCAAGACCATTTTCTTGAAGCCAGCAGTTACATATCATCTGAGAGAATGGTTTGCTAAAACCTGGTATTATTGAATCCACAGCCGTGCTGGCTGTAATGATACACAGTAGCCGACATTTGAGAACTTTTTCACAAAAATTTTAGCCTGGAATTGGCTGGACTATAAACCTACCTAACTAATCTTGCTCTGCTTTTGGATGAGGAATATCAGTTATGGTGTTTTGGCTGGATCTTGATTGCTCAAAGACTGTGCCTAGGAATGAACATTTTAGGTATGAGATTCAAAGGGTTTATTAAAAAATAAGCATTGAAAGCTTAATTTCTCTAGGGATATATTTTTACTATTGTTAAAGTATATGCTTGGGTGATGGAACCTTTCAGATTGAGATTATAATAGTCTTTCCTGGTTTTTATATATCTTCCCATGTTATAGGAAAGCCAAAAGCAACTTTGAGACAGCCAGGATTAAGGGCTACACCAGAAGGCATCAGAAGGCCTACACCCCCCTGGCCAAAAAGCAAAGGCAGTTCTTATGGAATTGTGAAACCCAGCATAGAAACTGCTCAATATGCTTTGTCCGCGGCACCCGGAAGTGGACTATCCAAAGAGACTCTGATGCAGAGACATGTCACAATGGTTAACAGGTCAGTGTGTATAGTGTAATAGTTATAAAATGTGCTGGCCAAAAAAACAATTTTGATAAGCTGAAAGTCCTGAATTGTGGACATTCAGGGAACAGATGAATTGTCTGAACTGTCCACATTTCCGAAACTTTTATTTTTCTTAAAAATAAAAAGTGTAAATGCAACAATTCTTATCAAGAAGTGGGATTATACCAGAATACTCTTCTGGCATGTGGGGTGATGAGAGCACTTTGCCTTTCGCCTCCTCTGTTTCACTATGCTACTATCTTAATATACCATGTTTTGTGTTACAGAGATGAATTATCGCTTGAGGCAGTATTGCTTGAAATTGCCAAATAATATCCCCCAGACACTTTTAAATTTATGAAAGGATACAGCAAAAGCTTGGGCACAACTCAATTCCTGAAAAGATTATTCAAAAAATGTTAGTTTAAAAAAAATACTTACGAAGACTTTCAATCACCCTACCACAAGCAAAAAAGTAAATATCAGAAACAGCCTGTTTCAGCTCTAAATGGCATTTCATAGATTCATAGATTCTAGGACTGGAAGGGACCACGAGAGGTCATCGAGTCCAGTCCCCTGCCCGCATGGCAGGACCAAATACTGTCTAGACCATCCCTGATAGACATTTATCTAACCTACTCTTAAATATCTCCAGAGATGGAGATTCCACCACCTCCCTAGGCAATTTATTCCAGTGTTTAACCACCCTGACAGTTAGGAACTTTTTCCTAATGTCCAACCTAAACCTCCCTTGCTGCAGTTTAAGCCCATTGCTTCTTGTTCTATCCTTAGAGGCTAAGGTGAACAAGTTTTCTCCCTCCTCCTTATGACACCCTTTTAGATACCTGAAAACTGCTATCATGTCCCCTCT
>NW_020664445.1:3980614-3998455 GCF_002925995.2 Terrapene triunguis | reverse complement strand
TGGGTTGTAGCCCACGAAAGCTTATGCTCTAATAAATTTGTTAGTCTCTAAGGTGCCACAAGTACTCATCTTTGTAAGAACACTACATGTTTGTGAGAATGCAGAGTACCAGATGAAGGGCCAAATCCTGAGATATGTTGAGCACCTGCAGCTTGCTTGGAAGTCGGGATTTGCCCCAAATCAGTAAGACATTTGAAAAATGATGTATGGGGGAAAATATAACATGATATGCCTATGTATATTAGGGCTGTCAACTGTTTTAGAAAAATTAATTGAGATTAAAAAAAAATTGCAATTAATCAGTTTTAATCACAGTGTTAAACAATATTAGAATACCATTTATTTAAATATTGTTTGGGTTTTCTATATTTTCAAATATAAGGTTAGGACTGGGGGCTCTGGGCACAGGCATGGGAAGCTGCGGGCTGGGGCTTCAGCCCCCCCTGCCACTGATACCTCATGCCCCGCCCACAGGTATCTGATTAACACATTAAAAAAATTAACATGTTAACTTTGCTTTCAGTTAATCGCAGGTGTTAACTGAGATTGACAGCCCTAATATTAATGTGTTATAGTATGTGATCATATAATGAGATTACAATGCATATGTGTATAGGACAGTTAAAATGAAGAGCTAAAGACTAAAGCCACTTAGGTACTCAAATTACGCAAGTGTGCAACCTTATCGTTTTCAAGTTTGGAAGGAATATCAAAACTTTTTTTAAATTAGGTAGCTAGTTTCTAATACTTTGGATAAACTAGCCATATTTTTGTCATGCAGTTGATGTGCATTCTTTACTTGTATTAGATAGATGGATATCAAGTACAAGCATCTTTGGTGGTGTCACAGTGAGAGTATCCACCTCTGGCCTTGATATTGGCAGTCTGTTGAGCCTCCCTAAGGAGCTGTGATTAGCAGAAGCTTGAGAACCTAAGGGAACGCTTTAGGAGAAGTGGAGACTGCAGTTTCGCCTTGGCCCAGTCAGCTTCAGAGTGACATGAAACTCCCTGCTATAATTAACAGTTGAAACTTGGGGAGCTCCTTCTTTGGTCTCAGTGAACTGAGTTTAGTGAGCTTTCACAATGTGGGTCTTCAAAGAACTGCAATTTTCTGAGTAACTCCCATTCCTCTTCATTTTTTCTCCTTCCAACACATACATTTTATTTCTAAAAATAGTGAATTCCCTTATCTCCTGCTCTATGAACTTGACAACCACAAGTAGTTCTACCTCCAAACAGAACTCCTAATCCATCTTCTAAATGAGGCTACTACTTTAATCTTATCTTTGAACAAAAAAGATAACTATAAATGACTATTTTGATATTGTTTTCGTGAGCAGATGTAGTACTGGTTAGACTGGAAATGAATTAAAGAAGTTTCCTTTGATCTTTTAGGCCTGAAAAAAGATTAACTCTTCCACCTCGGTTTCAGAAAGAACTTCAAGTGCATCTGTCCAGAAGCTCTTCAGTGGATTCAAATGGTATGTGGGTTTTCCACTTTGGGATAGGCATGTATTCATAACATGAACCATGTTTATAGCCTTTTATTTTGTACATAGAACAATACTTTTAACAGTGAAAGACTGATAAAGCCAATATACCCACCCAGTCTATTTTCTGAGGAAGCCTGCTTAATTGGTAATGTAATTATAAACTGATTAAACATAAAAACAGCTATTCTGAATCAAACCAATGGTCCGTCTAGCCCAGTTTCCTATCTCTGACAGTGGCCAGTGCCAGATGCTTCAGAGGGAATGAACAGAAGGGTGCAATTTTGAGTGATCCATCCCCCGTTGCCCATTCCCAGCTTGTGGCAATTGGATGTTTAGGGACACCCAGAACATGGGGCTGCATGCCTGACCATCTTGGCTACTAGCCATCTGTGGACTTATCCTCCATGAACTTGTTTGAACCCTGTTACAGTTTTGGCCTTCAGCGTTCCCATAGGAATGAGTTCCACAGGTTGACCATGCACTGTGTGAAATACTTCCTTTTGTTTGTTTTAAACTTCTTGTCTGTTAATTTCACTGGGTGCCCTCCTAGTTCTTGTGTTATGGGAAGAAGTAAATAACACTTTTTCTTTATACCATTCATGATTTTATAGACCTCTATCATGTCCCCCCTTCTTTTTTTTTTTTTTTTAAACTGAACAGTCCCAGTCTTTTTAATTTGTCCTCGTATGGAAGTTGTTCCATACTTCCAATCACTTTTGTTGCTCTTCTCTGCTCTTTTTCCAATTCTGATATAATTTTTGAGATGAGGTGACCAGAACTGTGCACAGTATGCAAGTTGTGGGTATATCAGGGATTTATTCTATCCCTTTCCTGATGGTTCCTGACATTTAGGGGTTTTTTTCTGCATGTTGAACAGATTTTTTTTTTTCAAGGAACTATCCCCAATGACTCCAAGAGCTCTCTTGAGTGGTAACAGCTAATTTAGACCCCATCATTTTGTATGTGTAGTTCTCTTTCTTTGACCAGTACTGAGGATGGTATGACTTTAAAACTTTAGCAAGACACTTTGCTTTGTAAGCTAAGTTTTTTTTGAGTACGATTATAATCAATGTTAGGACTTAGTTTTAGAACCACAGTTGAATGAGTATTGAGCAGTATGGATCCAGAGTTACTAAGTTATCCCTCCAGCAGGTGGCATGTACCTACCAATTGTATAACTGCTACATAACTGGCAGAAACTTCTCACCCATCTGTCTGTTTGCTCTAACTGAGGACTGCCACCCTGTGGTTGTAGGTTTTGTTATTAGGTGCATGGTTATAAAATTCCTTCAGAGGAAAAGGAAGAAATGAAAAAAGTGGGGGGAGTGGATGGGGTAACAGTAGCACTTGTGGGCTTGTATACAAATCTTACTCAATGCAAAGAGAAATGTGAAAATTCAGATAGTTATTCACATCTCTGTTTTGACAAGTACATTGTACCTTTAATGTTTACCTGTTGCCAAAGTCTCACTTTCATACCTAATACAAAAGACTTCCCTGTTACAGAACAGTACCCCAAATCTCCTCCTGGGGCACTGATTCAATGCTAATAGAAGAGTGAAGAGAGCCACCTACTGAATCACCAATTCCCATCTCCCTGTCCTGGAGATTTCCCTTCTTGACTTAGAATCATAGAATATTAGGGTTGGAAGGGACCTCAGGAGGTTATTTAGTCCAACCCCCTGCTCAAAGCAGGACCAATCTCCAGACAGGTTTTTACCCCAGTTCCCTAAATGGCCCCCTCAGAGATTGAACTCACAACCCTGGGTTTAGCCGGCCAATGCTCAAAGCACTGAGCTATCCCTCTCCGACTTGTCCCACCCCTGTTTAACAGTGCCTGAGATTATTGCTCAAGGTAGCATGGCTGAGGGTTTCCAAATCATCTCTACATCTTGCTTGTAATACACCTTTTTGCATCCGAAGAAGTGAGGTTTTTACCCACAAAAGCTTATGCCCAAATAAATCTGTTAGTCTTTAAGGTGCCACCAGACTCCTTGTTGTTTTTGTAGATACAGACTAACACGGCTACCCCCTGATACTTGACACCTTTTTGAAGAGACATGATGTACTTGGTATATGACCAATAAGTAAAGTGGTAGAAACAAAAAATTCTTCGAGTGATGATCCCTCTATATACGCATGCACACCATGCTCCTGAGTCTGAAAATTCTTCAAAGCAGTGTCCATTGACCCACAGATGCACAGTAGCTCTCCTCGTGGTCCTGACCGAGAATATAAGAGGCAGTGTGGGTCGACGACTCTCCAGTTCCTCCTTCCGGCCATATGGCCTGAGTTGGAATTGTCCTTTTCTTGGTTTTATAATTTATATTTCTTAGCTTAGTTAAAGTTTTTATAGTATAGAGGATTTCTTTTTCCACTGTTGGGAACCTCTCCCTGGCTCCAGGACTATGCCCAGAGTCTAGGATTCAAGAATTGCATCTCCTGCCTTCGCTCCATCAGTGATGACCATCAACATTGCCTGTACTGTCTGGGTGAGGTACATATCTCTGTGAAGTGCAGTATCTGCTGCTCCTTTCCACCCAGAACTCGGAGCCTGGGAGCTTCGCCTGTGAAAGCCTCTAATGGAGAAGGCTATGAGACCCCTCTCTGATATCGGCATTCTAGGACTGTCCATAAGAAACAGGGTTCCTCTCCAGGCCTGTCCTGGTCGGGTGCGAAGTCACGTACACAACTTAAAGAACTGTCTCCACTGAAGACCCCCAGTTGGAGGGCCAGTTCCATCGGTCACCTCAGTAATGAAGTGTAAGAACAGACATTCACTGGTTCCATCTAAGAGTGCTAGTTGGGACCTGTTGTCGGTACTGCCTCATTCATCTAAAGACCATCTGACAGCTGCAGATGCACTTGGTCCTTCAGACTTGACTGCTGGAACCTCTCTGACACCAGGGCATAAAGAAAGATAACATCTGGAAGTTGTATTCCTTCCTTATCTACCATCTTCACTTCTTTCCGGCCATGCCTTCTGAGGGGTGTCCTTAGTCTGGAGGAGTCTACATCAACATCCCATGAGCCGTTCCATTTCCAGCCATCTGGTATGAGTGCCCCGGTACCGATGACCCTTGCACTACCAATAGAACAGTTCTCAGACACGGATGAGTCAGGGAGATAACTTCTCGTTTCCCCATGGAGAAGTCGAGCCCCAACAGACCGTTGAGGGGTTACACTCTTCATTCCTTTGGGTATGACCTCTCCACCAGCACCACTGGTTCAGATTCCCTTGAATGGTCCATCCCTTTTCGTCCACTCCCTGCTTCTGGGGAACAGAGGCTAGGGACACTCAAAACATGGCCGTCTTGGCTAATAGCCATTGATGTATCTATCCTCCATTAACTTACCTAATTCTTTTTTAAACACAGTTATAGTTTTGGCCTTCACAACATTCCCTGTCACTTTTGGGGGCCATCTCACACTCTTTGCCCACAACTGGAACAAGATCACTATGACAATTGGGTTCTGGAGATTATCCATCAGGGATACTCCATAGAGTTTCTCTCCTTCCCACCTCTCAAACCTGCTCTGGCAAAAACCGAGTCCAGTGTCGACCCTATAAAGTTCATTTTTTGCTGCAGGATGGCTACCTTTAAATCTGCTATTGTGTGTCCAGGGAGATAGAAGTGTTCTCCTACAGGTTTTTGTATATTGCCATTCCTAATATCTGACTTGTGTCCATTTATCCTTTTACGTAGGGACTGTCCAGTTTGGCTGATGTACATAGCAGAGGGGCATTGCTGGCACACGATGGCATATATTACATTGGTGGATGTGCAGGTGAATGAACCAGTGATGATGTAGCTGTTCTGGTTAGGTCCTGTGATGGTGTCGCTGGTGTAGATATGTGGGCAGAGTTGGCATCAAGGTTTGTTGCATGGATTGGTTCCTGAGTTAGTTACTATGGTGTGTTGTGTGGTTGCTGGTGAGAATATGCTTAAGGTTGGTGGGTTGTCTGTGGGCAAGGACTAGCCTGCCTCCCAAGGCCTGTGAAAGCGAGGGATCATTGTCCAGGATGGGAGATCACTGATTATGCGTTGGAGAGGTTTTAGCTGAGGACTGTAGGTGATGGCCAGGAGTTCTTTTGGTTTCTTTCTTGGGCTTGTTTTGCCTGTAGGAGAACACTTCAATCTCCCTGGACACACAATAGCAGATCTAAAGGTAGCTATCCTGCAGCAAAAAAACTTCAGGACCAGACTTCAAAGAGAAACTGCTGAGCTTCAGTCCATTTGCAAATTTGACACCACAGTCTTTGTTTAATCCTGAGCTGATGAGTGGCTAGCCAACTACAAAAGCAGTTTCTCCTCCTTTGGTGTTCACACCTCAACTGCTAGAAGAGGGCCTCATCCTCCCTGATTGAATTAACCTCATCTCCAGACTGATTCTTGCCTGCATATTTATACCTGCCTCTGGAAATTTCCGCTACATGCATTTGACGAAGTGAGTATTCACCCATGAAAGCTTATGCTTCAGTACGTCTGTTAGTCTATAAGGTGCCACAGGACTCTTTGTCGCTTTTTACATTCTCACAAGGTGATTCTTCAACAGGAGGCAGAATCACTTTTTATATGTCTCACCTCATTACCACAGGAGGGAGTTCTCCCTGTATTTCTTAATTCCCCAAAAAAAGATGGAGCATGGAGACCCATCCTGGACTTTTGGCAACTCAACATCTTTATCTGAAAGCTGAAATTCCAGTTGATTACACTAGCATTGATAATCCCCTGCCTTCAGACAGGAATGTGGTTTGCGGCATTAGACGTGAAGGGTGCATATTTCCTGGTGGATTTTCACCCATCATAAAGGAAGTTCCTGGTTTTATGGTTGGCCAGGATCACTTCCAGTTTCAAGTACTTCCCTTTGGGCTCACTACAGCACCCAGAATATTTTATGTGGTAGCAGCCCAGGTGAGATGCCAGGGCTATATGGTATTTCTACACCTGGACAAGTGGCTCCTAGTAGGCCAATCTCATCAGGAGGTAAGGTCAGTGACAGGGTTTCTTATGACTTTTAGCAGCACTAGGTATTTGCATAAACATCAGTCTGTTTTGTTGCCCACAAGGACAATGAACTTTATAGGGGCGACACTGGACTCGGTTTTTGCCAGAGCATTCCTCCCATTGGACAGGTTTCATACAATGAGCAACCTAATGTCATGAATTACCCACAGAGCGTGACATACAGTGCACAGGTGTTATTCACTGTTAGGCTATGTGGCCACATGTACCTACATGATGCCATTTGCCAGACTCCATAAATCAGACAGTGCAAATGAAGGCCTGATCAGGACCTTCCCATCAGTGCTTAAATCTACACCTCAACGGGACCTTAACTTCATCCTGTTGACACTGACAAGTCCATCTTTCAAACTCACGGTGACATGTCATGACCTACCTGTCCATGCACGTGGCATTCTTAGTGATTATCGCTTCGGCCAGGCGGGTCAGTGAGCTCGGAGCCATCATGGCAGACTGTCCTTGTACAGTGTTTCACAAAGAAAAGGTTTCCCTTTGACTACACCCCAGATTTCTCCCCAAGATTTTGTTTGTTTCACATAAATGGTATTGTATTTTTCCCGAAACCCCATGCTTTCTATGAAGACAAGAGACTTCACTCCCTTGATGTGGCATGCTCTTGTGTTCTGCCTGCAAAAATCCCAACCCATTAGGAAATCACTGAGACTTTTTATAATCATAGCAGAGAGATTGCGTGGACAAGCCATATTCTCCTAGAGGATTTCTAAGAGGGTTTTGGGATGCATCTTAAGAGTGCTACTAAATAGCAAAAATTCCTCCCCCTCCAGGTGTCACAGCTCACGTCACGCAAGCATAAGCTGCCTCCACAGCATCCCTATCTGCAGGGTGACTACCTGGAGTTCTGTTAGCACATTCACTATGCGCTATGTTCTAGCTCATGCCTTGGCTGCAGATGCAGCCATGGGTTTGGCAATATTGCAAGCATCTTTGCTTGTGGCTTCCTTTCACCTGCCTTCAGTCTGAACACTGCTTGCCAATCACCTATGTATGGAATACACATAAGGACCATCACTTGAACAAGTGGAGGTTAGTTATTGTAACTGGAGGCTCTTTGAGATGTATGGTCCCAATCTATATTCCACCCATGGGTACGCATGTGTGCCATGCGCCCAAGCCTGGAAATTTTTCAAAGCAGTGTCCGTTGGCCCGCACATGTGCAGTAGCTCTCCTTGTGCACTGACCGAGGGCATATGAAGCAGTGCTGGTCGACGCCTCTGCAATTCCACCTCTTATCGCAAATCTAACAGGATTCAAGGAAGATGTGATGGAGGGCGGGTAGTGGAATACAGATAGGGACCATACATCTCAGAGAGCCTCCAGTTACAGTGACTAACCTCCACTTCTCAATCTTAATTGTTTAAGATGCATAATTTCTTGGAAAGACTTCGACATCCCATTCAGTGTGAAGCGAACAAGACTGTGTTCTTGTGTGTGTGTGTGTGTGTGTGTAATAGCAATGTTTCTAATCAATGTTACCTTAAGTGACACACTGTTTAGATTTGTATACTTGATAATACTCAAATATTAATAGTTGGCTTGTGTTCTTTCTACCCTTCTCAAGATAATTTTACCATCTAAGAACATAAAAATCATTATATTGGGTCAGACCAATGGGTCCCTCTACCCAGTATCCTGTTTTCTGGCAGCAGCCAATGCCAGGTGATTCAGAGGGAATGAACAGAACAAGCAATCATTGAATGGTCCATCCCCTTTCGTCCACTCCCTGCTTCTGGGGAACAGAGGCTAGGGCCACTCAGAACATGGCCATCTTAGCTAATAGCCATTGATGTATCTATTCTCCATTAACTTATCTAATTCTTTTTTTAACACAGTTATAGTTTTGGCCTTCACAACATCCCCTGGCAACAAGTTCCACAGGTTGTCTGTGCATTGTGTGAAGAAGTACTACTTTCAAGTGATGGTCCCTATGTGTCTTCCTACCCGTGGGTGCACATGCGCATGCACACCATGCGCCTGAGTCTGGAAGTGTTTCTTAGCAGTGTCCATTGACCTGCACGTGCATAGTACATCTCCTCATGCTCCCAACCAAGGGCATAAGAGGTAGTGTGGGTCATCGCCCCTCCAGTTCCCTTTTACTGCTGCATGGCCTGAGTTGGAACCCCCTTTTTCCTTTGCATTCTTAGTCTGCTGAGAGTTATTCTTTTTTGTACATAGTTGTAGGTAGATTTACAGGTAAGTCTGTGCAGTGTACTTAATGTAGTAGTTCTTTTTTCCCGTTCAGGGACAGACACCCTGCCTCCTCCCTCAGGGACTATGCCCAGGATTCTGGGCTTCAAAAACTGTCTCCTGCCCATGCTCCTTCTTTCTGGAGCACCTGGCATTGGCCACTGTCAGAAGACAGGATACTGGGCTAGATGGGACCTTTGGTCTGACCCAGTGTGGCCTTTCTTGTATTCTGTGAGTGAGCACCAGCAGTGCCTCTGCTGTATGGGTACAGCACATATCGTGGCACTCTGCTCCATCTGTAAGTCCTTCCTGCCCAGGACCAGGGAAGCCCGCGAGCTCTGCCTCCACAAATACCTTATGGTAGAGGCTATGTGGCCCCGGGCACAGCTGGGCCAGGATCTGAGACACCCCCCAACCTGCCGCATACAGCAGCCACCACCAGCAGAGAGCACCGCACCGTGCATGGCTCGGAACCGACAGTACCCAAGGCCAAGGACAAGTCCTGGCATGAGAGCAGAAAACATTCTCTTAGGCACAAGAGCAGGTCTCCACAGAGGACTGCTCACAAGTGTAGTGTTTCCTCCATGAGCCAAGCCAGGTCGGGTGAGACATTGCACGTGTATCTGGCTAAACCAGCACCCAAGGTCCCACAGATGGAGGGTAAGGCCAAACGCGCACAGTATCTGCCGGTACTGACGGTTATCTCAGCATCCAAGCCTCTGGAACACTCACTGGTGCATGCAACACCACCCACTCTGCTGGTACCCCATATCTGCCAGACTGGCTGGGCATACAGATACCGACAGGCCCTTGAGTGTTTCCCTTGGTGCTCCACAGACCTGATAGTGGTGGAATTAATCCTCCCTTACTTACAGTTGTCTCTTCTCTCGGCCTCTCTGCTTACCCATGACATCCCTACAGGGGAAGATAAACCCCTGCTGCTGCTGCCAGAGAAGCCTGTCTCGCTGCCACCACACCACAGTCCTCCCATACCAACAGTTCCACCATTGCTAGACCAGTCCTCCATCTCCTAAGAATTCTCTGATGTGGAACCATCTTTGTCTTCGGTTCCACACCGGAGTCCGGATGTGCAACCCAGACCGCCCTACGCTTTGGCATATGAGCCAACAGAGGAGACCTGTTACCACTTCCTGTGGGGCCCGCTGCCACTGATGGACCCCACCGTCTGGCCATACTGTGGACCCTGGGATCCCTACCATAGATACCACACACCATCTCCGGTTCCTCTGTACACCTGCTGGCTCCATCGGTGTATGAAGAAGAGGAGGACATTGAACCAGTATTGCCGGCTCCCCTGGTCCTGACCAGCACATCCTTGTCACAGGATGAGGTGGTCATTCCTCTCCCAGCTCTCTCTGCCGGATGATCACCGTCAATATCCGGATTTGCTACAGAGGGTGGCTGCGGTCCTGGAAATCCTGTTGGAGGAAGTTCAGGACTCACATCTGCTGTTGGACATCCTCCAACCCCAAAGGCCATCCAGGGTGGCCCTCCCTATCAATGAGGCTATCCTGGTACTGGCGCATGTGGTGCGGCATACACCGGCCTCATGTGAACTCACACCTAAGCCAGTGGAGAGACGCTACTTCTTACTAGTTAAGTGGGCAGCTTTCCTGTTCATCCACCCCTTAGCTCCCTGGGTGTCCAAGCATCTGCAGAATGGGCGAGACAGCATCCACAAAAATCCACCCCTCCAGACAAGACTGCTAAGAGGCTAAACCTGCTGGGTAGGAAGGTCTGTTCCTCTGTAGAACTTCAATTCCGCATTGCTAATTATCAGTCTCTGCTAGCCAAGTATGACTTTAATAACTACAATATGCTAGCAGAGTTCAAGAACAAGCTGCCGCTCGAACACCAGGAGCAATTCCAGGCGCTGGTAGATTAAGGGAGACTGGTCACCAAGGTGGCCCTCCAGGCAGCAGTGGATGTGGCCAACATCCTCTGTCTCTAGCCATCAGAGTAGTTATGCAAAGGGACTCGTGGCTACAATCTTCCGGCTTCCCTAGGGAGGTCCAAAATACGAAAGAGGATCTCCCTTTTGACTAGCATAAACTCTTCAGCGACAAGACTGGCGAATTCCTACACTCTCAAGGATTCCAGATCAACACTTTGGTCCCTGGGCGCATATATTCTGACCCCTAGACACAGACAGCAGATACAATCTGCCCACAGCTGCACACACCCTATCCTGCCTACTATCTGCGCCAAGAGCCACCATGCTGACAACTATGGTCTGCCACAACCACCTCTTCAACCCTCTCCCAACTGCCGGCCAAAGGCCGATTTTGATGCACAGGCTGAGACCCGCAAGCCTCCCTCGATACCACCCACAGCACCCCAGGTCATCTTTGGGGGCTGTCATTCCCTATTTGCCCACAATGGGGGTAAGATCACCACAGACAGTTGGGTACTGGAGGTCATCCACCACGAATACTCCATAGCGTTCCTTTCCTTCCCACTTCATCACTTCCCCACCTTACCCTCCGCCCTGGCACCCCTTCCATCATTTGCTACTCCAGCAAGAAGCGGGTGCTCTGCTCCTCTAGGGGGAGGGGGCAATAGAGCCCATCCTGCCTCAGTACAGAGAGAGAGGGTTCTACTCACCATACTTCCTCATTCCGAAAAAGGGTGGAGGATATCGCCCCATTCTAGATCATCAGTTACTGAATATGTTTATCAGGAAGTCCAAATTCTGCATGGTGACGTTGGCATTGATTGTCCTCCCTGCACCAGGGAGCCTGGTTCGCAGCTCTCGACATGAAAGACACTTAATCCCATGTGGGTATCCACCCATCTCACCGCAAGTTCCTCCATTTCCAGGTAGGGCACCACCATTACCAATTTCGGGTCCTCCTGTTTGGCATAGCGACAGTGTCAAGAGTATTCACAAAAGTCTTTGCGGTGGTAACGGTCCAGATGCTATGCCTTGGCTACTAAGTATTCCCCTACCTCAATAATTGGCTCCTGGTGGTGCTATCTAGATTGGAGGCACTCTCCGTGATCCACTGTCTCAGGTCTTCTAGCATCTCTGGGTAGCTGCCTCAATGAGGGCAAGTCGGGGTTGACACCCACACAGACAATACATTTCATTGGGGTGCAGCTGGGCTCTTATTGTGGTCCAGGCCTTCAACTCACCTGACTGCTTTGCAGCACAGACAGCCCTCATTGCGCGCCTATGTTGCAGACCTCACACCATGGTCTGCCACTGTCTCTCCCTCCTTGGGCATATGGCAGCCTTCACTTACATGATGCTGCATGCATGGCTCCACATGTGCGGTCTACAACCTTGGCTCTTCTTCATTTACAAACCCAACAGAGACCATATTGACTCCAGGGTCACCATCCCAGAGACCATGCTGTCCTCCCTCACGTGGTGGTCCGCTCCCTCCAAGATCATGATCAGCACCCCCTTCACTCCATCCACACCACAAGCTGCCATCATGAGAGACACCTCCCTCGCCGGATGGGGAGCCCACTTAAGCCACTCAAGGGGCATCGATGCTGTTTGACAAAACATTCTAGAACTTGAGGCAGTCCTTCTCACATGCAAGGCCTTCCTCCTGCTCATACGCTCCCTACACATTCAGCGCCTCTCCGACAACATCACGTCAGTGTTCTACATCAACAAGTAGGACAGTTCCAGGTCTTCATCTCTCTGCTCCGAGTTGGTCTGGCTATGGAACTGGTGCATCTGCAATGACGTGACATTTCAGGCTGCATACCTACCGGGTGCCCAGAATTCCCTGGCTGACACGCTTAGCAGAACTCTCAACCTCTACCTCAACCACGAGTGGGAGCTACGCGATGCCGTAAAGTGGGGAACCCCCTGATGGACCTCTGTCACTCTGGGAGTCAAAAGCTCCCCCTCTATTACTCCAAAGGACCTCTAGAAGAGAGCTCTCAAGGCAACACTCTCCTCCTTCCCTGGATGGGTGACCTCTGCTATGCTTTTCCCCCTCCCACCCCCTTCCCCTCCTACTGCAAGTGCTACGCAAGATTCACCAGGACAGAGCCACTGTCCTCATAGTATCTTTCTGGCTCCGGCAATTCTGGTTCACATACCTCCTTAGACTCTCCGTCCAGACAGCACTCTGCACACTCCTAAATCTCCTCACACAAGATCGGGGGAGACTCGGTCATCCCAATCCAGACTCTCTTCACCTTACAGCCTGGTATTTGGATGGGCATCAAGCATAGACAGTGCATGCTCTGTCCCAGTTTGGCAAATCCTCACCCAAAGTAGGAGGGACTCCACTAGGACCTGCTACCAAGCTAAATGGAGATGATTCGTAGAGTGGGCCCACTGCCACCACCATTCACTGAGCATGATGGCCATTCCCATTGTTCTCGACTGCGTCCTCAAGACCTTGGGTCTGGCTCTGTTCTCTTCATGTGGATTTAGCAGCACTTAGCACCTTTCTAGCCCCATGGACCACACATCTATATTTACATACCCTACCACTGTCCGCTTCCTAAAAGGTTTACTCAAACCCTTTCCACTGGTGCACACCCCCATGGGACCTAAATCTCATTCTCTCTGCCCTCACAAGACCTCCCTTTGAACCGACAACAGGCTCCCTCTCCCACCTCTCAATGAAAGTGGCATTCTTGGTATCCATTACCTTGGCCAGGTAGGTCAGTGAGCTTGCAGCCATGATGGCAGATCTCGCTCTTTCCTCCTCTTCCCCCCCCCCCCCCATATTCCACAAGAACTAGGTGTCTTACGGCTGCACCCCAAATTCCTTCTTAAAGTGGTGTCTGAGTTCCACCTCAGTCAATTGATTCACTTGGCAGTATTCTACCCAAAGATGCACACCTCCCCCACTAATAGAGTCCTGCACTCCCTCAATGTTTGATGCTCACTAGCCTTCTATGTCCACAGTACTTGCCCATTTTGAAAATCGACTAATCTTTTTGTGGCCATTGCTGAAAGGGCAAAGGGATAAGCCCCCTCGCCCCAGTGAATCTCCAAATGGGTCTCAGGGTGCATCCTTGAATGCTACAAATGCTCCAATCTACCTCCTCCCCGCAGGGTAACAGTGCAAGCTGCCGCCTCAGTCTCACTTGCAGATCTGTCCTGGCAGGATATCTGTCAAGCAGCGATGTGGCATTCTGGCCACACGTTCATAGCACACTACACCATAACATGCAGCAATGACAGATGCTGCTTGGTTCCATGGGCATCCCGCAGCTACTGCTGCACTGATCACTTCCCACAAGTCACCCACATGTGGAATACAGATAGGGACCACACATCTCTAAGAACCTCCAGTTACAGGTAAGTAACCTCCTCTTCCTTTTGTTTGTTTTAAACCTGCTGCCTATTGATTTAATTGGGTGACCCCAGTTCTTGTGTTATGTGAAGGAGTAAATAACACTTTTTCTCCATACGATTCATGATTTTATGGACCTCTATCCTATCTTTTACTCATCTCTTTTCCAAGCTGAAAAGTCCCATTCTTTTTATTCCCTCCACATAGGGAAGCTATTCCATACCCCTAATCATTTTTGTTGACCTTGTCTGTACTTTCTCTAATTTTAATGTCTTTTTTTTTTTTTTTTTAATTGGGCGACCAGAACTTCACGCAGTACTCAAGATATGGTTGTACCATGGGCTTATATAGAGGCATTATGATATTTCCTATCTTATCTATCCCTGTTTCTAATGCTTCCTAATATTCTGTTAGCTTTTTGACTGCCACTGCACATTGAGTGGATGTTTTCAGAGAACTATCCACAATGACTCCAAGATCATTCCTGAGTGGTAACAGCTACTTTAGAACCCATCATTTTGTATGTATAGTTGGGATTATGTTTTCCAATATGCATTACTTTGCATTTGTCAACACTGAATTTCATCTGCTATTTTGTTGCCCAGTCACCCAGTTTTGTGAGATCCCTTTGTAAATTCTTCACAGTCTGCTTTGGACTCAACTATCTTGAGTAGTTTTGTATTGTCTGCAATTTTGCCACCTCGCTGCTTATCCCTTTTCCCAGATCATTTATGAATATGTTGAACAGCACTGGTCCCAATACAGATAGTTTGGGGGGACACCACTATTTACCTCTCTCCATTCTGAAAACTGACCATTTATTCCTACCCTTTGTGTTCTGGCTTTTAACTAGTTACTGATCCATGAGAGGACCTTCTCTCTTATACCAAGACTGCTTACTTTGCTTAAGAGCCTTTGGTGAGGGACCTTGTCAAAGGCTTTCTGAAAATCTATGTGCACTATATGTACTGGATCACCCTTGTCCACATTTGTTGACCCTCTCAAAGAATTCTAATAGATTGGTGAGGCATGATTTCCCTTTACTAAAGCCATGTTGACTCTTCCCCCAACAAATCTTGTTTATCTGTGTCTGATCATTTTGTTCTTTATTGTAGTTTCAACCGGTTTGCCCGGTGCTGAAGTTAGGCTTATTGGCCTGTAATTGCCGGGATCACCTCGAGAGCCTTTTAAAAAAATTTAGCATCACATTAACTATCCTCCAGTCACCTGGTACAGAAGATAATTTAAATGATAGGTTACATACCACAGTTGTTAGTTCTGCGATTTCATATTTAAGTTCTTCAGAACTCTTGGGTGAGTACCATCTGGTCCTGGTGACTTATTACAGTTTAGTTTATCAATTTGTTCCAAAACCACCTCTGACACCTCAGTCTGGGACAGCTCCTCAGATTTGTCACCTAAAAAGAGTGGCTCAGGTGTGGGAATCTCCCTCACATCCCTTGCTGTGAAGATTGATGCAAAGAATTCATTTTGGTTCTCTGCAGTGGCCTTGTCTTCCTTGAGTGCTCCTTTAACACCTCAGTCATCCTGTGGCCCCACCGATTGTTAGCAGACTCCCTGATTCTGATGTATTTAAAAAATTTTTTTGCTGTTGCTCTTCAAATTCCTTCTTGGCCTGCCTACTTATACTTGACTTGACAGAGTTTATGCCCCTTCCTATTTTCCTCGGTAGGATTTAACTTCCAATTTTTAAAGGATGCCTTTCTGCCTCTAAGTGCTTCTTTTACTTTGTTGTTTTAGCCACTGTGGCACTTTGGTCCTCTTACTATGTTTTTTAATTTGGGGTATACATTTAATTTGAGCCTCTGTTATGGTGTTTTTAAAAAGTTTCCATGCAGCTTGCAGGCATTTCACTTTTGGAACTATACCTTTTAATTTCTGTTTAACTAGCTTCCTCATTTTTATGTAGTTCCCCTTTCTGAAGTTAAATGCTACTGTTCTTTAAAAGGAAATTGTAGAACAACACTGCCACTTGAAAATTGTAGTTTTTCCATCTTTACAGATAATTTGAATGAGCCAGTTTCAGAAGCACACAGCATCCCCACTGGCTCTTCTAATTCTAACATAAATGAAGTTCAGAATCGTGTTAAAGAAGTTTTGAATAAGTACAGCAATGGTATCTGGTTATCGAAGATGCCACAGTTTTACAGAGAGATATATGAAGAGGAACTTAATACAGCCTTACTCCAACAGTTTGAATACTGGCCTCATGTTTGCACGGTAAGTTTTTGGTGGTCTTCCCACAGAAGCTAATAATATTTTTAATAGAAATATTCAATCTTTTTTATAGCATCTGTGTGACAAACCTCTTTTCTAATAGTTCTTACATTTAGCTTTTTCTTTTGACATAAAGGCAGTGATACAGATTTTTTTCAAAGAAATGTTTTCTTGTACTCAAACTTTTCTGGCTATTGATCACTAGGAGATTTGTGAATGAATATTTAGCTCTGTTTGAAAAAGTGCAACTTTTGAGAGAGCATTTTCCTCTGCTTTGTCTGAAGTGACAAGTCCCACTGGGCATAAACATGACAACTAATCCTCCTGATTATCATGATAATAATAGAACATTATAGTTCTGATAAATGTACATCTTATTTCATGAACCAATTTAAAAACAGTCAACTTGCATCAGGGCAGTGAAGCAGTGTGAAGAGATGAATATTGTGGGTGGGGGAGAATTAGCAAACAATAATACTTGAAATGGTCAAAGTCGTTTAACTAGAGTAATGAGTAACCAAAAGGGATAACAGACTTTTTAATATGAACATAGCTTGTCTGGTGGCTCCCTTTACACTCTCCAATTATGATCTGTCTCACTGGTTGAACAGCAAGAGTTTTAGTTTTACCCTTGATTTTAAATGTTTTTCTTGGGCTTGTTCCTTCCTTCCCTTGAGGTATTTAGGCCTCCTACCTTCTCTTCTATCTGACACGAGAACAGAATATATGATAGAAAAAGAAAGAGAATATAAATTAAGGGGGAAATATTCTTCTTTTCCTTATATCGGGAGGATCTGGGATATATCGGCTGGCAAAATTCAAGTAAGTGTGTGTGCGCGCACACACACACACATATATAATTACTTGCAACCTTCTGGGAAGATGCTAATGCAGCCTGTGGATATTGGGTCTAGGTTCTGGGCAGTCTCTGTGCTCTTGCACAGGATGTAAGGCTCGTCAGGACAGTGTCAAAGTTAGACTCAGGACTAGTAGTTTGTTAGGCCACTCTGTTTTATTAGCACAGCGCTCTGCTAATACATTCAGATAATGTGAGCCCCCATGCAAGATTCAAACAGTCTTATTTATACAGACAAAAGGGTGCAAACTAAACAAAGGTACAGAGAGAGCAAAATTGTAAAATTTGCATGGGGCACAATATGCATATCCTGCTTCCTTATTAACTCTTATCGATCTAAGGCTAATGCTTCACCAATTGCCCTTAAGTGGGGCGATTCATTAAGCAGTTAATGTCTTCTTTCCTGCCCCCTGGCTTGCAGCATTTCTCATTTCTACTTAAAGGTACATACAGCATTCTTTAATTCATTCTATTTCTTTAATATAATTCATTTTACTTTCACAATCCCTCTGTAGTACGGTTGCGCCGGGGCTCTACCCTCCGAGGTGGAGGGGTGCCACACCGGCTCACTAAAGTGCAGGCAGTTCAATCTCAGGTCCCTTCACGCAGGGGCTGAGCGGCCCACAGTTCAGAAGCTCAGGCCCTTAGGCCGGGGCTGAGCGCTAATTGACAGTCTAAGCAGGCCCAGGCCCTGGGTCAGGGCGGGGCACAAGCAGTCACAGCTCAAG
>NW_020664445.1:3956289-3980604 GCF_002925995.2 Terrapene triunguis | reverse complement strand
AGCAGTCACAGCTCAAGCCCTTTGTGGCAGGGGGTTGAGCAAACAAGCAGTTAAGGTAAGCCCAGGCTCCTACCTGAGCGTCGGGTGAGGGGGAAGCCTGCCACCCGGGCGGGGTGGCAGGGGGGAACGCAGGCCCACCCACTCCACTGCGTTCCAGTCCGGGGCCCTAGCAGCGATTACTGTCGCTGCCGGTCAGTGGGGTATCCTGACCGAAACACACTGCCATGGGCTCACAGGCCTCTGCAGCCTGACCGGGGTCGGCTACCCCCGGGCTACTTCCTTGTTCCCCCTCGGGGCTTACCTCGGCGGCGATGCTGGGTTCGGGCCAGTCCAGCAGCATCGGCTCCTCCGGTGCGGGGCTTGGGGGCCGGTCCGGCAGCTCTCCCCCAGGGTAGCTGGCACGGGGCAGGCTTGGCTCCTCCTCGGGGCCGCTGGTCCGGGGCAAGCTTGGCCAGTCCTCCTCAGGGTAGCTGGCACGGGGCAGGCTGGGCCAGTCCTCCTCGGGGTAACGGGTCTGGGGCAGGCTGGGCCAGTCCTCCTCGGGGTACCTGGCGAGAGGGAGGCTTGACCGGCGCGGGGCGTTAGCAGGCGGCTCGTGGCCTGCGGCTGTCTCCCAAGCGGGAGCTCGGCCCGGGACGTCTGCTCTCTCTGGCGGTCTGGCTCACTGAGCTCTGCTGGCGGGCTTTTGTACTTCCGGGTTGGGGCCGTGACCTCGGAGGGGCAGGCCTCGGACCCGGTGGCTCCGCCCACGCTGGGGTTGGAGCAGGCTCGGCCCTGTCAGAGACGGAGGGGTGCCACACCGGCTCACTACACCCTCCTTTTGGTCAAGCTTACACAAAGACCAACAATTACTGGATTCCACATATTAATCGTTCTTTATCTCTTCGTTCATCAATGATATTTAACATCATCATATTAGCACTCTGTTTTGGGGCAGTCACCTGGGTGGCATACCTTACACAATTCTGGATACAATAGGAGATTAGCTGAAAACATACAAAAATCATTAGGATTCCAAACAGGATAGTCAGGGCTCCCTGAAACAACCAGTTTCCTATGCCAGAGAAATTGAACAGGTTACTTAGCCACTTCTTAAAGAACTCGGCTCTTTATGGGGAAGATATGCGATTTGTTTTAAGTGGCTAGCGCGATCTATTACCTCATTGGTGTCGTCAGGTATAAACACACAACATTCTTTTCCAATGAGAGCACAGGTCCCTCCTTTGGCCATCAGCACTATGTCCAATGCCTGACGGTTTTGAAGGGCCATCTGTCAGATCGCCCCTGTTTCTTTGGCCAGGGCTTTTAAACTCTCTCCGGTTTCATTTGCCATTATTTCAACTACTGCTGGTAACCTTAGGAGCCTTTTTACATGGTGTTGAAAGATTGTATTGTTTTCACTAAGGTTACTGTAGGGGGAACATGAAATTGATTTTTCTGTTTGATCCTCAGATCAAGAAAAAATTCATATCCCCATACCCAGCCCGTCACTTTTTAGTTTTATTCGAATAATCCCATACACCATTGGCCACAGTATGCTGAAGGCAACGGCTTTTTCCCAGATCCAGCCCTGTCCCATTATACACCCAACACCAATGACCTTTTCCCTCCACCACACCTATCCATTTAGATACATTTATGCCCACTGCTTCCCAAGTGTCATTATTGTTCCATGTTTTGTTAAACGGACGAGGTCCTCCAGTGAGGTCTGGGGAATTGAGTGGGATTATTGCCAGGACAGGAACACCAGCTTGAGAGTGGGCTGGGATGTGGCTGCAGACCCAACAATTAGAAATATTAAGGGTCTGAGCGATCCACACTTGCTGCTGAATAAAAGAACTGTCATTGTGGACTCCCCAGACCTTAAGATACCAGCAGCCAAGGAACAGGCGCCACCAGAGGCGCATGTTGGAGGCAAGGCCCTTCTGGTTCTGACAGCCTCAACTGAGGGAACTGCAGTCACGGTTTTACGTCCAGCAGGCGCTAGGCTCACTACTGCTTTTTTTAGGGCCTTGCTTTAGGTCGTCGTCTGCTTCTGGCAACCCTTACGAGAGCGTAGATGGTAAGGTATTGCAGGCTGTTCCTCTACGTCGTCTTCTGGAGTCAAAATTGACTCTGCGTGGTCCTGAGGTGATGATTGGTTTGCTGGGGGTGGTGCCGTCTTACACTGCGAAGCATGTATCCACGCTGCGATGCCAGACCGTTTAACAGCCGTCTGGGTAGTAAGCAGTACCTGATGATTCTTTGATGTCCTGACAGGGTATGTCTACACTTACCTCCGGGTCCGACGGCAGGCAATCGATGTTCTGGGATGTCATGACTGCAGCAGGGCAGTCAAAATCAGAAGAATAGGGAGAGATTCTGGATTCTTTTTGTTTGTTTGTTTTTGTAACAAAATAGCAGATGAGAGCTGTAGTAAAAGAATAAAGACAGTGCCCCTCTGAAGCAACAGCAGGGGTGAGGTGCACAAAACAAAAAGAAGCAATGTTAAGCTGTTATGTCTTTCTGCAGTGGCAATTCTTAACATGTTCCCATTTGTATGTATAATATGAATGGTTCGGTTTCCCACATTGCCTTTTTGTTTGTTTTAGGAACTATGTTACCTTTTTTACCTTTTGTAAACACAGTACTTACATTTGTCTATTGGAAGGTTGCTAACACCTCCATTCTTTTAAAACACTTTTCCCCAAGAATTAACACATACACATAGCCCGTTATACAGTACTTTGGTCTCATTATTCATTTTCTCCCACATACAGGATCCTAGTGAGATGTCTTTACTACAGGGCTTTGGAGCAACAGGCATGGGTAATCATACCCACTTTTATTTGTTTCTGTATTAGGTTGTCCTGTAGCTGGTGTTAGCTTTTTCTGAAAGACAAAAATAACATTTTTCTACCCCTTTTGGGGTGGCATTCATTATTGCTTAAAATATTCCTTTCTTTCACAAATACCCTTGCTGATTGCAGGCAAAACAAGAGGAATTACCTCCATATTTTCCTGTGTTTTTGTTCTATAGGCAGGCCAGGTTTCAATGGCTTCTATCTTTTAAGAGTTATGGGGAAATTATCCCACTGTTCAGTCATTAAATCCATGAGGTGGTGTACCTCAGTTTTTCCTTTACAGCAGACCAAGTTTACAATGACTTTCCTGCTGTGTTAAGCTTTAAGTTTGTTCACAGGTAACAGCTGAAAAGCATCATTACCATAAAGGATTTTTCCAAAAATCATACACACTATACATTGTTACAGGGGTACTTATTAACATTAAATTTATTTTAATTAAAGGTATCTTGTTATACCGTGCCTTTTATTTAGACAATTTGTTTGTTGACCAGGTATGTTCTTTATCTGCAACTTCTTTGTGCTGGCAGTTCTCTCACTTCCTTTATCAGTTAGGTAATTTGCATCAACACAGGCTTGGCTTTTGGATTCAAAGCCATCAGCAGAGCTCAGAGACTGTCTTAAAAGGAACACAATTAACTTTTACCAGAGTTTTGATTACTTTTAACTCTTGCTTCCAAAACACACACAGATCTGAAAAAGAAAACACAATCTATTGTGGCTCCTTTGGAGCCCTAATAGGATTTTAACTAGGTAGCATGTTTCGTTTGCATTTCTTTTACCCCCTCTATAATATACACTGCATATGTCTGCACATTTCTTCTATACTTTAACTTTTAAAACATTAGCCATATTAATTTTTACATAAGGTGTAACTGTTTCTTTTGTTCTTAGTTTTATGTACCCTTATCAAAGTGACAGTCTGATTACACAGCCATTTTAAGGCTGTGTTTCTAACATTGCTTCTTTTTGTTTTGTGCACCTCACCCCTGCTGTTGCTTCAGAGGGGCACTGTCTTTATTCTTTTACTACAGCTCTCATCTGCTATTTTGTTACAAAAACAAACAAACAAAAAGAATCCAGAATCTCTCCCTATTCTTCTGATTTTGACTGCCCTGCTGCAGTCATGACTTGGTCTTTACAAAATTTAAATGTTTTCAAATAAAGAATCAAGTTACCCCTTAAGAGTTAAATACCAAATCTCAAAGCCAACCAACACTGATTACCTGTGTCTGGCAAAAAGGTCTGTCAGTTTTGCAACTTTGAATTAAAGAGTCAAATGGATTTTTAGTGGCATTATAAACCAAACCAATTTATCTTAAACCTACAAAACAGGAGTTTTACAAACCTCACATATTTCCACAAATAGACAGATACATACACATTTTCTTTTCCTTAACATCCTTTTTACACTGCTTTGTTTTTACATAGCTGTACATAGATTACATTACCTTTTATACATTTGGGGCAGTTAAGTTCCAATAGAACCCCCCCCCCTTTTTTTTTGTTCTTTTAGCAAATTTGACTAAATTGTTCATAGTCAAATGATTTCAATTAGATAGTCTCTTTACCTGGATTATTTACAGACATTCCTCTGGAAAAGGGCCCATTTTTCCTTTAGAATGGCTGCAAAGAAACCAAGAATTCTTTTAACAAGGTCCTTTTCAACATTTTTACAAGGTTTAACTGCTTAATTCTTTTCAGCCTCTGTAGAGTTAACTTTTCACTTTCTTTAATCACTTGTTTATCTCCCAAAATGACACCTTTACAACTCAGATTTCACCATTTTAAGTATTGTTCCAGGGGTTCATACTTACACTTACTCCTGACACTATGCCCTTAGGGCTTCCAACCTATTTTTCAGTTTCTTTATCTGTTGCTTGCCTGCTTGTCTGGGCCCGATCCTGCTTTTTCCAATGAACCGTTTTTTGAGTGATATTATGGCCATTTCACAATTTTGAAAGAAATGTTTAAGGAAAGGGACCAGGAAGGGTGGGGGCTAGTTGAGGAGCCCACCCTCCTTACTGAATTGGTAGTGGAACACTAAAGAATCAGTTTCTGAGGCAGACAATGAAGGGGAACAGAACAAGGGGCTTTTTTTGTCCTTTTTACAATGAGATGGGAGTATGGAGGGGGTTGGGATCGATCTGGGGTTGTTGTTGTTGTTGTTGTTGTTGTTTTTTTTTCCCCCCCGGAGAACGGGGTAAAGGGGAGCGCTTGGTCTGGTGGTGGGAGAGGAGGCTTTTAATAAAGCTTTTAACTTATTACTTGAATATTTGAGAGAGGCGAGTTTTGATTTTGTCCACCTACAATTTTCCTCTTCCCACCACTGCATGAAACAATTAACCTCTCCTTTTCCAATTTAGTTTTAGATTGGCTGAGTTTGTCTTTTAAGATGTCCACTCGGTCCTTCTTCCAAGATTTTAACAGTGGCCACTGAGTTTTGGGATCTCCCTGAGTTAGCCTAGACCATTTTTCCAGAAATTTACAGGAGTCCGGACCCTTCCTAAAACTGAGCCGGCGTTCCTTTAGGGAACTGTCCCGACTTAGACGTCTGGTTACCAATACAGGAGGACTTTACACACACCAATCACACAAGAAGGAAATTCGGGTTCGTCAGAGCGATGCCCGGTGCAACACACAAAAGGAGCCCACAGGCTACTGCCTCAATCGCCCTTGCTTTCACACCAAGGGTTTCACCCAAGGTGAGGTGCGGCTGCGATTGTGCAGATTTCACTCACTCAGACCGTGGGGACAGGAACCCCTTGGTCGGCCGATCTCCGGATGGAGATGGCACCCAGACTCATACTCCACAGTAGGACGGATAGACACAGAGACAGGACAGTCCTCAGTCCGGACAAAACACAGAAATAATTACCTGACCAGTTTCCTGATGTCAGATCCCAGGATCCCTACCAGAACAGAGTGGGAACCAACAGGTTCGATGGCGTAGACCTCACTGTGGTCGTGCGCCCTTCCGTTCAGGAGGAGGACCACTCGGGCCAAATGCCCAGGTGCCGGCTGCCATGGTCATCCTACAAAAATGGTCAGGAATCACATAGCCCCAGTGAAGACGGTTGCCATCTCGGTGGAACCTCCAAATTGTCAAAGTTAGACTCAGGACTCATAGTTTGTCAGACTGCTCTGTTTTATTAGCACAGCGCTCTGCTAATACATTCAGATAATGTGAGCCCCCATGCAAGATTCAAACAGTCTTATACAGATAAAAGGGTGCGAACTAAACAAAGGGACAGAGAGAGCAAAATTGTAAAATTTGCATGGGGCACAATATGCATATCCTGCTTCCTTATTAACTCTTATCGATCTAAGGCTAATGCTTCACCAATTGCCCTTAAGTGGGGCGATTCATTAAGCAGTTAATGTCTTCTTTCCTGCCCCCTGGCTTGCAGCATTTCTCATTTCTACCTAAAGGTACATACAGCATTCTTTAATTCATTCTATTTCTTTAATACAATTCATTTTACTTTCACAACAGCTTTCAGAGTAGAAGTGCTTTGACATCCCAGGGCTCTTGTTGTCCCATGGACTCGGAGCGCTCTGTTTCTGTGGCATTTGGGGCACCTCTTCTAGGGCCACTTTGCTTTGCCCTTCCTTTTACACGTGGGTGTGTGGCCTTTCTGATAGGGTTCTCTTTTCCATGTGGGGTGGGTATTGGACATCATAAAATAACAGCTTTAAAACAAACAGGAGACACTCCTTTACCTTGCATGGTGACAGGTTTCAGAGTGGTAGCCTATACCGGAAACCTACTGACCTCTATACTTCCCTACATGCCTCCAGCTTTCATCCAGACCACATCACACGATCCATTGTCTACAGCCAAGCTCTAAGATACAATCACATTTGCTCCAATCCCTCAGACAGAGACAAACACCTACAAGATCTCTATCAAGCATTCTTAAAACTACAATACCCACCTGCTGAAGTGAAGAAACAGATTGACAGAGCCAGCAGAATACCCAGAAGTCACCTACTTCAGGACAGGCCCAACAAAGAAAGTAACAGAACACCACTAGCCATCACCTTCAGCCCCCAACTAAAACCTCTCTAGCACATCATCAAGGATCTAAAACCTATCCTGAAGGACAGTCTCTCACTCTCACAGATCTTGGGAGACAGGCCAGTCCTCACTTACAGACAGCCCCCCAACCTGAGGCAAATACTCACCAGCAACCACACAACAAAAACACTAACCCAGGAACCTATCCTTGCAACAAAGCCTGTTGCCAACTCTGTCCACATATCTATTCAAGGGACACCATCATAGGACCTAATCACATCAGCCACACCATCAGAGGCTCATTCACCATCAGAGGCTCATTCATCTACCAATGTGATATATGCCATCATGTGCCAGCAATGCCCCTCTGCCATGTACATTGGCCAAACCGGACAGTCTCTACGCAAAAGAATAAATGGACACAAATCAGACGTCAAGAACTAGAACATTCAAAAACCAGTCGGAGAACACTTCAACCTCCCTGGTCACTCAATTACAGACCTAAAAGTCGCAATACTCCAACAAAAAAAACTTCAAAAACAGACTCCAATGAGAAACTGCAGAATTGGAATTAATTTGCAAACTGGACACAATTAAATTAGGCTTGAATAAAGACTGGGAGTGGATGGGTCATTACACAAAGTAAAAAAATTTCCCCATGCTAATTTTTCCCCTACTGTTACTCACACCTTCTTGTCAACTGTTGGAAATGGGCCATCCTGATTATCACTAAAGTGTTTTTTTTTTTTCCTCCTGCTGATAATAGCCCACCTTAATTGATTAGTCTTGTTATAGTTGGTATGGCAACACCCATTTTTTCATGTTCTCTGTGTATATATCTTCCTACTGTATTTTCCACTGCATGCATCCGATGAAGTGGGTTTTAGCCCACGAAAGCTTATGCTCAAATAAATGTTAGTCTCTAAGGTGCCACAAGTACTGCTCATTCTTTCTTCTTTACTTGCCTTTCTCAGTCATTGTCTTTGCCATGCACTCTGTGGCTGTGGCAGAGTGGACCAAAGATGGCTCCATCATCTGTGGCATCATCCCCCTCTGACCAGTATTCCTAATGCCCTTCTTCAGAGGAGGAAGAAGGGGTAGCAAATCTGACGCCTCCCTTTTTGCTGGTAAGAAGAGGGTTATTTCCTCCTTGGCCTCTCATGAGGAAATAGTTTTCTTCTATCTCACCACCTGATGTTTTCAGACAAGTCCAGGAGTTGATAAAGCATAACAGAGTCTGGAACTGGAAACTTTAGCTGTGCAGGAAAATACACACTGCTTTGTTTGATATCCTGGAGTCCAAGGAGAGAGGGAAACATGCTCTATCCCTTTATAATGTGCTCGATCCAGCTAAATGGTCATATCTCCCAAAGTCAAGCTGTCATGGCCAGGTACTAGCTTCATCTGTAGGAAAAGCTGCTCCCTATGCCTGCCTATAGTTTTTCTGATACTCAGTAAAAGGAGCTGGTGACTGATGTTTGTAGTGCATATCCTATACCTAGTTTGACACTTATAAGGTTACATCATCTGTTTCTGACAGTACTGCTGACTGAAAACTTTGAACCTTTCACCTGCAACTCATGGTCATGTGGAAGACCTCCTGTTTGAGGGGGAAGGGGTTTCATCAATCTTCAGATAAAAACACAGGGTCCTTCATTTTCTCCAACATTTCATCTATCATGTCTGTCTCTGAGACTGTGCTAAACAGCCCAGAAAATGGTCTGTACTTCCTGCTTGTACTTGCCCATCATCTTCTGATTTTCTAGTTTTAGTTTGAGGCAGCCTTGGTAAATCCAGGGAAGCAGGGCAGTGGAAACCATTTTAGGCAGGGACTGTCTTTTTCATTTTTATGTAGTACCTAGTACAGTGTGTAGGCCTGGTGTCGGTCGGAGTCTCAAGTCTGTACCGTAATGCAACTAACAATCTCTTAATGCTCTTCCCAAAATCTAGTTTATGTCCCAGGGAAGCTAGACTTAATACCTTACATGTCAATAAGGCTCTGAGTTTGTGAGATATGATGTAAGGCATTTTGCATATCAGTTGGAATTTTTGTAGCCTTTGGGAATTGATATAAAAGGAACTCCGTTTCCACTCAACCTACTCCATCTAGGTAAGTGCTACTTACTGAAAATATTGGTTGACTGGGGTGTCAGTACTTCAGGGTCTTAAGCTTATTGTCCCAGGGCCTGCTTGTTCATAGAAATCTGCAAGGCTGCTCAGCCTGGATTCCTGTATATGCATTTACACATCACTAGTTTCTTGACAGAGCATTTTAGATGCTTACCTAGGTGTAAGGCATTTCTTGAAATCTAAAGTACTTCCCAGCCCACCTTCCTGGTCTGGTGGTTGAATAACTCTCTAGAAACCCAGAACAGAGATTATGCTGATGCCAGCTCAAAGAAGAGATGTAAATGGTTACTCACCATAGTAACTGTGGCTCATCAGGAGTGTTGCTCCAAACACTTCCATAGAATATCCGGGTTGGAAGGGACCTCAGAAGGTCATCTAGTCCAATCCCCTGCTCAAAGCAGGACTAATCCCCAACTAAATCATCCAGGGCTTTGTCAAGTCTGACCTTAAAAACCTCTAAGGAAGGAGTTTCCACCACCTCCCTAGGTAACCCATTCCAGTGCTTCACCACCCTCCTAGTGAAAAAGTTTTTCCTAATATCCAACCTAAACTTCCCCCGCTGCAACTTGAGACCATTCCTCCTTGTTCTGTCATCTGCTACCACTGAGAACAGCCGAGCTCCATCCTCTTTGGAACCCCTTTCAGGTTAGTTGAAAACAATATCAAATCCCCCCCCAATTCTTCTCTTCTGCAGACTAAACAATCCCAGTTCCCTCAGCCTCTCCTCATAAGTCATGTGCTCCAGCCCCCTAATCATTTTTGTTCCCCTCCGCTGGACTCTTTTTCCAATTTTTCCACATCCCTTCTGTAGTGTGGGGCCCAAAACTGGACACAGTACTCCAGATGAGGCCTCACCAATGCAGAATAGAGGGGAATAATCACATCCCTCAGTCCGCTGGCAATGCTCCTACTTATACAGCCCAAAAATGCCATTAGCCTTTTTGGCAACAAGGGCACACTGTTGACTCATATCCAGCTTCTCGTCCACTGTAACCCCTAGGTCCTTTTCTGCAGAACTGCTGCCTAGCCACTCAGTCCCTAGTCTGTAGCAGTGCGTGGGATTCTTCCATCCTAAGTGCAGGACTCTGCACTTGTCCTTGTTGAACCTCATCAGATTTCTTTTGGCCCAATCCTCTAATTTGTCTAGGTCCCTCTGTATCCTATCCCTACCCTCCAGGGTATCTACCACTCTTCCCAGTTTAATGTTATCTGCAAACTTGCTGAGGATGCAATCCATGCCATCCTCCAGATCATTAATGAAGATACTGAACAAAACCGGCCCCAGGACCGACCCTTGGGGCACTCCGCTTGATACCGGCTGCCAACTAGACATGGAGCCATTGATCACTATCCGTTGAGCCCGATCTAGCCACCTTTCTGTCCACCTTATAGTCCATTCATCCAGCCCATACTTCTTTAACTTGTTGGCAAGAATACTGTGGGAGACCGTATCAAAAGCTTTGCTAAAGTCAAGGAATAACACGTCTACTGCTTTCCCCTCATCCTCAGAGCCAGTTATCTGGTCATAGAAGGCAATTAGGTTAGTCAGGCATGACTTGCCCTTGGTGAATCCATGCTGACTGTTCCTGATCACTTTCCTCTCCTCTCTAAGTGCTTCAGAATTGATTCCTTGAGGACCTGCTCCGTGATTTTTTTCCAGGAATTAAGGTGAGGCTGAGTGGCCTGTAGTTCCTCGGATCCTCCTCCTTCCCTTTTTTAAAGATGGGCACTACATTAGCCTTTTTCCAGTCATCCGGACCTCCCCCGATCGCCATGGGATTTCAGAGATAATGCCCAATGGCTCTGCAATCACATCCACAACTCCTTTAGCACACTCAGATGCCCACACTTTCCTTGACCATCTTTTTGTTAACATACCTGTAGAAACCCTTCTTGTTACTCTTAACATCCCTTGCTAGCTGCAACTCAAGTGTGATTTAGCCTTCCTGATTTCACTCCTGCATGCCTGAGCAATATTTTTATACTCCTCCCTGGTCACTTATCCAATCTGCCACTTCTTGTAAGCTTCTCTTTTGTGATTAAGATCAGCAAGGATTTCACTGTTAAGCCAAGCTGGTTGCCTGCCATATTTACTGTTCTTTCTACACATCGGGATGGTTTGTTCCTGCAACCTCAATAAGGATTCTTTAAAATACAGCCAGCTCTCCTGGACTCCTTTGCCCCTCGTGTTTGACTCCCTCGGGGAACTGATGGGCAGGATCCCCTGGGAGAATAAGTCTGCTTTTCTGAAGTCCAGGGTCCTTATTTTTCTACTCTCCTTTCTTCTTTGTGTCAGGATCCTGAACTCGACCATCTCGTAGTTACTGCCCCCAGGTTCCCATCCACTTTTGCTTCCCCTACTAATTCTTCCCTGTTTGTGAGCAGCAGGTCGAGAAGTGCTCTGCCCCTAGTTGGTTCCTCCAGCACTTGCACCAGGAAATTGTCCCCTACACTTTCCAAAAACTTCCTGGATTGTCTGCGCACCGCTGTATTGCTCTCCCAGCAGATATCAGGGTGACTGAAGTCCCCCATGAGAACCAGAGCCTGTGATCTAGTAACTTCTGTTAGTTGCCTGAAGAAAGCCTTGTCCACCTCATCCCCCTGGTCTCGTGGTCTATAGCAGACTTCCACCACGACATCACCCTTGTTGCTCACACTTCTAAACTTAATCCAGAGACTCTCAGGTTTTTCTGCAGATTCATACTGGAGCTCTGAGCAGTCATACTCCTCTCTTACATACAATGCAACTCCCCCACCTTTTCTGCCCTGCCTGTCCTTCCTGAACAGTTTATATCCATCCATGACAGTACTCCAGTCATGTGAGTTATCCCACCAAGTCTCTGTTATTCCAATCACATCATAGTTCCTTGACTGTGCCAGGACTTCCAGTTCTCCCGACTTGTTTCCCAGGCTTCTTGCATTTGTGTATAGGCACTTAAAGCAGGATGATCAGCGAGTTATCTTCTCAGTATGAGGCAGGAGTCCTCCCCTCTTGAACCTAGTTTAAAGCCCTCCTCACTAGGTTAGCCAACCTGCTTGCGAAGATGCTCTTCCCTCTCTTCGTTAGGTGGAGCCCGTCTCTGCCTAGCAATCCTTCTTCTTGGAACACCATCCCATGGTTAAAGAATCCAAAGCCTTCTCTCCGACACCACCTGCGTAGCCATTCGTTGACTTCCACAATTCGACGGTCTCTACCTGGGCCTTTTTCCTTCTACAGGGAGGATGGACGAGAACACCACTTGCGCCTCAAACTCCTTTATCCTTCTTCCCAGAGCCACGTAGTCTGCAGTGATCTGCTCAAGGTCATTCTTGGCAGTATCATTGGTGCCCACGTGGAGAAGCAGGAAGGGGTAGTGATCCAAGGGCTTGATGAGTCTCGGCAGTCTCTCCATCACATCGTGAATCCTAGCTCCTGGCAAGCAGCACACTTCTCGGTTTTCCCGGTTGGGATGGCAGATAGATGACTGTCCCCCTTAGGAGGGAGTCCCCGACCACCACCACCCGCCTCCTTCTCTTGGGAGTTTTGGTCGTTGAACCCCCATCCCTGGGACAGTGTATCACATGCCTTCCAATTGGTGGAGTCTCCTTCTGCTCCCTTCCCTCAGATGTATCATCCGAAGTGCATTAAGTGACATGACCAACATCTGTTATGGGTAATTCATTCTTTCTCCAATCCTTCCTTGGGGGAAACGCTGAACATTTTTTTAAAAATTGTTTATCCAGTGTATTATGTTTCTATTAACAAAGGCAAGATTGAAGAAGTGGCCTTTCAGTTGGAGCAGAAGATGGTGAGATTTATGACTGTCCTTTGTTCCTGTGGAAGCTTGCTGCAATCTTGGACCAGCCCCTGAGAAAACTGTCTTCTTAGAAGAAGATGAACCTACTTTTGTGATAGATTTATTTTGCCTGAGGAGCAGAGGTTTCCACAGTCATTGTCCTGGAGCTTTAAGTGGTCTCATATCCTGGGCACAGCCCATGGAGTGCTTTGAAGGTAACGTACTGAGGCTTGAGTTGACTTGTTCTTATGTGGAGCCAGCAAAGTAAGCAGAGGACAGGTCTGATGGGCTCGTAGTAGCCTGTGTTGCTGAGGAGCCATGCTACTGTTTTGTTCATGCTGCCTGCCCACCTTTCCTCCTATTGAGTTCTGTTCTCATAGGTACACTTGAAATTGGCAGAAGGAAGTGATGCATTTGGGCCCACAAGACCCTTTATAACTTTGGCTCTGGCCATTTAGTGTTGCAGGAGTGGGTTCAGGTGGCCCCATGTTCAGCCCCACTGGGATTGCATCTTCTATATGAATATGTAGCGGCAACACTCTCTTAGAAGAACTAGTTATTCTTGTAAGCATCCATTTATGTATGACACAAAGTGCAAGTATCCATGACCAACATCATTGAATTGGGGTTCACAATGTGTTGGCTGGAATCATTAAGGCCTAAGGGTACTACACTTCCTATGTTCAGTTTTAGCTGGAGCTCTGCGCTGGCGAAGGGGTTATTTGGAAATATGGATCCTTTAACGACAAGGACAGTGGTAAACTGTTTCAGTTTTGGCTCAGACAAAAGAAAATATAGCTCAGTGGTTTGAGCATTGGCCTGCTAAACCCAGGGTTCTGAGTTCAATCCTTGAGGGGGCCATTTAGGGGTCTGGGGATTGGTCCTGCTTTGAGCAGGGGATTGGACTAGATGACCTCCTGAGGTCCCTTCCAACTCTGAGATTCTATGAAGATGGGCTCACTCATCCACCACATGGAATTTAGTGTAGCTTAAAATTTTGAACTTCATAATCAAAATTGCTTTTAGAAACTACATAAGTAGTAGTTTCGGTTATGCTTATAGTTTAAAAACAATGTTCCTGCCAATGTTCAGGGTTGGACATGCACGGAGGGTGAGAGGTCATAAAACATTTTGTCTGGAAAGAGAGTCACCATCTTGAGTTGGGTAACGTTGATTTAATCTATTTATACACCAAGTTTCATTCTTAAATCTGAGACTTCCTGAAGAAGTTTGAGACTTGTGTAAACTTGTTGAACAAAGAGCTTTATTTCCATTTAGGAATCATAGAATATCAGGGTTGGAAGGGACCTCAGGAGGTCATCTAGTCCAACCCCCTGCTCAAAGCAGGACCAATCCCCAACTAAATCATCCAGGGCTTTGTCAAGCCTGACCTTAAAAACCCCTAAGGAAGGCAATTCCACCACCTCCCTAGGTAACCCATTCCAGTGCTTCACCACCCTCCTAGTGAAAAAGTTTTTTTCCTAATATCCAACCTAAACCTCCCCCACTGCAACTTGAGACCCTTATTCCTTGTTCTGTCATCTGGTACCACTGGCAACAGTCTAGATCCATCCTCTTTGGAACCCCCTTTCAGGTAGTTGAAAGCAGCTATCAAATCCCCCCTCACTCTTCTCTTCCGCAGACTAAATAATCCCAGTTCCCTCAGCCTCTCCTCATAAGTCATGTGCTCCAGCCCCCTAATCATTTTTGTTCCCCTCCGCTGGACTCTTTCCAATTCTTCCACAACCTTCTTGTAGTGTGGGGCCCAAAACTGGACGCAGTACTCCAGATGAGGCCTCACCAATGCCGAATAGAGGGGAATGATCACGTCCCTCAATCTGCTGGCAATGCTCCTACAGCCCAAAATGCCGTTAGCCTTCTTGGCAACAAGGGCACACTATTGACTCGTATCCAGCTTCTTGTTCACTGTAACCCCTAGGTCCTTCTCTGCAGAACTGCTGCCTAGCCCCCTCAGCCCCTAGTCTGTAGCAGTGCATGGGATTCTTTCGGCCCAATCCTCTAATTTGTCTAGGTCTCTCTGTATCCTATCCCTACTTGCTGAGGGTGCAATCCATGCCATCCTCCAGATCATTAATGGAGGAAAGGGGAAAGGTGTCCTGTAAAGCCTTCTAGGCTCTCTCTAGTTTTTGGAGATGATGGTTTTTTGGATGAAGCTTAACTCTGGTTCAAGTGGATTGGATCTTGTGTTACACTAGAGCTGGGGTTCCTCTTTGAGAGGCCCTAAGGCCTCCATTCCAAGGCATGCTCAATGAAGTGTTGCCCTTTGTGTGATGTAAAATGGAATTTGGAGTTCCATTCATGCAGTGGTGTTCTTGATTCAGCATCTCATTTGGGAGAGAAATTCGTGAACACTTCAATTAGTACTTCTCTGTCCTCCTTTCCTTGTATTGTACTGTTAAGTTGAATGTGGATCTGCAGAAATCATTCTCAAATGAGGAAGATTAGTTTAAATACATACTTGTGCAGATCCCCAGGCCTTCTTTCCCATCTGGGACTTTGTAATAGATATTTGAATGAGTTGGCAGAAATCAGTGACCGCTTAGGATGTGTTCAGTCTTATACCCGCAGGCCTGAAAACAGTGTTCTGCAAAGGGGTGCTCAAGCGACTCCAATTGCCATTGCATTTATAGATTTTGAGGCCCAAAGGGACTGTTATGTTCATCTAATCTGACCTCCTGTATAACACAGGCCAGAGAACTTTCCTACAATAATTCCTAGAGTAGATCTTTTAGAAAAACTTCCTATCTTGATTTAAAAATTGTCAATGATAGAGGATACACCATTGGTAAATTGTTCCACTGGTTAATTATACTAACTGTTAAAAATTTACACTTCAGTTCCCTTCTGAATTTGTCTAGCTTCCAACTTCCAGCCATTGGATTGTGTTATACCTTTCTTTGCTAGAATGAAGAGCCCATTATTAAATAGGTTCTTTTTAGAAGGCTGGCAAAGCCTTCCACTACAGCATGGATCTACAGAGGCAAGATATTCAAAGAACCACAGTTACACACCTGCACACTGTCTCAACTATATGTGTATAATCAGGACTCTTGAACGCTAGAGAAAAGCTATTTGCTAGTATCTGTGGAGGGTTTTTTAGTATATTGCCTTAGCACATCCTCACTAAGGGTTCTGCCCTACCTGTAGCACTGCTAGGCAAGCACCTTTGGAGAAGCATTGATGTATGTATCTGTCTCTCATTCCCAGGCTTCACAGCCCAAAAATGCAGTCCATGAGGTCAGAGTGCCGTACTAATGAATCCAGGAGCTATAGTTGCCCATAGTCAACAAGATTCTTGGGCTCTGTCATTCAAACAAAGCCAAATAAAGAAATTTAGATGATTCTCCATCAAGAATGCTGAATTTTTCATGTAAACACTGAAGTTTGTTGTTGCATCTGCACCACCTTATTCAGATTACAGATGGCCCCTCAAATTTTCTCCAACTCCTGGTAGTTAAAGATGCCACCACAGCCACTGCCTCAGAAAAGCATGTATAAGGTCCCAAAGCCCTGCACCGCATTCATTTGGAAAGTTAGCACCTAATTCCATTGTGATTTACTCCATCCACCTTCCCTTCCTTCCAGAATGTGAGAAGAGCTCCAAAAAGTGTGAATTCTCCTCATTCTTCCAATAGAAGTACGTAGGGTTACCATATTCAAACATTTAAAAAAGAGGACACTCCACGGGGCCCCGGTCCTGCCCCCAGCCCCGCCCCTTCCCCGCCCCCGGCCCTGCCCAACTCCGCCCCTTCCCCACCCCCATTCCAACCTTTTCCCCAAAGTCCCTGCCTCAACTCTGCCCCCTCCTCTGAGCACCCCACATTCCCCCTCCTCCCTCCCGCTCTGATCTTGGTTGGGGGTTGCTAAGTGCTTCCCTGCTCCCCCTGGCCCTGCATCCCCTGCACCCCACCGCCTGCCCTGCCCCTGCGCCCCCCTGCCCTGCTCCTCCTCACCCTGCAGCCCTTGCACCCCCCCGCCCCTGCAGCCTCTGTGCCCCCTGCTCCCCACTCACCCTGCAGCCCCTGCACCCCCCCTGCCCCTGCAGCCTCTGCGCCCCCGTCTGCCCTGCCCCTGCGCCCCCCTGCCCCTGCAGCCTCTATGCCCCTGCCTGCCCTGCTCCTCCTCGCCCTGCAGCCTCTGCACCCCCCCCCGCCTGCCCTGCTCCCCCACTCCCCCGGCAGCCTCTGCCTGGCGGGGGCTTCGGATGCTCAGCGGCAACTGGGGCAGCGCGGGTCCCTGCAGCCCCGGCACACGCCGCACTCCACGCCCCGCCGCCTCCTTCCTGCCGCGTGGGGTGATGGGGCCACAGGAAGGGTCCCCCAGTGGCCGGGGAGTCCCCGCCCGTGAGGGAAGCCCGAGCCGTTGGCTGGGCCCGGCCTCCCCGTGGTCCTGCGGGCTCGGCTGGGGCGCGCGGTCCTCCCGGCCTCCGGGGGCAGCAGCGGCCCCTCCGCTGCCTTCTGCGGCTGCGCCCCACCTTCCCCCGCCCGAGCTCGCTACAATGTAGCCGGGCGGCTGGGCTGCGCTGCGGACCCGGCGGGTCGTTCTGGGGCCAGGCGGACCCTGGCTTATTCTGCCTCCCTATTTCCCCAGACATGTCCGGCTTTTTGGCAATTCCCCCCCGGATGGGGATTTGAGTACCAAAAAGCCGGACATGTCCGGGGAAATCCGGACGTATGGTAACCCTAGAAGTACAGCTCTCCCGGACACTTCAATGTAAAGGTCTCTAAGACCACTACCCTTAAAAAGGTGTTCACAGAAATGGGCAAGCCACTTCTGGAGACCTAGCATGCTCCACGAGGGGATCACTGCTTTCTCCTGGGCTGCTTGAGCCTCAGCATTCAGTGGAGGAAGCGTGCAGAGTAACAGCATGGTCGCTCTTCCATATTTGCAACAGCCATTATGAATTGAGACTTCCTTTCACTGTTTTTTTTTTTTATTTTTATTTTTTTTTTAAATAGTGGGTTCTTCAAGTGGGAGTCTGTACAAAGTCCCGTGTTTAGCAATGGTTACCAGTTCTGTTTTAATCTTTTTTTTTTTTTTTTTTAAATTTTGGTTCTGCTTCAGTCAGATGGGAGTTTTTAACAGCTCATTAAGTCCCTCAAGTTAATCTATCTGCATTTGATCTTAGTCTGTTTTTTTCCTCTACAATTCTGTCCTATCTCTGCTTCTTCCGTATCTCTTAGTTCACATTTCCATCTCTTCTCTGGCGCTTCTTCTCCCTACATTCCTGGTTTTCCTTGCCCTAAATGCCAGTGTGCGTATTAATAGGGTGGCTCTCTGGGCTAGACAGTCCCCTTCCTGCATAGGGCATCTCTGGACTTCTGAAAATGAGCCATTCAACAGTCCCACAGGTAGGGCCTTCCCTCCATGTGGCAGCAGTCAGTCTCCAGAGAGGAGCCTCACCAGAGGGCTCCAATCTTTCTAAAAATGCACCGCCAAATCCCTCATCAATGGGGGCTTGGTATATTTTAATATTCTTCCCCTGTGGAGGGGCCTGGGGCCTCATACAAAGTGGAGAGGTCATTAATGGACAAATTTCAGAGTCCCTGGAGCTGCCTGGAAATGCTTTGAGGAGGTTTTGAGGCCCCTACTCTGTAGATTTGATAGGCCTCCAAAGTGCCCTTGTTGATTTAGTAAAAGTCAGTCCAAGAACAGAGCTAATCTTGAGCAGAGGAGCATATCTCATGCTTGAGTTGGTCCTTATCTCTGCTAAAACTGCCAACGCGGAGGTCAGATCAGTGCTGATTTTGCTGTCATGCAAAATAATGAGCTCTAGGGCCCGAGGCTGGGAAAATCAGTTTTGGAGTAGATTGGATTGTGTTCTGCCCATCACACGGGCAGAAGAGGAAACTTGCCTTTAAGCACCTCCAAATGCAGTAAGTAGATCCAGTGTTCACTTTGGGAAGGCTGTGTGTCCTTCTTTCCTGGTCAGTGCCCCCTGGAAAGGGAAAAGGAGATGTTAAGGGAAATCAGTGCACACACAAAATAAAATAGCTCATGCTTAAATCCCTGTAGATATCTTCCTAAGACTGTATAAAATGAATAGTTGTTCATTCTTAAAATATTTAGGTTGGATTACTTACAAACGGTCAATGTCTCACTGTGCTTTCCTTTTTTCAAGGTGGAAAAAGTGTGCACTGGTGGGCATACAGATGTACTCCTTTATCCTGCTAAGAAAATGCAACACTTAGTGAAGAGTGGCATAGACCATGAAAGAACATCTCAGAACCTTACTTCTTCAAAAGCAGATCCTTTGTTAAAGCCAGTTATGGAGACCAAATCAGCTTTTCTGAATAGTGACTTCAAACAGAAAGTTGCAGAAATTTTGTTTAAGTATTCCAATGGTCTTTGGGCTAATGCACTTCCCAAGGTGTATGAAGACACATACAAAGTAAAATTTCCTGAGGATGCTCTGAATAATCTTGACTTATTATCTGATATATGTACTGTCAACCAGATAAGTGACAGCCCTAAAAAGGCAATCCTCTATGCTAAACCACAAAAGTACATTGATGAGAATCTGAATGCCACTGACAGTGTCCATATCCATGAAGATCTGAAGATAATGGTTGAGCAAGAGTGCTCTCAGTTAATGGAAAAGACCAAAGAGCAGTGTCCAGAAAATATAATGGTCCCTCCTTTAATCATTCCGGCGGAAGCATCTCCTTCTGTATTGGTAGTAGAACTGAACAACACTAATGAAGTTGTTATTAGGCAAGTCTTTATTTCACACTTTCTTCATTTTTTCTGAAATCCAGAGATCATTCTGCACAATCAACTTCCTCACTACTTTGCTCACAAAAAGCTATTTTACAAAAGAAAACAGAACAATAGAAAACTGCACTAACAAACTGTAATAGTTACTAACAATACTAACACATTTAAAATACTACATAAATATTTAGTTTGCTATTGCAAACTTGAACAGAAGTGAGCTCAGTGAAGATTCATTAAACTAATCCCAGCATAAGCTTTAGAGTAAGAAGCAGAGAAGGGCTGAGACTGTTCAGCTGCCATTGGATAGTGGGGTTTTTAAATTGTTGTCCTCTTCATCATCATACTGTTCAGATGTCACCTTCCTATTATATCTGACCTTTAAAACTATGATTTACCCTTTAGCCTAGGTGTATTTGTTCAGATATAAAGGAAAACTGCAGTGTAATATAAACATGAGGACAATGACCATGCACTAAAATTTGCACTTTAATATAGCAATAATCTAATAGTGCTTTGACTTGATTGCATGTTAATTTGTGGCTTAGTCCACTGAGGACCAACATTAAAATAGCTCCACTGCTTTAGAAAGGATTGGTTTCAGAGTAGCAGCCATGTTAGTCTGTGTCCGCAAAAAGAACAGGAGTACTTGTGGCACCTTAGAGACTAACAAATTTTATTTGAGCATAAGCTTTCGTGGGCTACGGCCCACTTCTTCGGATGCATATAGAGTGAAACATATATTGAGGAGATATATATACACACATACAGAGAGCATGAAAAGGCGGGAGTTGTCTTACCAACTCTGAGAGGCCAATTAAGTAAGAGAAAAAAAACTTTTGAAGTGATAATCAAGATAGTATAGACAGTTTGATAAGAAGTGTGAGAATACTTACATGGGGAGATAGATTCAATGTTTGTAATGGCTCAGCCATTCCCCATCTCTATTCAAGCCTAAGTTGATTGTATCTAGTTTGCATATCAATTGAAGTTCAGCAGTTTCTCGTTGGAGTCTGTTTTTGAAGATTTTCTGTTGCAAACTTGCCACCCTCAGGTCTGTTACTGAGTGACCAGACAGGTTAAAGTGTTCTCCTACTGGTTTTTGAATGTTATGATTCCTGATGTCAGATTTGTGTCCATTTATTCTTTTGCGTAGAGACTGTCCGGTTTGGCCAATGTACATGGCAGAGGGGCATTGCTGGCACATAATAGCATATATCACATTGGTAGATGTGCAGGTGAACGAACCCCTGAATGCATGGCTGATGTGATTAGGTTCTATGATGATGTCACTTGAATAGATATGTGGAGAGAGTTGGCATCGGGCTTTGTTGCAAGGATAGGTTTCTGGGTCAGTGTTTTTGTTCAGTGGTGTGTGGTTGCTGGTGAGTATTTGCTTCAGGTTGGGGGGTTGTCTGTAAGCGAGGACAGGTCTGTCTCGCAAGATCTGTGAGAGTGAGGGATCATCTTTCAGGATCGTCATGCGTCTGGCGAAGTGGGTATTCACCCATGAAAGCTTATGCTCTAATACATCTGTTAGTCTTAAAGGTGCCACAGGACTCTGTTGCTTTTTACAGATCCAGACTAACACGGCTACCCCTCTGATACAGGGTAGGTTGTAGATCTTTGATGATGCGCTGGAGAGGTTTTAGTTGGGGGCTGAAGGTGACAGCTAGTGGTGTTCTGTTATTTTCTTTGTTGGGCCTGTCTTGTAGGAGGTGACTTCTGGGTACTCGTCTGGCTCTGTCAATCTGTTTTTTCACTTCAGCAGGTGGGTGTTGTAGTTTTAAGAATGCTTGATAGAGATCTTGTAGGTGCTTGTCTCTGTCTGAGGGATTGGAGCAAATGCGATTGTATCTTAGAGCTTGGCTGTAGACAATGGATTGTGTGGTGTGTCCTGGATGGAAGCTGGAGGCATGTAGGTAAGTATAGCAATCAGTAGGTTTCCGGTATAGGGTGGTATTTATGTGACCATCGCTTATCAGCACAGTAGTGTCCAGGAAAAGGACCTTTTGTGTGGATTGATCTAGGCTGAGGTTGATGGTGGGATGGAAATTATTGAAATCATGGTGGAATTCCCCAAGGGCTTCTTTTCCATGGGTCTAGATGATGAAGATGTCATCAATGTAACGCAAGTAGAGTAGGGGTGTTAGGGGACGAGAGCTAAGGAAACGTTGTTCTAAATCAGCCATAAAAATGTTGGCATACTGTGGGGCCATGCGGGTACCCATAGCAGTGCCACTGACTTGAAGGTATACATTGTCCCCAAATGTGAAATAGTTGTGGGTGAGAACAAAGTCAAAAAGTTCAGCCACCAGGTTAGCTGTGACATTATCGGGGATACTGTTCCTGATAGCTTGTAGTCCATCTTTGTGTGGAATATTGGTGTAGAGGGCTTCTACATCCATAGTGGCCAGGATGGTGTTTTCTGGAAGATCACCAATGGATTGTAGTTTCCTCAGGAAGTCAGTGGTGTCTCGAAGATATCTGGGAGTGCTGGTAGCGTAGGGCCTGAGGAGAGAGTCCACATAGCCAGACAATCCTGATGTTAGGGTGCCAATGCCTGAGATGATGGGGCGTTCAGGATTTCCAGGTTTATGGATCTTGGGTAGCAAATAGAATACCCCTGGTTGGGGTTCTAGGCATGTGTCTGTACAGATTTGTTCCTGTGCTTGTTGTTGCTATGTTTACATATATAAAGTGGCTGCTTTGTGTCAGGAAATCCCATGTTAGGTTTACTAGTCTTCTTTACATTGTGATAGAATGTAGAAAATGTAATCACTATGAAATACATATATAGCAGCCACTGTGCTGACTTTTCATCCAAAAAAGTTTAGTTACAAACGGTTGAAAATTACTTTACATAGCACCTCAGGATGAACTGAGCAGATGCTAGGTAGGGTGGTGTATCAACACTCCTCTCGTGGCTAAGTCAGTTTCTGCAGAGTTTAAGCTTACATTTAATAATTTTTTTTCCAGTAATCATCAAAAGCCCCAATCAGGATCTGGGCCCTATTGTGCTAAGCACTCTACAAATACTTTGGGTGGGGGAAGGACTGTCTCTCAAGAGCTTACTAACCTAAGCTAAGGTATGATGAGGAAAGAGGGGTGGGGAGACCAAAGGTAACAGTAATAAGAACATATATTTAAATAACTACCTTTATGCATAATTTGGTTCCAAATCCCTTATACATTTTATAAAAATATATAAATCTGATCAATTATACCAATTTCTACTAAATTTCAAAACTAAATTTCTAATCCTTTTAGTTCAGGGGTGGGCAAACTACGGCCCGCGGGCCACATCCGTCCCGCGGGACCGTCCTGCCCAGCCCCTGAGCTCCTGGCCCAGGAGGCTCACCCCCAGCCCCTTCCCTGCTGTCCCCCCTCCCCCACAGCCTCAGCTCGCTCGCTCCGCCACCGGTACAATGCTCTGGGCGGCAGGGCTGTGAGCTCCTGGGGCAGCACAGCTGCAGAGCCTGGCCTGACCCAGTGCTCTGTGCTGCGTGGTGGTGGCGTCGTCATCGCCCGGCCGTAACGCTGCCAGCCACTAGTGCTCCAGGCAGCGCGGTAAGGGGGCAAGGAGCAGGGGGGGTTGGATAGAGGGCTGGGGAGTTCGGGGTGGTGGTCAGGGGGCGGTGGTGTGGATAGGGGTCGGGGCAGTTGGGGGGGGGGGAAATAGGGGGTTGAATGGGGGCAGGGGTCCCAAGGGGGTTGGAAGGGCTGGCAGGGGGCAGTCAGGGGCAGGGGTTCCGGGTGCAGTCAGGGGACAGGGATAAGGGTGGTTGGATGGTGCAGGAGTCCCGGGGCGGCCGTCAGGAATGAGAGGAGGGGTTGGATGGGGCAGGGGTCTTGGGGGGGCGCGTCAGGGAACAGGGGGGGTTAGGGGGGGCAGGGGGGGGGGGGGGGGGCACAACCCCCTCCCCTAACCGGCCCTCCATACAATTTCCAAAACCCGATGTGGCCCTCAGGCCAAAACGTTTTCCCATCTCTGTTTTAGTTAGAGAAAATTAAGTGCCTCAAAACAGTGGTGTTGGTCTGTAGAAAGATGGAAACTGTTCTAAATGGAATGTTGACTCTGAAGCCTACTGATAATTAAACCATTATGCTGATAATTCTATCAAACAGCCATCTACTTTAGGTTTATGGGCAAAATGTGACTAGAGGACCAACTCTTTTCTTTCTCAGTCTGAGCCTTAACACCGTTCACATGTATTGTCCTTTACCTCAAACAAGTCCTACTCTGTTTTATTTTCAAGTGCTACAATTGCAGGGGGCTGGTTGTAATTTTATCTTGAACTTGGCTCTAAAAACAGTAAATTAGTCTGATGGTATACCAGACTCTCTCTGAATGGAAAAATCATTGATCAAAATAAAGGAAAGGCCACTTGAGTTTGTGACTGAGCCTAGGTTATTAAAAAATGGCAATACACTTACTACACAAGGGGGAATTGAAAATATAGAGAGCCTCTGGAAGAGTTCAGTTATATTCACAGGGCCAGCTCCAGGCACCAGCCCACCAAGCATGTGCTTGGGGCGGTGCCTGGAGGGGGGCAGCGCGGCGGGGCGCTCTGGCCCGAGAGCGGGCCGCGACTGGGCTCGCTGCCCTCCCCGCGGCGCTCTGGCCACTGGGGAGAGCGGAGCCTCAGCGGGCTCACCGCCCTCCCCCCGCGCTCTGGCCAGTCGGGGAGAGCGGGGCCCCAGCCGGGCTCGCCGCCCTCCCCCGGCGCTCCGGCCGGTCGGGGAGAGCGGGACCCCAGCCAGGCTCGCCGCCCTCCCCCCGGTGCTCTGGCCGCCGGGGGCTCGCCGC
>NW_020664445.1:3859005-3956279 GCF_002925995.2 Terrapene triunguis | reverse complement strand
GCCGCCGGGGGCTCGCCGCCCTCCCCCCGGTGCTCTGGCCGCCGGGGAGAGCGGAGAGCCCCGGCCGGGCTCTCCGCCCTGCTCCCGGCGCTCTGGGACATCACACACGCAGACATCCACACCAACTACTTACTCCTCTTCTCGATCAGGACTGCTTGATGGCCCTGATTATCAATGTGGTTTTCTGCATTCAAAATTTGAAGTCATTGCCTTTGACTATATGCCCTGTATCCTCTGTCAAGTTTTTCTGGGGTGTAGGCTCCTCCATCACATATCTGTTCTAGTTCTTAAAAGTTACATTTCTAGTACAGCTTATGTAGCCCTGCATATTCCCAACCTGAAGCAGAAATCTCTATAGCTAATCTTATTCCATTGCCTGTACATACTGCAGCACCTCCCCTGAAGGCTCAGGTTGTGACTGAGCAGCTCATTCCCCTGTCAGTTGAACTTGCCTGTGGTTTGTCAGAGGAACGTTCCCTATGTCTGACCCAGAGGAGATGGAGGAGAATGTTGTGTTATACTCTACTTAAGTGATGACTGTTTTGCTTCTGATCTCAGATGTAAGTGACCTCCATTCCAAAATTGGCTTCATTAGAGTATGTGATGTGTATTAAACTTAAGGTATTGTTGAAGTGGGAATTAAGTTGTACAGGATGCTCTCAATACATTTCAAATCCTATTTGAGCTGACCAGAGTTCTGTTCCAGTTGCTGTTAGGTGTTGCTAAGGCTGCTTGTTCTGGATGAATTCAATATCTATTTTAGTAGCTCTTTTAGATTTAAGATTTCATAGCCACTGTAACAATCATGAGATTCAGTAAAAACAACAAGGAGTACTTGTGGCACCTTAGAGACTAACATTTATTTGGGCATAAGCTTTTGTGGGCTAAAACCCACTTCATCAGATGCATGGAGTGGAAATACAGTAGGAAGATATATATACACAGTACATATGGGAAAAGATGAGAGTTGCCTTACCAAGTGTGGGGGTCAGTTCTAACGAGACAATTCAATTAAAATGGGCTATTATCAACAGGAGGAAAAATCACTTTTGTAGTGGTAATCAGGGTGGCCCATTTCAAACAGTTGACAAGAAGGTGTGAGTAACAGTAGGGGGAAATTAGTTTTTAGTTTTTGTAGTGACCCATCCACTCCCAGTCTTTATTACATACTGTTCAATGGATGTAGAAGCCTCTACACCAACATTCCACACAAAGATGTCCACAAACCGTCAGGAACAGTATCCCCAATAATGTCACGGCAAACCTGGTGGCTGAACTTTGACTTTGTCCCCAAATGTGAAATAGTTGTGGGTGAGGACAATGTATACCTTCAAGTCAGTGCTATGGATACCCGCATGGCCCCACAGTATGCCAACATTTTTATGGCTTAGCATTTTTCCCCTACTGCTACTCACACCTTGTCAACTGTTGGAAATAGGCCATCCTGATTATCACTACCAAAGTTTTTTTCTCTCCTGCTGATAATAGCCCACCTTAATTGATTTGTCTCGTTATAGTTGGTATGGCAACACCCATTTTTTCATGTTTTGTGTGTGTGTGTGTGTATGTATATAATCTTCCTACTGTATTTATATATACATATATATAATCTTCCTACTGTATTTTCCACTGCATGCATCCGATGGAATGGGTTTTAGCCCACGAAAGCTTATTCCGAAATAAATGTTAGTCTCTAAGGCCTGGTCTACACTACGGGATTAATTCGGATTTAGCAGCGTTAATTCGAATTAACCCTTCACCCGTCCACACAACAGAGCCATTTAGTTCGAATTAAAGGGCGCTTTAAATCGATTTCTATACTCCACCTCAACGAGCGGAGTAGCGCCAAAATCGATTTTGTTAATTCGAATTAAGGTTAGTGTGGCCGCCACCACCGAATTAATGTGGTTAAAATTAATGGGGTAGTGTGGCCACACACCACCGAATTAATGTGGTTAAAAACCGAATTAATGTGCTTAGTGTGGCCGCGCACAATCGAATTTATACAACCTGTTTCCCAAATTCGAATTATCTAAATTCGGATTAATCCCGTAGTGTAGACATACCCTAAGGTGCCACAAGTACTCCTCATTGTTTTTGCTGATACAGACTAACATGGCTACCACTCAGACTTAAAAGTGGCAATTCTTCAACAAAAAACTTCAAAAAGTAAAAGTTATTTACTTATTCCCATAATACAAGAACTAGGGGTCACCAAATAAAATTAATAGGCAGCAGGTTCAAAACAAATAAAAGGAAGTTCTTCTTCATGCAGCGCACAGTCAACTTGTGGAACTCCTTACCTGAGGAGGTTGTGAAGGCTAGGACTATAACAGCGTTTAAAAGAGAATTGGATAAATTCATGGTGGTTAAGTCCATTAATGGCTATTAGCCAGGATGGGTAAGGAATGGTGTCCCTAGCCTCTGTTTGTCAGAGGGTGGAGATGGATGGCAGGAGAGAGATCACTTATGTTCTTATGTTCTAAAAACAGACTCAAACAAGAAACTGCAGAACTGGAATTAATTTGAAAGCTGTACACCATCAAATTAGGTCCCTTCCAACACTGATATTCTATGAGTGTGCCCTTGTTGCCAAGAAGGCTAACAGCATTTTGGGCTGTATAAGTAGGAGCATTGCCAGCAGATCGAGGGATGCGATCATTCTCCTCTATTCGGCATTGGTGAGGCCTCATCTGGAGTACTGTGTCCAGTTTTGGGCCCCACGCTACAAGAAGGATGTGGAAAAATTGGAAAGAGTCCAGCGGAGGGGAACAAAAATGATTAGGGGGCTGGAGCACATGACTTATGAGGAGAGGCTGAGGGAACTGGGATTGTTTAGTCTGCAGAAGAGAAGAATGAGGGGGGATTTGATAACTGCTTTCAACTACCTGAAAGGGGGTTCCAAAGAGGATGGATCTAGACTGTTCTCAGTGGTACCAGATGACAGAACAAGGAGTAATGGTCTCAAGTTGCAGTGGGGGAGGTTTAGGTTGGATATTAGGAAAAACTTTTTCACTAGGAGAGTGATAAAGCACTGGAATGGGTTACCTAGGGAGGTGGTGGAATCTCCTTCCTTAGAGGTTTTTAAGGTCAGGCTTGACAAAGCCCTGGCTGGGATGATTTAATTGGGGTTGGTCCTGCTTTGAGCAGGGGGTTGGACTAGATACCTCCTGAGGTCCCTTCCAACCCTGATATTCTATGATTCTATGACTAGGGAAGCTAGTGAGATGGTGTTGGCTGCAGTGCAATCAATGTGATCAGATTCCTCTTTTATTTACTTGGACCATGACTGTGTCTCTGCTATTCTTTTGTTTAGTTTAGATTGGTGCTTGGATGATACCCTGCTGTGTGAGATTTAACCAGGGTAGAATAGAAGTTGAAGCAGTTGGATGGGGATTTTAAGATATTCAGATTTGCATTGTTAGAAATAGTCCTAGCAAGCATGATGTAGTGGGTAGAATGCAAGTGAGGTGGTTAAAGTGCTTGATAAACTTCTTCATGGGGATATTGCCGCCATAGGTAGGTTGGTATATGCATGTATTTACAGGTATAGATCCTACAATATAGATACGTGTATGTGATTTAACTCTTTCTAGCAGGATAGTTAGTAACTTTTGTTGTTTTCCCTTAGGTAGGGTTACCATCCGTCCGGGTTTCCCTGGACATGTCCAGCTTTTTCAGTGTTAAATGGCCGTCCTGGGGGAGATTTCTAATCAAGTAGAAATGTCCGGGCTTTCCCCTTTCCCCTCATGCGGAGTGCGGCGCGGCTGATTGGACACCTGGCCTGATTGAAAGCCGCTCGCAGCCACTAGGGCCTCTAGCAGCCAGAGTCCCTCCCCCTCCCCCGCTCCCTCCTCCCCCACATAGCAGCCGGCAGTGTTTGATTCCACGTGGAGCCCGCAGCTCTCCCTCTGACGGGTGAGCGGGGGAGCAGAGGCTGTGGGGGGGGGTGTGCAGAGGCTGCAGGGACAGGGCAGGCAGGGGGAGCAGAGGCTGCAGGGGCGGAGGGGGTGCAGAGGCTGCAGGGGCAGGGCAGGCAGGGGCGCAGAGGCTGCAGGGCGAGTGGGGAGCACGGGGACAGAGGCGGCAGGGGGGGACAGAGGCTGCAGGGCGAGGAGGAGCAGGGCAGGCAGGGGCATAGAGGCTGCAGGGGCAGGGCAGGCAGGGGGCGCAGAGGCTGCATGGTGAGTGGGGAGCAGGGGGTGCAGAGGCTGCAGGGGCGGGGGGGTGCAGGGGGTGCAGAGGCTGCAGGGGCGGGGGGGTGCAGAGGCTGCAGGGGCAGGGCAGGCAGGGGGTGCAGAGGCTGCAGGGCGAGGAGGAGCAGGACAGGCAGGGGCATAGAGGCTGCAGGGGCAGGGCAGGCAGGGGGCGCAGAGGCTGCAGGGCGAGTGGGGAGCACGGGGCACAGAGGCTGCAGGGGCAGGGGGGTGCAGAGGCTGCAGGGGCAGGCAGGTGGTGCAGAGGCTGCAGGGCGAGGAGGAGCAGGGGGCACAGAGGCTGCAGGGGCGGAGGGATGCAGAGGCTGCAGGGGCAGGGCAGGCAGGGGGCGCAGAGGCTGCAGGGCGAGGAGGAGCAGGACAGGCAGGGGCATAGAGGCTGCAGGGGCAGGGGGTGCAGGGGCAGGGCAGGCAGGGGGCGCAGAGGCTGCAGGGCGAGTGGGGAGCAGGGGGCACAGAGGCTGCAGGGGCGGGGGGGCACAGAGGCTGCAGGGGCAGGGCAGGCAGGTGGTGCAGAGGCTGCAGGGCGAGGAGGAGCAGGGCAGGCAGGGGGTGCAGAGGCTGCAGGGCGGGGGGGTGCAGAGGCTGCAGGGGCAGGGCAGGCAGGGGGCACAGAGGCTGCAGGGCGATTGGGGAGCAGGGGGCACAGAGGCTGCAGGGGCGGGGGGGTGCAGAGGCTGCAGGGTGAGGAGGAGCAGGGCAGGCACGGGCATAGGGGCTGCGGGGCGAGTGGGGAGCAGGGAAGCACTTAGCAACCCCCAACCAAGATCAGAGCGGGAGGGAGGAGGGGGAATGCAGGGTGCTCAGAGGAGGGGGCAGAGTTGAGGCAGGGACTTTGGGGAAGGGGTTGGAATGGGGGCGGAGAAGGGGCGGAGTTGGGGCAGGGCCGGGGGTGGGGCCGGGTCCCCGTGGAGTGTCCTCTTTTTTAAATGTTTGAATATGGTAACCCTACCTTAGGGAAAAACTCACTCATTGAAGCTAAAGCCTCGTGATCACTCAAGTTGATTCTCTTTATATAATATAGATAGATGGATAGATTCTATTAGTTTACTATTTTGGAAGAAACACAGTAGGGGTGCACTGCTATAGTGAACATTTAAAAAATGGAGCTGCATTTTCAGTTTTAAAATGAAGTGAATTTCATGTTTGAAATGAACTATAGCTAAAAATGCAATAATTCCTGTCTTCATGGCTTGATGTATAATGGGCTCTCTTTACAAAGGTGAATTACATTGAATACAAAGCAAATACTTTGTAATGTATAACGTAGTTGGACACCCTAGCATATGGTGGAGTGTTGTGATTCTGCAATCTAAGTAAATGTTATGTAAAGATAGCTTTAAAAGAATCAGGAAAAGGAAATCTCTCTCCTGGTATAAACTTAATATGATACTTCACCAGCTTTGAGAAAACAAAATCATTTAATACCCTGTTAATAGGATATTTGAATATTGCCAGAAACTAGTTAAGCAAGAATGTCCTGAGTGATCATATGGCATAATTTTAAACAGTTTTTAAATGAAATTTGGCACTCTTCCACCCTTGGTTTGGGTTTATATAACCTTTGCCTTTATAGCTGGGCTGCTGCAGCAGTCTGTCTATCTACTAGACTGCAGCTCTGCATTTTACCACTGACAAGTGAAAGGAAGCAGTGTGACAGCTGATGGCACAGTAACAGCTGGACTAGCACATGAATGATAATGAGTAAAGGATTAGAGTTAACCACAGTTAAAGAAAATAACTTCACTTTTCTCACAAGTTACAGCCAAGGGAAATGGATGGAGGGGCAATCAGGGAGATCAGAATCTGACAGTTGAAGAATGGATTGTTCTGGGAAACAAATTGTCTAGGGATGAACGAGGACAGCAGCCTACTATTAGGGATCAAGTCTGGAGATCCAGGAGAGAGACTGCAGCAGATGGTCTGGCAAGTTTGATGCCTAAAGTTGCTCTAGTTTCCCTGAGGTTCGTGTGGGGAAAATTTCCTTTGCACAAAGTTTAACTTTGGTGAAATCACACTGATGTAACTAATGTTTCCATGACTGTGGAGGGTCACAGTCCCTTAAAGTTTCAAAGATAAGTTCCAATTTCCTGGTTGCATCATATCTGACTTCAGACACCACTCAGCTTATAAAATGAAATATACCTTCACTACCAGAAGTGCTAGGGACGTTCACTGAAAAAGTTCAGGTTCTAAAGAGTACTGTAAAATCCCTTACGGTATTGGACTGATCCACTAGCAATTTTCTTTTTGGATATTTACAATCGAATCCAATTTGTGTCGCAGTTATATTGGGGATCTCATTAGATCCTTATCTAGCTTCAGATAGTACTACTAAATTCTTTACTTCTCTGGGAACTATAACTGTTTCTGTATCCTCATTTTTGGAGAGGGAAAGTTCAGATACCGATGTGACTAAAAATCTACATGTATGCTTTTCTGTTTGTTTTGCATCTGCTCAACTTTTCTGTTGCTGTACTTACCCCTTTGGTGGATTTGTTTCCCCTGACATACTGTAGGTACGTGGGCAAAGACTATTCTGCTGCTCAAGAACTAATGGAAGATGAGATGAAAGAATATTATAATCAGAATCCCACAGTATTGCTAATGCAGTCTGTAAGCATTGGACAACTTGTCGCTGTACATGCTGAGGAAGATGCCTGGTTGCGTGCTCAGATAATTTCAGTGGAAGACAATAGAATAAAGGCAAGCAACTCTTCCATTCTGACACTTTGTGAAAAAGAATTAGTGTAAATAATAATACAGGTAATATCTGTGCATTTATCACAGCAGAATCACTCTGCAGTACTCAGCAACAAATTGCTTTTGCTCTTCATTATATGAAAAAAACAGTGTGGTTTTTAAAATAATTACAGCATTGCAGCTTAAGTAAATGGTCTGTTGCATTTTTCCTCATTTTTATTTTAGGCTTTTCTGTGTTCATTGGTATCTCTAATACACTAATGTATCCTGTGCATCATTATGAAACTTGGAAGTAGTATCTCCATCTTCCAGATATAGAATGTAAATGCCAATAGATAAGTAGAATGCTGATCTTCTGAGTCCAGTCCTAGTGTAGTTACCACAAGTCTATCCTTACTGTGTTTTTTGCAGCGTAACACTAGTGCTTAGGCTCACTTACACTGACTGGGTATTCCTGCTATTATACTCAGCGTGCTGGTTAATAAAATACCTTGAACGAAATTATTGAACTCTTCACACTGCTGCAGTTTCTTTTCTTGTTCTTTGTTCTCTAGAGTCACAGTTGTATTTTTGGTGGCTCTACTTTTAGAGAATTAGAACATGACTGAACTGGAAGAGTTTTTAAGAAAAATTTCAAGCCTTTATGTCTAGTGTCACTATGTAGTTATACTAACTAACCTTAAATTGTAGGTTTTTATTTTTTGCAGTCTCTACTTCCCTAGTCAGCATGACATACTTCCACTAAGATCTGCTAAACACACTTCTAATACTACTCCACTTCACAAATTAGTTTAGTGGAGACACGCAGTTTTAAGTACCTGTTCCAAAACTGTGTGAGTTCTCATTCAGCTGGGAAATCATGAGATGAGGGAATCTGTCCAGTATTCGAAGGCTTTAGTGTTAGCTGCAGAAAAACTGCAAGGACAATAGTAGCTAATGTGCCTCTGATTTCTCTCCAGATTACAGCTAACTGCACTGGCTTGCACAGTAGGAAGGCCAATGGTGCATTGCAAGAACAGCCTGCTTTCTGAAGTATCACTTCCAGATTTCTTGTTGAAGTCTGGCTTTCTGGAGTGTCTGGCTTGCACATCAGATTTTCAGAAAGGCTTCTAAATCGCTATCCATGAGCCTGGTGATCTTCAAGAAGTTAGCATGGTGCAGTGTGTAGTTCAGAAAAACAAGAGACCATCTGTATAAGCTGCTACAAAGCATCACTATAGCTTCTTCTGTTCCAACCACCATCAGCCATTTTCTCCCACTGACTAAGCAATTTACTTATCGAGATGATATGAAGTCTGCTGTATTCTCAAACCATGTAATTATCAGAAATGAGACTCAAAAAGGTTCCATTCTCATAAAAACAAAAGGGAAATACCTAGAACTGCATTGAAATACTATTAAAGGGTCTGGCCTAAACCCACAAAAGCCAAAAAATTCAGAATTACCACTTTACTGCCATCTTCTGTACCGTTCTGAGGCAATATGTACTAGAAAGCACTATCATTTTGTACCCTTTGAAGTGCTGATGTTCCAAGGAACAGCTAGCACTGATCTTCCAGTGATTTCAGGAAAGAGAAAAAGGGTGTGGAGCACTTTTTCTAAACTTTTTTTTTATTGACATTATTAGTTTGAAGAATTTTCATATAATGGTATTGCAAATTATATACCATGTTAATGAGAAACAGATTTTTGTTAACAGCTGGCTATATAAAAATGTGGTTACTAAATAAGTCCACCAAGTTTGTGTTTTCTGGACAAATCATTAAAATAGTACTAACATACTTGTAATATGAAAAATAAATGTTTCTCCTTTTCTTTCAATTATTAGGTATGCTATGTTGATTATGGCTTCAGTGAGATTATTGAAAACAACAAAGTGTACAAACTAGGTAGACGCTTCTATTTGCTTCCATTCCAAGCTGCAAAATGTAAACTAGCGGGTAAGAGGAACTTTTTTGAGAGAATTATTAAATATCTAGTACCATAATTTTGCCTGTAACTTAATAGAGGTTGGGGCAGGAAAAGAGCCCTTACCCCAAAAACCTTACTGCCTACTTCAGAGAAACCTGGGAAATGAAGGTCAGGAATAGGGAGGAATCTAGTTAAAATAAAAACATTAATTTGATCTGTTATTTTGGCTAGATTATTAAAGCTGAGTCTGTTTTCAAAAGGCTTTTGTTTTACCAGAAGAAAATAAATTAGTTTCTTGATTCTAGAGGGATCTTGAATGTATATTTCATGGTCGAAGCTTGATTTAAGACTAGAAAGAGATCAGCTGAAGTTTCTCTGGTTTTCTTAGTATTTATTTTATTTTTTAATGGAGAAAGCTAGTTACTCTCATTCTCCCTCCCTCCTTCATTCCTTTTATTACACTTGCTTGTTGCATCTTATTTATGTTGCTGGGCAGGTCTTCCAGACCCTCAAAGTTTGGAGCCCCATTATACAAGGCACTGTATAGACACATGGTATGAGTCCCTGTCCCAAAGAGCTTGCAGCCTAAGTAGACAACACAGACAAAAACAGGAGGAGAGAAAGGAAGGCAGCATTGCTCCATTTTACATATGGGGAACGGAGGCCCAGAGAGACTAAGGGTCAGACTTACAAAGGTATTTAATCTCCTAAAGATGCAGATAGACACCTAATAGGACTTACAAAAACCCCTAAGCAGGTTAAATACCTATGTCCCTGTAACACTTTCTTGGTATATCCAGAATTGTAAATCACCCTGTTACCCTTCTGCCTCAGCATAAAAGGAATCTGCTGGTGCTAAACTGAGTTACAACAACTCCTTCCCACTCCGGTTTTGGTAGCCAGACCCACAGATTTCTGTTCTAACTTTGCCTCATAGGTTAACCCTTTGTGTTCTTCAGTTCCTGAACCCTCCAGAAGTGTCTCCCTGCAGTATCCATCCCGTTACTGGACGCTCGCAGAAATTACCAAGTCTGCTCGAGAGAGAGAGAGTGTGTGTGTGTGTGTGTGTGTGTGTGTGTGTGTGTGTACACGCACACCACTTGTTTGATTTAACTGGGAATTCACACTCTGTTTAATGTAACAGCACTGATATATGCTTATAATAAAACAAAGAAGTTTATTAACCAAAAACTTGATTTAAGTGATACCACACAAGAATAGTAGACCAAAATGGTTACAAATAAAACAAAAGGCTAACATGCTTCTAAGTGACTAAAATTTAACTTGTTTGCAGTTTTGTTGTAGCCATTTTGGTCCCAGGATATTAGAGACAGGATGGGTGAGGTAGTATCTTTTATTGTACCAACTTCTTTTGATGAAAGAGACAAACTTTCGAGATTACTTTGAAGAGCTCTGTATAAGGTCAAAAGCTTGTTTATTTCATCAATAGAAATTGGTACAATAAAATATATTACCTCACCCAACCTCTCTCTAAAACGTAATGGGTTATAGCCTTGACTAAAGTAAGCGTCTTACTTCAAGCAGCCTTTCAGCATTACCCACCCATGTGGCAGGGTTTCCACTCTTTAGAGATACAAAGAGCACTCGCCCCTTTGTCCCCTAAGTGATGGATAACAAGATGCCATTTTGCTTCTCCTTATATTCCCCAAAGTTCCATTGTCTTTATTTCAAGAGTCAGGATAACCCCCTGGGGTGAGACTCTGGTGTGCTGACACCATGCTGTTTCCTCATCCTTCTGGTAATTGGTGTTTACCTCAGAGGCAAATGAACTGCCCATTGTCTCTGGCATCACCATACTTAATTTATATTAGAGACAGATTGATAACTCTTGTCTGGAAGAAACCCTGTTTTTCCCTTTGTTTGGGTCAGTGTTAATACATACCTTTTACAGTGATATTAAAGACCAGTGTGTCACGGGCTTTCATTTGATATCTCACACAACATTATTTAGAGATAGTTATGACAGCAACGTGTAAGGTGTAGTGAGTTTGTCAGGCTTCATAGGAATTGCTGTTACATGGCAGTGAACCCATTGCCTGTGGGCACTGAGCAGCTGTTAGGATCACAATCCCATTGACTTAAATGGGAGTTTAGACCCTCTTGTAAATCTTACTAGGCATTAGGTCTGGCCAGAAAACAAGGTCTTAGAGTGCTTGTGTATGTCGGTTACACCGTGTGTCTGTGTGTGCATCCCATACACCAGTGTTGGGGAGTTTTCTCTAGTGGTACCTGTAGGGGTGGTTCCTCCTGCAGGTGAACTCCTTGAACTTGGAAGACTTTCCCTCAGTTCCTTCTTACCATCTGTGGTCGCTAGTTGAAACCTTTTGTGTTCCCTATGAATAAACAGCCTGGTTCTTCTTTGAGCATATGTCCCCATGCGTGCTTCACTGCACTATGTGCCTGCATTTGTGAGTTCTCAACCAGAGACTGCAGACTAGTATTTGTGGGCCCACGCCTGCGCAAAACAGTGTATCGTGCTCTGAATGAGGGCATATAGGGAGGCATGAGCCTGCCGCCGCTCAGTGCCTTCTGTACAGCCTGCAGCTCAAGACGGAGAGTTTTACTTATTGCTGTTTGGCTTCCTGCCTTAACTTGTGTATTTTGTTTTTACTGTTTTTGTCGCTTTTCTTTTAATTCTGTTTCATTATACCTTTCTTCCACTTTATTTTGTGTTGGTCAAGAAGAAGAGGGGGGGCTCTTCCCCTTCTTGTTGTGTTAACAATTCTACTCCAACACAAGATTAAGTCCAAAACCCCAGGGTTTAAGACCTATGAAACTTGCCACTGGTTCTTTCCCCACAGCAACGGACACTCTAGCTGCCTGTTGTGTTTGGGGGGACTCCCACAACCCTGCTAACATTTGACTGGGTTTTAAGGTCAGATCCAAGGAAGACAGGGAGAGTAAAATGAAGCTCATACTAATGGAGCATGCCTTGGCTCCTGAAGGGTTCACTTCCCTCCCCTATACATCGGCCTCTGCATCACAGACTGTTGCAGCTTTGTCTGCCGCTCTGAACAATAAGACCTCAAAAGGGAGGAGGCATTCTTCTCCCAGCAGGGAAACGAAGAAGAGGGGCAGATCACCACATGAGACCTCGTATCCCTCTAAGGGTACAGCAGAGGCTCCTACTGAGTCCAGCACCAGGGAAGAAGCCCCTCTTGAATGTGTCTACCACAAGAGCAACTACTGAGGCAGCACCATCCGCTCCCTTGTGAAATAGCGAGACACATCGGGCTATCATTCACATCCCAACACCGGTATCTCGCAGTACCTCTGAAAGGGGACAGGACACTACAACCATCCTGGTACTGCAACAGCCCCCATCTCATTAACTAGTACCATCTTAGCTTAGGTGAAGGATATCAGAGCCCTCCGCCTCTTTCCAGGTCCTTTCTTCAGAGGAAATTTTCTCTGATGAGCCTGAATTGTCAATTGTAGAAGGATCTAAAAGTGTCATCTCCATGGTACTGCCACAAAAGTAACATGTTGGGACTGGTTTACACCTCCACTCTTTGGTACCTATTTAGCATATCATCATGCTTTCCCCTCACTTAATTCAGGGGAGGACTCCTCAGACTCAGATCTCTGTACAAGGATCTTTCCCGGTACTCTAGTACTCTACGCCTATGAGCCCCTGGCATGAAGACGAGCATGAGGAACCTACCAGACATTGTAGGCCCAGAGATTATGAATATCATTGGGGTCCCTCTCCTTATCCACCTCCCCAATGGGGCCATTACAGTGACCAAATTCATTGGATGCCTAGGAGAAAGCACCAATACCCACCTGCTTCTACAGAACATCCTCTAGTACAGCACACCTTGGTTCTGCACATCTCTCTGGTACCAGAAGATGTATAAGAGGAATAGGAGTCTCGGCCAGAGGAGATCTCATCTCCATCTGGAAAGTCCATCTTAACCTCTGGATGAGGCAGTAATGCCACCCCCTCCCTCCTGTGCAAATGATTTCAAGACCTTCAAGGAACTTATGGTGGAGGCTACCTATGAGAGTAACTGTGGGACTCGATATAGGTCCTCGCCATCAGATAAGGAATTTAAAAGGCGGGACTTGATGGGAAGGAAGAACTATTGATCAGCCACTTTCCAATTTTGCATTGCCATCTACCAGGCCTTGATGGCAAAATATGATTTCAATACATACTCCACGTTTACGCCTTTTATTGAGCATTTGCCACAAAACCAAAAAGATCAATTTCTGTCTATCATAACTTATTACTAAAGGACAATTGATTGTGAAATCTTCTCTGCAAGCCACTTTAGATGCTGATGATACAGCTTCCAGATGCATGGCTGTGGCAGTGGTCATGAGAAAAGCATCCTGGTACCAATCCTCAGGACTTCCAGGAGAAGTTCAAAACATGATGAAAGACTTCCCATCGAAGGGCCTAAGCTCTTCAGTGAGCAAACAGGATTCTCTGTCCCCATGCTCAAGGACTCACCCCGACGCCCAGGGCAACATTGCAGTCACTGGGGATTGATGTGCCTGGAACAAAAAAACAATTCAGTAGATCTCAAACCACTCAGAGATTGAGACTATTCCTTTACCATCAGCATACTTTTCCGAAGGGCATGTCTACACTTACCTCCGGAGCGATCGATCCAGCAGGGGTCAATTTATCGTGTCTAGTGAAGATGCGATAAATCGACTGCTGAGCGCTCTCCCGTCGACTCCAGTACTCCACCAGAGAGAGAAGCGTAGGCAGAGTAAACGGGAGAGTGTCAGGAGTCAAGCTACCGCAGTGAAGACACCACGGTAAGTAGATCTAAGTACGTCAACTTCAGCTATGTGAATAACGTAGCTGAAGTTGCGTAACTTAGACCGATTTTCCTCCCCCTCCCTCTCCCCCCGTCCCCCAGTGTAGACCGGGCCTAAGACTCAGATCCTTTCAGAAGAAAGACCAACGGACCTCCAAGCCCTTCTTATATCCAGTCAGCTCCTTCCTCCTGAGACACTTTTGACACCTTAGTCATGGGCATCGAGTTCAGTATGCCTTTTCCCTGGACTAACGGTTGTGCAACTACCCCTCCTCTGGAAACTGACTATCCTGTTGCCTACCTGCTTGGGGGTACCTTACCTCAGACAAGTGGATAATGGAGGTAGTCAAAGTGATTATTCTGTACAATTCCATTCTATTCCTCCTTCCCACCCTACCCCCGTCCCTCTTCAGGGATCCCTCTCACAAGGAACTCTTAAAGCAAGAGATCCACTTTTCCTTCTTCTGGGAGCTATAGAACCAGTCCCCCCATCAGAGTTCACCAAAAGAGGGTTCTATTCCAGTTACTTCCTGGTTCCCAAGAAAAGTGCAGGGCGGAGACCGATCCTCGACCTCAGGAACTTGAATGATGTCCTAGCACAGCACTTCAGAGTGGTGACACTAGCCACCGTGTTTCCATCCTTAGATCCAGGAGACTGGTTCATTGTGCTCAACCTTCAGGATGCCCATTTCTGTTATCCTCCACCCTTCACACAAGCATTTCCCAAGTTTTGTGATTGGGGCAGATCACTATCAATGTTGATTTCTCCCCTTCAGACTCTCCACATCCCTGCGGGTGTTCACAAAGATTCTTGTAGTGGTAGCCCCTTGTCTACGTCAGTGGGGAATATCCGTGTTCCCATATCTGGATGACTGGCTTCTCCAGGGCCAGTCACCTCAATAGGCAAGAAGCAAAAAGGGCATTAATGTTATTTCAATATTTGGGACTCGCATCAACCACGAAAATCCATACTGTCTCAGGTTTAGAGAACAGACTCTATTTATCGGAGCTACTCGACTCCACAACAGCAAGAGCCTATCTACCCAAGCAGAGACTCTCCACCCTGTACAACCTAATCTCAGCATAACAGTGCAGCCTGCAAACAGGTGAGGACCTGCCTAAAAGTCTTCGGCCACGTGACTCCTCGTGAGGAGGCACCTCAGGTGCCTCCAGACACAGATAAGAACAGTGTATACCCCCAAAAAACACAGCCTCTCCAAAAGCATCACAGTGCCTCAGCAGGTGTTGGACTCTTACCTAGTGGAAAGATCCAGAGAAGGTCTGTGTTGGAACCCCATTCTTGCATTCAGCGCCTTGGAAAACCCTTGCAATGGATGGGTGTCTGTTGGGATGGGGAACTCATCTAATGGGGAGACAGCACAATCGCATGGTCAGCATAGGAATCTGTGCTCCATATCTATATCTTGGAGCTATAAGCAGTATGATAGGCTTGCCAACACTTCCTTTGACTGATAGACCTCATATGACACAGAGTAATGCTAGATAACAGGACAGCAGTGTACCATATCAGAAGACAACGTGGAGCAAGGTCCTAGTCCTTATGCAAAGTCACTAAGGCTGTGGAACAGGCTCATCACCCATCAGGTAGAAATATCATCAGTCTATCTACCAGAATACAACTGCAGACTCCCTGAACAGACACTTCTGACAGGATCATGAATGGGAGCTCAAGGACCATCTTCTGCAGCATCTGACAGTACTGGGGTAGACCTCTTTTCCACCCTGAACCGTACAAAAATGTCACCTGTTCTTCAAGGGAGGTCATGGTCATGACTTTCTAGGGGATACCCTAGTAACACCATGGCATAGGTCCCTTCTTTATGCCTAGCCTCCTATTTCATTAATTTTCAAGACCCTTCTCAAATTGCATCGAGAAGGGAGCAAGAGTGATCATCCTAGCACCCGCTTGGCAGAGTGGCACTCAAACCTCATCCACCTCTGAGATAACACCCCTCAAACTTCTGATCACAAAGGATCTGTTAACACAACTCAGGGACCCTTGTTCATTACAACCCTTCCTCCTTGAATATGAGAGCATGGTTCCTCAATGACTCTCAAGCATGGAGTTAACCTATTTGAATAGCGTTCATTCAGTTCTCTTATCCAGTAGAAAGCCCAGTCTGTACTCACAAGACTTGCCTCCAAAAGTGGATGCTTTTCCTGTCCTGGTGCTCCCTCCTATCTTCTCAAGCACCAGAAGGTATGCTTTCCAAGATCCTGGATTGCCAGCTAGAGAGACCTGTTTCTTTGACGATAGGCACAGTATCAGAGTACATGGTCATTAACACAGCCTTTCACTCACCCATCCAGGGCTTCTTAGTCTTTGGCCACCTTACAGCAGCCAGCTTTCTTAAGGGCCTAAATAAATCTGTTTCTTCTGGTTCAACAACTGGCCCCAAACGGGACCTCTGCCTGATTTTTCAATGCCCTAAAGCAGTAGTTTTCAAACTTTTTTTTTTTTTTTCTGGCGACCCAGTTGAAGAAAATTGTTGATGCCCGCGACCCATGATGATTATAGCTCTAGCCGTTAAGGCAGGCTAGTCCCTACCTTTTCTGACACAGCGTTGTGCCCCAGAAGCAGCCAGCAGCAGGTCCGGCTCGTAGGCGGGGGGGGGGGCACAGGGCTCTGCGCGCTGCCCCCACCCTGAGTACCAGCTCCGCACTCCCATTGGCTGGGAACCGGCCAATGGGAGCTGCGGGAGGGTGGTGCCTGCAGGCGAGAGCTGCACTGAGCCGCTTGCGCGCCGTCGCCTAGAAGCTGGACCTGCTGCTGGCTGCTTCCGGGGCGCAGTGTGGTCCACAGTGCCAGGTCAGGCAGGAAGCCTGCCTTAGCACCCCCACTGCGCCGCTGACTGGGAGCCATCCAAGGTAAGTCCACACCCCCACCCCACGCCCCAATCCCCTGCCCCAATCCTGAGCCCTCCCCAAACCCAGAGCCCCTTCCTGCACCCCGAACTCCTCATCCCTGATCCCACCTCAGAGCCTGCACCCCCCAGCCCAGGGCCCTGACCCCCTCTCGCACCCCAACTCCCTGCCCCAGCCCAGAGCCCCCCCCCACACCCTGAACCCCTCATTCCCGGCCCCATCCCACAGCCCTCACCCCTGCACCACATCCCTGAGCCCCTCCCACACCCCAAACTCCGTTGGGTCGCGGGCATCAACAATTTTCTTCAACTGGTTCGCCAGAAAAAAAGTAGGAAAACCACTGCTTTAGAGAGTGTTTCTTCCTGTGAGAGACCCAGCATCTTTGTGGGATCTAAATTTGTTGTCTGCTTTTATTGACCTCCTTTCATGCCTTAGCATCTTGCTTGCTTGTTTCTATATCTGTCGGCAAAGGTAGCCGCCTTAGTGGCCATCACCTCTGCTAGGAGGGTGGGAGAACTGAATACGCTGGTCACGGATTCCCCATTCACAGTTTTCTACAAGGCAGGATTCAGCCACACTGTAAGTTCCTTTTGAATGTGGTCTTGGATTTCCTTCTGAATCAGTCTATCTACCTGCCATTGGCCTTCCCAAAGCTGCATATGCACTAGGACGAACAAAGACTCCACATCTTCCACATTCCTTGATTGTTAGCTTTGTAGCTGGATAGGAGAAAGCCCTTTCAAGTTTCTTTCTCAATCTTTGTTTCTCACAGTGTGTGAGAGGGTCAACCAATCACAACTCAGACTTTTGAAATGGATAATGCATTATGGTGCTGCTGGTAATGCTGCAAAAGAGGTAATGTCTTTTGACAAGCTCGTAGCACACTCGACTAGAGCACATTCGACGTCAGCAGCTTTGTGGTTCATGTCCCGATTATGGGCAATTGCAGGGCAGCAACATGGTTTTCCGTTCATACATTCACCAGACAGTATTCACTGTCTGCTGCATCAAGGGAGGACACAAATGTAGGGAAAGCGGTCCTTCAGTCCGTCTTTCGATGAGATTCCAGGCCCCACTGCCTGGGGTAATAGCTTGGGAGACACCAACAATGTAATGGACACATGCAAGTCCTCGAAGAAAGAACGGTTACTTTACCTTCTCGTAACTGTTCTTTGAGACGTGTTGGATATGTCCATTCATGACCTACCCGCCGCCTCTGACACATCAGTCTACCATTGACTTCCTGTGCAAAGGAACTAGAGGAGGGGTGATTCTGCACTGTGTACCGTCACTCCAGACCATGAGCCGTTTGTATGGGGGTGTGGTCACCCTTATGCATACCGCTAGGGAAAACTCTCCAGCACCAGTGCACAGGAGGCACATGTGCCTGCAGTGTATCTAGAACAGCACTTGAGAAGGTAAGTAACCATTTTTTCTGTTGCATGAGAAGATTGGAGGTTTTGACACTTGTTCTTCTTCCAGTGTGTGTGTGTGTGTGGTGGGGGGAACCCAAGACTCCTTAAATTTAAGGGATGGGGGGATAGGGAGGCAAAGATAGGGTGGGAGTGGCCTCTATCCTCCAAAATGGCCGATAGCATGGTTTAGGCAGACTAGGGACTGGAACCTGGGTTTTCCACATCCAAATGAGTGCCCTAACCGTTTGGCTATTTGCTGTTTGGGGATAGGGGATCTCTTTCTTTTGTCCAGAAATTCCATCCTGGACCTGAGAAACCTTTCTAATGAATGTTTTGTTGAAACAATATGTATCTGAAAAATTTCAATTTCAACCAAAAAAAAAAAAAATCTTTCTTTGGTTGGAAAAATTCCTGATCAGCTCTACTAGGTGACGGTCTGCATCTTTAGTCACTTATTTACGTCTGTAAATGTGACCTGAAGTGACTTGACCCAGGTCATGCATGCCTGTGGCAGACCTCGGAATTTAATCCAGGCATGAATCCCAGTCCAGTTGCCTTCGCCACAAGATCATTGTGCCTCTCACCATATCTTAAATTACATTGTAAACTCTTCACAACAGAGACCTGTGGTGTGGCAGTGGTTCTGCCTGTGCTTCATTTCTGGTCTCCCACTGCTCCACTCAGCATCTAACGCCTTCCAGGTTGAGGGGACTTAGCCTTCCACCCCTTCCAGGATACCCAAAATCCCAAGTAAATGCACAGAATGTAAACTCTTCCCTTCCTCAGGGATGCTGTGATAGACAGCAGCCCACACTGGTTCCTGGCCTTAGCCAATCTTGTCTCCCACAGTGAGAGCTCCAGGTCTGTGTTTTCCCTTTTTATAGGGCAATTAAAACTTAGAACCTACTGTAACTTGCATTTGTGATTTTTTTTGTGTAAGAAAATGGCCATGAGTGACCATGGAGAATATTTTTACTTTGGCATATTGCTTTCCTTTACAAATCCCCTTTATTAGTCTTGAAAGTGTATGATACAAAAGCATTTGGGGGGGGCGAAATTACACTAAAGAAGAAATGTTACAGCAAACTAGGGGGAGGTCTCTTTACAAATACAGTACATCTCCTGTTGTGTTCTGATTCTTGGAGCTGAGCTCCCAAACGCAGGCAGAGATACTACACTTCCCTGTGGGAAGTTTCAGGGAAAATGATGGGTGGAAATTCTGAACTGCTTATTTCACAGGGCTGGAAGTCTTTTGTGATGATCCTGTTTTAGTGAAAGTTGTTGAATCAGAAACCTGTGGCAAGATATTCGCTGTGGAAATACTGGAAAAGAGTGATATTCCGCTTGTTGTTCTGTATGACACATCAGGAGAGGATGATATAAATATCAACGTCACCTGTCTGAAGGCCTTGTGTGACAAATCTTTTGAACTACACCTTCAGGTACTATTTTATGACTTGTTCATTTAAAATTCTGAAGTGTTAAATCATGGGGAAGGAGTACAATACCAGAAACTCGTTAAATTTTTTCCTTCAAATATTTTGTTGCAGGCAGATGCTTTATATACAAATGTTAGAGTAACCAACGTTTGCTCTGACGGAACCCTATATTGCCAGGTGCCATCGAAGGGCCTAGCCAAACTCTGCGAGATCTTGCAAAAGTTGGAAGACTACTTCCAGTACAAGGTGTGTAATGAGCAGGGAGGTGCTGAGGTAATATTTTTGACTGTCTTACACTCCCTGCATCTCAGCCTTACTCTTTACTGAGGCACAGAGCAGGAATTTGATCTTTCAGGACTTTTCAGAAAGCATTAGTAGTATTAAACAGGGCTGTTATCTAAAACCCTGACTGTAGCTGTTAATAACTGTTCCCAGCCAGCTTCAGAGTACCACACAATTTCTTAGTAAAACATTTAATAAACACAAAAGCTATTGTAAATAGTTTTTGGAATACTTATTCATAACTTCTTAAACAAAAGCTAGTAAACTGGATGTAGTAAATTTCCTGTTATCTCTCATTCAGACTTCCCCACTTTGTTGCTATTATATATTTAAATACAAGATTTCAACATGACGGTTACACTTCTGTACGTTAGCGCACACAAACACTCTAATTCTCTCAGGTGATTTTTTGGTCTTTATAGACAGATCATGATATATATAGTGTGTCATCTGCACTCTTCTGAGCTTGAAAATGGAAAAAGCTGAGTTGCAGCCAAACGCTTTGGAGCCTTGTCAGCAAACAAAAGTCTGGGGATCCTACCAGCTAGCAGCATTCCAACCCTTGAGTTAACAGTTGACTGGCTCCCTTGTTGGTGAGACAGAAATCTGTAGTCTGTATCGATACAGTGACACAGATATTGGGATCAGCATATCCACTATCCAGTCCCTGGATCTCTAAGACGCTCATTCTGTAAAGCACTAGCTTTTCCCCCACTAGCCAAGTCGGGTAAGCCAAGTCACTGAGCTCTGCCCTGTTTTCTTTTTAACTGGAGCAAGGTTGCAGTTTAACTCAATTAGCTAATAGCTAAATGTAGGTTCCATAGTTTCTGTAGCCACTAGGGGTGACACATTCTCCCTTCCCTGATCGTCCCTCTAGGTCTGTAAAACACACTACAGTGGAGTCAAACATTATTTAATAGACGGCTTCCTTAATAAGGAAAGCTGGACTAGCACTCACCTGTGTCCTAAGTGGTACAGGGATAGGGACACAGCCCTTGCAGCAGACATGTTTTGGTCCTGTATGGATCAGCCATTAAGTCCACAAGGCTATCTTTACCTCCTGTATTTATAACCTTTCCCCTCAGAATCTGGCTATATTCTCAAATGTTTGCCCTAAATGAAAACATCTCATACAGCTTCTTAAAAAAGTTACTGAGCATGTGTAGCAACTGCCACACCCTATTTCTGGATGTTTCTGTCCCTCTCTTAGTGAGTCCCTCTGCTCTGCACTAGTCTTTGCAGATGTGCAGGCAGAGTATTCAAACAGAAATGTGTGATTCCTTTCTTTATGCCAAACAGTCAAATGCACTATAAAGCATGTGGGTTACATCTGTTTTCAAATATGTAATGGGCTGAGATGGAAATGAGGAGAGATTTCATTGTCATCCCCTTTGGCTCCAGGATATTGAAGGTACTTGACATTCTAATACAAAGCTTGATGAATGTTTGTTTTAGTCTCCTTGCTGAAGCTTTTGCAACCATCTCTTGTAGTAGTCTCTGCTCTTGGTCTGTCACTTTTATGCTTCTCTGGATAAGAACTGTTTACAACCAACCCAATAGGTTTTCCGCTCATATAAGCGATCAAGATGCTCTCCCCCCCCCCGCCCCCCCCCAGAGATTCCCTTGTGCCTCTCATTCTTGTCTGACTTTTCTGATGGGCATGGCTTTTGTAGAGGTGAGATGCAAGCCCACCGTGGCACTTGCAAGACCCACATGTCACAGCAAAGTAAAAAGCAGTGCAGTTAAGGAGGAGACCAGTTTTTAAACCTTCTCCAGCTCTGCCTATCAAGGTTTAGGGCAGCTCTGGTGCTCATTCTCTCCCTGGAAATATAACCTTGAATATTTTTTTTTTTAAATCCCTTAGGTTAGATCCAAAGTGATAAACAGAAACTTCTTAAGTATCAGAGTGGTAGCCGTGTTAGTTTTGTATCCACAAAAACGAGTCCGGTGGCACCTTAAAGACTAACAGATTTATTTGGCCATAAGCTTTCATGGGCTACAACCCACTTCTTCAGATGCATGGAGTGAAAATTACAGATATTGGCACATGAAGAGAAGGGAGTTATTTTACAAGTGGAGAACCAATGTTGAAGGCCAATTCAATCAGGGTGGATGTGGTTCACTCCCAATGATTGAGGAGGAGGTGTCAATACCAAGAGAGGGAAAATTGCTTTTGTAGTGAGCCATCCAGCCACTCCTAGTCCCTATTCAAGCCCAAATTGATGGTGTTAGGTTTGTAAATGAATTGTAGCTCAGCAGTTTCTCGTTGAAGTCTGTTTCAGGGACACTCAATAGCAGATTTAAGAGTAGCCATTCTTCAACAAAAAAAACTTCAAAAACAGACTTATTTACCCTTGTTTCTTTATCACAGCAGGCACCTGAATATTTCATCTCATTACCTTTCTGTGGCAAAATCTGCTTGTTCCCTTGTAAAGGAAAATGGGCACGTGTGGAGGTAAGAAACAGATTGTTGGTTTTGGTTTTTTTACCACTAACTAACTTTCATGTGTCAACTGAAAATTGCTGCTATTCTTTGATTTCCCACATAGCATCTGCTATTTTTGCAGGTCTGGGGGTTGGCTAAAATCTGGATCATCATCATCTGAATTCTTTGACACTGATGATGGCATGTGTATCATTTTACACTGGCTACTTACTCAAATAGTAAACACACATAAGTAATCTTTTACTGTAGCTGATGGAATGTGGAATAGATCCCTGTAGGTCTAACCTACTGTTTTTGTGTTGTCATTTAACATATTTCATTTCACCAAGCATAGCATCATAAAATGCATGACAACATATTTTCTTCCATTTCCTTAAAATATTAATTTGCTTTTTAAAGATACTATGTTCATCTCTTGCTAGTATCGAGTTCCTTACCACTCGCATTCTCATTTCAGATAACAAGCGTTCACAGTAGTCGTGCACTAGATGTGCAGTTCATGGATACTGGAACAGTTGCATCTGTAAAAGTATCAGAGCTTCGAGATATTCCATCACAGTTCCTGAGAGAAATAATCGCAGTACCACCCCAGGTACAAACATCATTTTTAAGTAAAGCTGATTGCCTCAATACCTCTCTTGGCCATGTCTTAGTCTTGATAATTTTAATGTGTGCTCTGCAATGATTTGTGGTTTTAAAATGTTTTAAGATTGCCTGTTCTGCACTATGGTCTACAGGGGTGTGAACTGCTAACTGCCTCTTGTGGACGTTGCTGGCGCAAACTAAAAGGAACCAAAGTTCATGTTAACATAATCCTCTTTCAAACAGGACTACATTAACGTGAACTTATGTACCTTTTAATTTGCGCCAGCAGCATCCAAACAGCAGTTAACACAAAACACTTGGGTGCCCTCTGCAGTTCTTCTCTCTCACACACCTTGTGGACCACACTTCAGCACAGTGTACATGTAGCCTTAGAATTAATGTTGCGTTGTGCACGCTAACGTCTTATAGTGTACAGTTTTAAATGAATACAGATTATGTTCTTGTGTGCTAACAGTAGAAGGCTGTGGCAGTAGTCTTACTGTATGGGTAAAGGGACTCCATTCTGGAGACCACCACATTCTTAGTGGTTGAAGTAACTTACAGCATAATAGACTCCTTCTTTCACTCTTCTAATACCATATATCTTTTAATCCATCTGAGTTAAAGCTTGTAATAAACTACGTAGTTTCTGTGCAGGTAAACTTCAATAGTACAACATCATCATGTAATTAAATTGTACCATTAACATACTCCATGTCTTTTAGGCTATGAAGTGCTGTTTAGCAGATCTTCCCCGTAACATTGGCATGTGGACTCCAGATGCTGTATTGTGGCTGAGAGATACAGTATTAAATTGTCCTGATTGCAGCATTAAGGTAAATGTAAATATCTCAAACACTTGAAATTCAATAAACTATGGAATACCGGATTGAAATGTGAATGAAGAGTTATAATAAAATGTCATCATAAAGTTACAGGAACTTGGTACCTTCACCCTCCATAAGACATGCAGGTTTTGATACAAAAAATAAAATTCTTTCAGGCTTAAAAATGTTTACCTACATTATTTTTGTTTGAAAAGCTATTATACGAGACAATGTACAGCTTTGTAACCTCCCATAACATTTGTATTCTGTATGAATTGATCATTTTTTGATACATTCGATATAAAGTGTATTTGCTTGCATTTCCCAGCAAATATTTTTTATACAATACTTGGAATCTACATTTAAAGAAGACAAAGAATTTTCCTCCTTCCAAATTCTCCTGTGCTAGCTCGGTATAATTCCTTTTTACCAGCAAATGAGGGCAAGAAAAAAGCAAAACTCTTGTCGTGCCGCCTCATAAAAAAGGAAGTGGGTGGATGACCCTGCTCAGGTGGAGGTAACTCTTCCAGCTGGCTAGGAGAGGAATTTTTTAGTTCTTATTTGCTTTTATTTCTACATGACAAGTCACTATCCACAAGCCAGGCTGTGACTCTACGGTGCGGCAGCTTGCTGCTCAGTAACGTCCCATGTGGACGCTGCTACAGCGCAGTGAAAGTTCCACTAAGCCACACTCTGGGGTTTTCACTGCGCTATAGCAGTGTTCACACCAGATGTTACTGCACAGCAAACTGGTGTGCTATAGATTCGCACCCTGGCTTGCAGTGTAGTAACTAGCCAAGTAGATAAGCCCTAACACAATGTAGTTTAATTTAGTACAGTCCATTTGCAGACTCATCTCACATATTTTTTTGGAATATGCTGAGTAGACGTCAACCATTTGTAGTGTGACCTACTTACCTAATTGTCTGGTAGCACCCGTCAAAGTCTTCAGAGAGTCTGATATAATTAGTACATTACAGGGGATCTTCTGAAAAATCTTGCCCCTAATTTCATTACAGAGTACCACCATGAGTGTACCTTTTGAGAGGCACACTTTGTAGCTTTTCCTTTTCTTGTCTGCTTTAGTGTTGAATACTGCACATTTAAAATACTGCTGGTCTAGTCTGGCATATGTAGATATTGTAAAATTATGTCGTCAAATGTGTGGCTGTGTATGTTCCCGCTGTGTGCTGTCCTAGTTCTGTGCAGACAACTGGCACCGCAGACCTCGATCAAACTGCCCAATGACCACAAGATCCGTTCTTCGAGAGATGTCCCTGTGGGTGCTCCACTCCAGGTGTTGGTGCGTGCCTGCGCCTTTGCTCGGAGATTTTTGTAGCAATACTCGTACCGGCCACGCATGCGCAGAGCCTGCCCCCCACTCTGAGTCTAGCTCAGGGGTAGGCAACCTTTCAGAAGTGGTGTGCTGAGTCTTCATTTATTCACTTTAATTTAAGGTTTCACGTGCCGGCAATACATGTTAACGTTTTTTAGAAGGTGTCTCTCTCTAAGTCTATATTATATAACTAAACTATTGTTGTATGTAAAGTAAACAAGGTTTTCAAAATGTTTAAGAAGCTTAATTTAAAATTAAATTAAAATGCTGATCTTACGCCGCCAGCCTGCTCAGCCCGCTTCCAGCCTGGGGTTCTGTTCACCTAGGCCTGTAGCGGGCTGAGCAGGGCCTGTGGCCGGGACGCCGGCTGGCTGACAGCCGGGACCCCAGACCTGGGGGGGGAGTTCAGGGGTCAGGGCAGAAGGCTGGGTGTGTGAGGGGGGTTTCAGAGGTCAGGGCAGAGGGCAGTGGGGATGTGGGGGTACAGGGCAGAAGGCCGGGGGTGTGGGAGGATTCAGGGGTCAGGGCAGAAGGCTGGTGGGTGTGGGGGTGCAGGGCAGAAGGCTAGGGGTGTGGGAGTGCAGGGGTAAGGACAGAGGGCTGCGGGGGTGTGGGGGTACAGGGCAGAAGGCTGGGTGTTGGGGGGGACTCGGTCAGGGCAGAGGGCTGGGGGTGTGTGGAGGTGCAGGGCAGAAGGCTGGGTGTTGGGGGCAACTCGAGGTCAGGGCAGAGGGCTGGGGTGTGTGGAGGTGCAGGGCAGAAGGCTAGGTGTGGGGGGGGTTCAGGGCAGAGGGCTAGGGTGTATGTGGAGGTGCAGGGCAGAGGGCTGGGGTGCTCAGCTCGTGGGGGTGCTCCCAGCCCCCTGCCCTGAGCGGCTCATGGCAAGGGGCTGGAAGGGATATGCCCTGTTCCACCCCCTTCCCCCAGGCTCCGTTCCTACCTCTCTCTGCCTGCTCGACGGAGCTGTGTGCACGCTGCTGCTCGGCTCTGCTCCGCTCCCCCTCCCCCTCGCAAGGGCCATTGCCGGCAGGGAGGAGGAGGAGGGGCCGGAACGCACCAAGCTGTGCAAAGAAGTGGGGGAGGGGAGAAGCTTGGCTGCTGCAGGACCAAGCTTCTGCCTCCTGCCCCCGCAGGGGAGAGCGGTGGGTGGGGGGGCTGAGTGGGGCGGGGGGCCGGGGCAAGAGGCAGAAGCTTGGTCCTGCGGCAGCCAAGCTTCCCTCCTCCCCCGCTTCTTCCCACAGCTTGGTGCGTTCCGGCCCCTCCACCCCTCCTCCTCCTCCCACCGGGCAGGCAGCGTGCCACTCAAAATCAGCTCGTGTGCCGTGTTTGGCACGCGTGCCGTAGGTTGCCGACCCCTTGTCTAGCTTAATAGTATGCATGCGCGGCCGGTCTCCTCAGTTCCTTCTCTACCGTTCCCGGCCTGAGACGGAGCTCAGCAGACTCGTTAAGAAATTCTTTCCTCTGGTTACAATTGCCCTTCTAGTTAGTTTGTTGTTAGTTATAGTTAGTTACCATTTCTATCTTTAAAAAAAAAAAATTCGTTCCTGTCAGCCACAGCTGCTTCGGACATGCCTGGCTCCCCAGGCTTTAAGCGCTGCTCTACCTGCAAGGAGGCTATCCCTCTGTCAGATGGCCATTCACAATGTATAAAATGTTTGGGGGAGACCCACATTCCCCAAAGATGTGCCCACTGCAGCAAACTTCCAGGGCACGGAAGGACAGGGAGCTTAGACTGAAACTGCTCCTCCTTCAGAAATCCCTAGGGTCCGTTTCAGACCCAGGCGCTGATTCCAGCTCCGCTGCCCGCCACAGTCCCCCCCTCAAAGAAGCACAAAAAAACTGCAAAAAAGGGCAACTTTTGTCACCAAAGAAAGTCATGCGACATAAGATTTCTTCAGGCAGATCTACAGCTTCCCTGCCTGTGCTCCCCCACTTGAGCACATTTGATGAGCCGGGCTCCTCCGGCACCACGCGAAACCCGCCTGAGGCTGCAGCAGCGGCGCAAAGCTCCGGTGCCGAGGCTTCAGGCTTCCAGCTGCCTGCCTCTCTTCTGGCACTGCGACGGACGCGGTGCCGACATTCCACAACCTGCCTGACCCTCTACAGGCTGATATTGCTCTCTCGGCACCGGCCACGGCACCGACACCCACTGGGCTGACTGGCAGTGAGCCCAGGCTCAAAACACCGATGCAGAGGAATGTTTCCTCACTGCAACTTCCTCCTGCACAGCCTTCACCTCACACAGGAGACTCAGCACTGCAGTTTACTCAGGCAAGAGATCTGTTTGTGTCACCTATCCTGCAGTCACCCCTGCTGAATGCCTGCTTCTCTCCAATGGCTGAGTCAGGGTCTGAACAGCCTTCCTCCAGTGAAGAGGAAGCTGGACGACAGGGGGATTTTTCACCGTATCAAGACTCCCATCCCCAGACCCCAGTCAACAGAGGTCATAGAAAAATTACCTCATCCTGTTCTCAGGATCCTGCCCCCTGGGGTGTAAACCCCTGGATGGCACCACCTATGCCCTACCCACAACCGTGGCAATATTGGGCCCCATGGGCATCGTACCCTTGAGAACACACGCGCTACTCCACCTCAACCAGGCGCAACACCTGCCTAGCACCACCACCTGACGAACCTGCCAATGACACACGACACCAGGCAGCACTGTCACACTTGCAGGATCAACCAAGTCCTGCTCCTATTCCAGTAGAGCCGGAGGTAACGCCTGAAGAAGCCTTACTTCCCCCTCCTCCAACATCGTCGGATGACTTCTCAAAATTCCAAGACCTTTTTAAAGAGTTGCCGGTGACTTGAGAATTAACTTGGAGGAAGTCCCTGAACAACAGCATGAATTAACGGACATCCTACAGCCCTCTTCTTCCTCTAGGGTTGCATTACCAATCAACGTAGCCCTTTTAGAACCTGCTACGTCCATCTGGTAGACTCCAACTGCAAGCCTACCTACCTGTAAACAAGCGGGCCGCAAGTACTTCATCCCTTCTAAGGGCTCTGAATTCCTTTTTACCCATCCAGCGCCAAACTTGTTGGTAGTAAACACAGCCAACCAAAGGACCAAACAGCAGTATTCCCGCTCCACCCCGGCCAACAAGGAAAGTAAATGCTTGGACCTCTTTGGTCGTAAAGTATATGCATCCTCAACGCTACAATTTCATATTGCTAATTATACTGCAGTTCTTGCAAAATATGACCACAGAAACTATAATAAATTCATGGACTTTATTGATGACATTCCAGAACAGAAGAAACAACAATTCACAGCTCTGGTTTCCGAGGGACAAATCATATCACGTACCGCTCTTCAAGCGGCCCTCGATGTAGCCAATACTGCAGCAAGATCGACCACCACAGCAGTGATCATGCGCCGAGGTTCATGGCTCTCCTCCTCTTTCTTTCCTCGAGAGGTCCAGAATACCACTGAAGATCTTCCCTTTGACGGTGACAATTCGTTGTTTCCACCATGAACGACGTGCTTCATTCAATGAAGGACTCAAGGGCAACCCTCCGGTCCTTAAGAATCCAAACCCCTACGACCAGAAGGCGACAATATAGATATCAACCTTACCACCGTCCACACTACCCCGCATATACACAACACTTTCATAGATCACAGGAGCAACAACAACAACAGCAATGCCAGAGACCGAGATTCCAGCGTCGTCGTCCCAATTCTTTGGGGGCGCCTCAACCCCCTCCAACTAATAAGCAGATATGAAGTCTTGGTCGAGGGTTTAGAAAACAGCGTTCCCACTTCAGCGAGTACACCTATTTTTGGACACCGCCTACGACCATTTTCCCATCAATGGCAGAACATTACCACCGACAAGTGGTTTATAGAGGTTGTTACAATTGGCTACTCCATCCCCTTCCTCTCCTTGCCTCCCACCCATCCACCCACCCTCCCCATCCCTCTTCAGGGACCCTTCTCACGAGCAACTGCTCCTCCAAGAAGTGCAACATCTCCTTCAACTGGGAGCAATAGAAACTGTGCCCGAACGACACAAAGGGAAGGGTTTTTACTCCCATTATTTCTTAACAGAAAAGAAAACTGGGGGATGGCGACCGATCCTCGACCTCAGGCAGCTCAACAAATTTGTCAAAAAGCAAAAGTTCAAGATGGTTACTCTCACCACCATAATCCCAGCGCTGGAGCAGGGCGATTGGTTTTCAGCCCTCGACCTACAGGATGCCTATTTTCATGTGACTATACACCCAGCCCACAGACGCTTCCTCCGTTTTTTACCCTTGGCTCAACACATTTTCAATACAGGGTTCTGCCCTTCGGACTGTCCACGGCCCCCCGTGTTTTTTCCAAGCTCCTAGCCATAGTCACTGCCTACCTCAGGAAACAAGGGGTCATAATATTTCCTTACCTTGACGATTGCCGCCTCAAAGCCTCAACGTTCGATGAAGCTCTCCGATTCACGCAGCTTACCGTCAATTGTTTCCTATCTCTAGGCCTACAAATAAACAAAAACAAATCCACATTATGCCCCACCCAACATCTGGAGTTCATAGGAGCAGATCTCGACTCCCGGACGGGATTGGCATCTCTCCCACCCGACCGCTTCAACTCCATAAGCCTACTGGCCACAAAACTTCGCAACAGTCCCCAGGTCACTGCCCGAGACTGTCTACAACTACTAGGTCACATGGCCTCGTGCACTTTCGTGGTCCAAAATGCACGACTCTACATGAGGTGCTTCCAAGCGTGGTTGGGCACGGTTTACAGACCGAATGTGCACTCTCTAAACAAACCTCTCTCCATACCTTTCGGAGTCAAAGATTCTCTACTGTGGTGGACAGTTTACTCCAACCTCTGCTCTGGAGTCCCCTTTCTCCAGGAGGCTCCATCCCTCATCCAGGGGCTATGGTCTTCAACCGAAACCTCCCTGCACATAAATGTCCTAGAACTTTGAGTCATTCGCAATGCGTGCCATCACTTCCTCCCACTAATCAGGAATCACCATGTACGCATAATGACAGACAACATTGCCTGCATGTTCTATGTAAACAGGCAGGGAGGAACTCACTCCCACTCGCTTTGCACAGAGGCTATGAAGCTCTGGAATTGGTGCCTTGCGAACAACATCTGGATATCAGCTGCCTATCTTCCCGGAGTGATGAACACCACAGTGGACGAATTAAGCAGATGCTTTCCCTGGGATCACGAATGGGAGATAGATGAGAGAACCATTCACAACATATTCTGCACTTGGTCACCCAATCATAGACCTTTTTGCAACTGCGAAAAACACGAAATGTCCCGACTTTTGCTCCAGAGCGGGACCGGGCAAACATTCCCTGGGAGACGCATTCATGATCCCATGGCACCAGAACTTACTCTATGCTTTTCCCCCGATACCGATTCTCAACAGGGTCCTGATAAAAATACGAACAGACAGTGCCACGGTGATCCTGATTGCCCCGTCATGGCCCAGACAACCGTGGTTTCCATTCCTACCAGAATGTCGATTCGACCACTAATTTTGTTGCCTCTCATCCCGAACCTCCTAACACAGCAACACGGCCGCTTTCTCCACCCCAACCTGTCCATGCTTCACCTCAAAGCCTGGTTCCTACATGGTTCTCCCAAAACGAACTAGATTGCTCTGAACAAGTTCAAAGAGTGCTCCTACATAGCAGAACACAATCTACTCGCACCACCTATCTACAAAAGTGGAAACGATTCACACATTGGTATTCAGCTAAACAACTTTGTCCCACGTCGGTATCTCTCCCACTCATACTTGACTACGTATTGGACCTTAAGCAATCCAGCCTTTCTTTCAGCTCCATCAGAGTCCATTTAGCTGCTATTACAACCTTTCATGACAAAATTGATGATACCTCTGTTTTTGCTCATCCAATCAGCAAGCATTTCCTTAAGGGACTCCAAGCCCTATACCCAGACATTAAACCGCCTACCACTCTGTGGGACCTTCATTTAGTACTATCCTGCCTAACACAACAACCATTTGAGCCCCTAGCCACTTGCTCCCTTTTACACCTTTCGATGAAAACAGCATTTTTAGTGGCAATTACCTCCGCCAGACGGGCAGGAGAAATAGCAGCTCTTATGGCAGACCCACCATATACGCTATTTTTCAAGGACAAGGTTACCCTTAGATTACACCCCAAATTTCTTCCAAAGGTGCATTCCTCATTCCACATTAATGAGCCGATACACCTACCGACCTTCTTTCCGAAACCACATGCAAACTCGTTCGAAGCCACAATGCATACATTAGATGTACGCAGGGCCTTGTCCTTCTATTTGGATAGAACCAAACCTTTTAGAAATTCTTCTAGACTCTGTCTCCATCGTGGAGCGTTCCAAAGGGACTCCTATTTCTACCCAGAGACTTTCAAACTGGATTTCTCAGTGCATCCGATTGTGCTATCAGATGAAGAAGGTTACACCCCCCAGCCAGCATCAGAACTCACTCCACTAGATCTCTGGCTGCCTCAGTGGCTTTTCTTACGCAAAGTTCCCCTGGCTGACATCTGTAAAGCAGCCACTTGGTCCTCTGAACACACATTTGTTAAACACTATGCCCTTACTCAAGGCCCTCTCTCTGATACACGATTGGGCAGAGCTGTGATATCTACTGCATTCCTATCAGATCCGAAGTCCCTACCTCCTTGAGATACACTGCTTTTAAGTCACCTGGAGTGGAGCACCCACAGGGACATCTCTCGAAGAAGAGGAGGAGGTTACTCACCCTGTGCAGTAACTGACGTGCTTCGAGATGAGTGTCCCTGTGGGTGCTCCACTACCCACCCTCCTCCCCTCTACTTCGGAGTTGGGGTAGCCTCCATCATAGAGAAGGAACTGAGGAGACCGGCCATGCATGCGTACTATTAAGCGAGACTCAGAGCGGGGGGCAGGCTCTGCGCATGCGTGGCCGGTACGAGTACTGCTACAAAAATCTCCGAGCAAAGGTGCAGGGACGCACCAACACCTGGAGTGAAGCACCCACAGGGACACTCATTTCGAAGAACATCAGTTACTGCACAGGGTGAGTAACCTCCTCTTAAGGTACGAAGGCACCCGGCCAGGTTTATTTGTCAACAAAGCACGGTAATAGCATCCGGCAGACTCTACGGGGATACTAAGACATGCATACCCGTGACAATGGATGCAGCTCAGTGAATGGCGTGACTTTCTATTCCCCCCCCCTAGGCTGGCCAAAGACATTCCCTCTGAGACTCCATTTTGTACACCAATACAAACAAGTTGTGTTACCCCTCTGACCATAGTTAGTTACTGCCCCCTGACGTGGGTTGTTACCATCCATTACCTTGTACATGTTGGTTCGATCAAAACATCTCTATCCATTATACTATCATCCCGACCTTATCTTTAGGAGGGGTCAGTGTGTTCTCATTATCTTTGGGGTGTGTTTGTACCATACTTGGTATCAGGGTGTTCTGGTACCATTCTTCTGAAATGCGTTTGTGTGAGTGTCCTGCTCCTAGCCTTTCTTAGGAATGTGTGCGTTTGTTCTTGCCAGGCTCTGTGTGCGTGTACGCAGGCAGAGTCTGACTCCTGCTTACAGCCTGTCTCTTGCTGACTTTGCTTTATATAGCAAAGCTTTGACCACTACTTTAGTTTAGGCGTCAGGCCTCAAACCAGGCCTCTGATGCAAGGGCTTATGTCTCAGGCTCTTTTTCTACTACAGATGTTATTTATTTGTTAGGCTTTTCCAAACCTAGACCACCAAGCCAAATATTTATTTACTTATACACTCACACTATTATGGTTTGGAGTTAGTACTAACTTTTTTCTTTTAAGTGTAATTTTATTAGAATTTTTACTGCTCAATGGAGAATTTGAGCAGGACCAGCAAGCCTTTCTCATTCCCCACTCACAATAGAAGTGAACCATAATATTTGTGTATTACTTATTATGCAGAGGGACAAATTCTCATTTAAGGGCCACTGGCCAGGGTGGGACCACCTACCCCACACCTGCTTCTCCAGATGTGGTCCCAGCGATATCAAGAGGTTTTCACAAAGATGAGGGGAAGCAATGGCCTTCATGTAGTGACTAAGGTTGGAATTTTCAAAGGAGATTAGATACTTAACTCCCACAGAAATCAGTGGGATTTGTGTACCTAACCCCCTTATACCCTTTAAAAATCTCAGTCTAAGCTTTTAGTATTTCTTTGCTCTGAACAAATTCGCATTCAGCATCACCCAATGGCAAAATATGCTCAACCTTAGGACTGTGCATTTTATCTTTCTTTTCTTTCCATATCCTCCTTTCTGTGTCTCTTCTCTCCCCCCCGCCCCCTTCTTCCGTCTGCATTTTCCTCCCTGCAGCAACTCTCAGTTCCTACTCCCTTCCCCATTTCATCTGCTGAGATGATCTGGCAATGAAATATTTAATGCTGATGCTTGAAGCGTTAACATTGGGACGTTAATGAGAGTAATTGGGGCAGGGCTGTTCACATTTGTCAGTCCATGAGTATGTGGTTTTCCACTGTTCTGTCTCCTGATTTACACCAGCATATGACAGAGAAGAATCAAAATCTGTTGCTTCAGTCTCTACAGATTCATGAAGGTAACATTACTTTGGATTACTTAGCTTGCAGAGATACCCTTGAAATTGTTATCATGAAAGCTAGAATCTACTTGGCCTTATAAATGAAATCTTAGGATCTAGAGAATCCAGATATGCCATGAGGGCTAAAGAAATGCATCAAGTAGGCCAGACGATTAATACTGCAGCCATAATAGGTTGCTTTTTTCTTGTCTCCCATCTGCTAGTATGATGTGTTAATATCCACTTTTCTGACTGGAATGTGTGGTCTCTGAAAAATCGAATTAACATGTAAGAAATTAGTTATCTACACTGCCAAAGTCACACTCCATAGCATTTGTACCCTTAATACTATTGTTACTAATGTAACATAGCAAAAATCATTAGACCAATGCTTTAAAAATGGGTGCCCAAAGGTGGTATTCTAAGTTGGTGGGAGCTGCTATCTTCTCAGAGCATTTGAAAATTAGGCAGTTTTATTTAGGGGCCAAAGTATGAACTTGGAAGTCTAATTGTAGGCATCCATTTTGGAAACTCTAGGCCTATATTTAATAGGCTTCCACTGTCTAACCGTGGGGAAATTCCCCTCTGCTGTCCTGACTTCTGTCCAAGCCCTTCCTGCAGACCTCCTAAGATGCTCACTTCCTGTGGACCTTATCTTTTATTCCATTTGTTTTAAAAAGCTGGAAAGATGCATAGATTCACAGTGGAAATCTGTTGATAATAACTTGGTTTTCTGCACTGACTAAATCTGAGTTAATGGTAAAAGTAGCTTTTAATAATTCAGTTTTACAGCATTCTTGAGACTTCTAGTGATTATAAAAATTTACTAATTTCCCTGAAGTTCTTGATGTGAAGTTGCACCATGTGTTGGTATATATAGTGTTACGGTCAATAATATTTATGTTAAGACAGAAACACACCAAACAGTGTATGTTAAGTATACACAAAATCCTAACACACAACCTAAAAAGTAAGGAATTGAAAAGTTCAGACAACAGTGTGGGCCTTCTACTCTGCTACACAGATGCACAACCACCATATGTCTGGGAACATCATAACTTTAATTCTTCCCTAAGGGGGATGCCAACATTCCAGCACCACCACAAGCAGACAAGATTTCTCTCCGTTTCCTTTGTCGAAGATCTCAATAGAAATGCCTGAAGAGTAGCAAAAGTGGTTCCCTATGCACTAGCAACCGCCCATTTGGGTGTAGGGAACATTACTGGGGACATAAGTGGGGGCAGATGACAAAATACAGCACTGTGCCTCCCCATAACTGTTCAGAAAGGCTCCCACGTACCTTGTCAGAGAATGATTGCAGCCAACTCATACCATGTTCTCTGTTTAGCTGTTGCATGGAAGGAGTCCCTTATAATGAATACTAATATTTTTTTTTAATTAACATGTTGAGCTAGCACTAAATACAAACTTCTAACTTTCTGCAGTCTGGCTTTTAGGCAGGGGGTCTGAAAAACTGAGACTCAAAATGAGACCTTTAAGGTCAATTTTTAATTGTTTAGAACTCAAACTAACAGATTTACTTGAAAATGCTAAACTCTGAGATTGTACTGTAAATTTGGGGCAGACACACATTTTCCATACAAAACTCAGAGGTTGAACTCTTGCAGTAAGTGCAAAATGGAGTCCAACCTAGGGTGACCAGATGTCCCGATTTTTATAGGAACAGTCCCGATTTCGGGGTCTTTTTCTTATGTAGGCTCCTATTACCCCCTCCACCCCCTGTTCCGATTTTTCACATTTGCTGTCTGGTCACCCTAGCCCAACCTCAATGATGGTGTTGCTACTACTCTTCCATATTGAGCAGTTTGCTGTACTTGCTGTACTTTGTCCACATATTTTGTTAGCTTTACCTTAACAATAAACTATTTGTGCCAAGTCTTTGAAAATATTTTTATTTTGAAATAGATTACTGTTAACATAACCATTCCAGTTTTTCCTCCCGTAAAAAGCTTTAATCTTGGGTCCTACAAAATTAAAGATGCAGATGCATTTCATAATAGTTTACTTTATTTCTTCCCTTTAAAGGTTGCTAAACTGGATGACTCAAAGGGAATTGCATATATTTACTTGTTTACTCCCAAGAACTTCCCAGACCCCGATCGGAGCATCAATCGGCAGATCACTAATGCAGACTTATGGAAGCATCAGAAAGATGTCTTCTTGAGTGTTGCACCCAGTGGCGCTAGTCCTATGAAAGGGAAAAGTGATACTATCCTTGCTCCAGAATTAATTGGCCTAGGCCTCAAAAAAAGCCTCATGGGGTCAATCAAGCCTGCTCCAGAACCCAGCAGTGTGGTGCCTACTCTTGACATGCCACCTCTTCTACCCTTACCGAAACCTGGTGAGCACATGGATGTCTACATTTCAGTGGCCTGCCACCCTGGTCACTTTGTCGTCCAGCCTTGGCAAGAGATCCACAACCTAGAAGTCCTCATGGAAGAAATGATTCTGTACTACAGCATGGCAGAGGAGAGACCCATTGCCGTTAAGAAGAACAATCTATATGCTGCTAAAGTGGAAAATAAGTAAGTAGATGCTTTCATAAAAGATACGTATTATCTTGAGGCAGGCTGTTGTCTACGGTGATACTTGCAGGGTCCAAATGCCCAGCACTAGCACTAGAGATATGCACAGAGAAATCTTAATTGGTGCTCAATCTTCTCAGGGTTAGATTAATGTGAATTATGCATTTCTAGGTAATGTTTGGCCTCATTCCAGTTGACAAGGGAAAGTGTCCACATTTCGGATTGTCAGTAATCTGAGACCAAGGGGGGTGAATGAGGTTGTAGACTCTACTTGCCTCCAGGTCACAGTTAGAACTCAATGATTGAAACACTGCTTCTATTCCTGCTGTACCTGATGTGACGCTCTCAGTTTAGCCACAGGTCTTTCAGTCAAGCACTTTTTTGCCAGCAGTAAATTTACATGCAAATTGTTTGCCCCTTGGTTGCTAGTTATTTATCACTGTGAGTATACGATTTTTTCGTCACAACTGTTTCCGTCAAATGGCTATTTTAATTTAACTATACCATACCAAAATCTCTGTTTAAAGTAGTAGTGTTGCACACAATTACAATCTGAGCATTTAAAAGGCAGGTAAAAGTTAGCGGAAGAACAATTCATACAGATTCTACTACTGTGCCAGAATACATGTTGGGGAGTCTTCAAAAGTCATCTTGTACATGTGCCTAGAGCTCTTGTGATGGGTTCATTTTCATTCATCTAAATCATCAGTCAGAAATCTTTCTGCCTTGTTATTTCATCTATGTCCTTCCCCTTCCACTGGCTCCCCCTTTTCAACCTCATACTTGTTTTTCCCTTTTAGGGCCCTTCGTGACTTACCTGTATCCTAGCTATTAGGCACTTTAAAGCTTTTTACTTAAGTCCCATTGACATTCATTGAAACTTAGCCAGTCACTTTTTGAAAAAATGTGAAAACATTTAAGTACTGCTAAAAATGTTACCCATCATTTCCTGTATGACATAAAGCAGTCAGTGCCCATCTGTGCTGCTTGAACAGTTTAACTGTTGTTGTACATGAGGGTTCTTCCACGGTGTCTCCTTTGCATTCCTGTGCTGCCCCAGGGAGGGCAGGTCAGTGACCCTGGGCACCCTGGGAGTGCTGATTGGCTAGCTGTGGGTGGTTCTTTGCTCTGCCATTCAGTGGGGATCACCAAAAACATTCTCCACCCTGGCCAGCAAAACAGCCTGAAACTCCTGCCCATGGAGCTCCTTGTAAATGTCTGCAAAGCCTCTGTTTCGTCATTCAAATCACTCCTTAAAATTCACCTCTGCCATGATACCACTGTAACATTTTGATACTGGCTAGGTAATGTGTGTACTTGTTTCCTAGAACTGATCAAAAGTTTTCAGATTTTCCTCTTTGAAAAATGGGTTTTTCTACATTTTTTTTCAATAGAAAATTGTAAAACAAACTTTTTTTCAAATTTATTTTTCAATTTTTGGATTTGGATCTTTTCTATTCCTCCTCCATATTTTTTTTTTTAATTCCAAACCAAAAAAGAAAGGGGTAGACAGTGTTCATTTCTTTCCTCCCCAAACACCCGCTTTACCACGTTTTTCTATTGTTCTCTCTTCCCTCTTTTTCCAGTGAGGGAGGGAGTAAAGGGAAGAGGGGGACTCCAGAAATTATAAAACAATTCTTATTTCATGTTTGCCGTTTTGTTTGTAGCTGTGTTAGTCCCAGTGTATTAGAGAGTCAGGGTGGGTGAGGTAATATCTTTTACTGGATCAACTTCTGTTGGTGAAAGAGACAAGACTTTTTGAACCACACAGAGCTCTTATACAGCTCAGACCTGAAGAAGGACCAATAAAAGATCATCATCATCATCTTTGTGTGCTTGCTCATGTCAATGCCATGAGATTTTTGCCTTAGCGGTATCTGTAGGGTCCGCTTTAGCACCCTCTTGAGTGCAATGCCAGTGCGTCAGTATATTAGGTGCCACTGGCCCTACGCCCTCTCCGTTCCTTCTTACCACCCGTGGTGGTTAGTCGGACCACCTTTCCCTTGCCTCACAAGAGCTTGAGGTTCTTCTACTTCAGTCTTCGAGCCTTAAGGCCTTGTAAATAGTTTGTTTACAGTAGTTAATTAGTAAATAGTTAAGTAATGTAGTTAGAGACAGAGTCCCTGCGGGGCATGCTCCGGTCTCCGGGTTTTAAGCCCTGCTCTGACTGTAACAGGCCTATGCATAATAGTGACCCCCATATCAGCTGCTTCAAATGCTTGGGGGAATCACATGTGAAGGAGAAGTGTCGCATCTGTAAGAACTTTAATCCCCGAACTCAGAAAGCGCGAGACATCTGTTTGAGGGCTGCTCTATGCCTGGCGTTGGAACCTGCCCGAGCACCGAGCAAGAAGGGCTGACAGCCCACACCGGAGCTACATGGGGACCCCTCCCCCCGGTGGGGCCCCCTAGTTCCCCGAGGGATCTGCCAAAGACTCCAGGGAGCAGTAAGGGACCCAGATTGGTGGCAGTGCCGATGCCTTCCCAGGCTCTCCTTGTGCCCAGAGAGCAGAGGCCTCTACTAGCGTCGCTGGCACTGCATGTGTCGCAGGTCACCGCAAAGGTTCCCGGTGAGGGCAAACCAGCCGTAAAGACCCCCCAGAGGGCGGGCAAATGACTTCGGTCTCCGGAGACAAGACAGCGCTCTCCGTCTCTACGCCCCAGGTCTCGGTCTTCTCTGGGGCATCTTAAATTGCCGGCATTGTGCTCACGGTCTCTGCCCTCCCGACGCAGGTCACCTAGAGGAAGGCACCGGTCACCATATTGCCGGCACCGATCATCATCCCACTGGCGGTCTCCTCAGTGCAGATCCCTGTCTCCCAGGCAGTGGGAGCGGTCTCCATTGCGGTACCAATCCCCCTCAGCCCTGGCACCAATCCTCCTTGAGGCACCGGTCTCCCACAGCAACAGTTAGCCATGAGACACAAGCTTTGACAGCCCTTCCGTGGTCACTGGAAGGTGTTTCCTCCGGTTCAGGAAGGGAATTCAGCCCTTTAGCCCGCAACAGCACTGGTGCGATTGGGCACCTGAGGCTGCGTCGACCTCCACGATGCTGTCATGGCAGCAAGGCCAGTAGCCGGTGCAATGGCCTTACTGGAGCGCAAGGGGCATGTCTCTGATGCCGATGCCTCAGTCAGTCTATTCCTCGGCCACCGCCTCAGAGCAGCAACCAGCAGCACCAAGTTCGGTGAACGTGGCGCACTCGGAGGCTGGGGTAGAGGAGCAAGCGCCCACCCCGAAACCCTCTTCCCCCACGGGTGATGATCCCTCGGGGGCCCCCCCCCCAGTGACCCAGTCATCGTCCTTCTCCTGGGATGAGGCAGTGGCAGGCCCCTCCTGCGCCAGCCCGCTGGACAATTTCAAAGAACATCAGGCTCTGCTTCATAGGGTGGCTATGGAAGTAGAGGAGATGCTCTTGGTCTCTACCCCCGCCCGTGTTGCGCTACCAGTACATGATGGGGTCCTAAAAGTAGCAAAAGCCCTTTGGCAAACTTTCTTCCATTCCTCCCACTTCCAAGAGGGCTGAGAAAAAATATTTTGTTCCGGCCAAAGGGTTCAAATGGGCTCGCTGGTCATCTCGTCGGCCAATGAGAATGACAGTCGGGCAAACCAGTTTGACCCCCTAGAATAAAGAGGCCAAGAGGCTGAATCTTTTTGGGAGAAAGATTATTTGATGGCCAGCCTTCAGTTCTGGGTGGCCAACCACCAGGCTCTCTTGGGGAGGTACAACTTCTTCTTATGGGACTCCCTCCATAAGTTCAAGGACTCACTGCCCCAGGAATTCAGAGCCCTGATGGAGGAGGGTATGACGGCTGCAAGGCGCTCCCTCCAAATGGTGTGGGACCTGGCCAATTCAGCAGCTAGCATGGTCGTGTCAAAGGCGGTCATGAGACGCAGCTCCTGGTTTCGGACTGCTGGCCTGTCTCAGGAAATGCAGGACTCGATCCAGGACCTTCCCTTTGATAGTAATGGTCTCTTCGCAGACAGGGCCGGCTCCAGGCACCAGCTTCTCAAGCAGGTGCTTGGGGCGGCCGTTCCGGACAGGGGCGGCAGTTCCAGGTATTCGGCGGCAATTCGGCGGACGGTCCCTCACTCCGCCTGGGAGTGAAGGACCTCCCGCCGAATTGCCGCCGCAGATCGCGAGCGTGTCTTTTTTTAGATCGCGATCGCGGCTTTTTTTTTTTTTTTTTTGGTTTTGGCTGCTTGGGGCGGCCAAAACCCTGGAGCCGGCCCTGTTCGCAGAGCAGACTGACACGAGGCTGCATGGACTGAAGGACACTCGGGCCACCCTTCGCTCACTGGGTCTGCATATGCTGCAGTCGGTGAGGAAGCAGTTCCGGCCATCCTCGCTGCCAAAGCCTTGGCAGGGCCCTGCAAGGAGAAGGGATAGACACGAGTCTTAGTCATCGCTGCCCTTCCTCCTCCCGTTCCCCTGCACAACCCGGCCCATTGAAGCCTCATGGGAACCAGAAGCACTTGTTTTGAGGGTGCGCTCGAGAGCAACACCCCAGTCAACTCCCCGGATCCACCTCATTCTTTCCTCAACCGCCTACGTCCCTACCATTCGACCTGTTCGCAGGTCACCTCAGACCATTGGATGCTAGAGCTTGTATCTCGGGGCTACACCCTTCAATTCTCAGCTGCCCCCTCTTCCCACCCCCATTCCCTGTACCTCTTGAGGGACCCTCCTCATGAGCAACTCCTCGTTCAAGAGGTTCAGAACCTCATGCAGCTGGGGGCAGTGGAGGAGGTCCCCTGGGACATGAGGGGAAAACGGTTCCACTCCCGTTATTTCCTAATCCTGAAAGTGAAAGGGGGTCTAAGACTCATTCTGGACCTGCAGCACCTCAATAAGTCTCTCAAAAAGTTGAAGTTGCGCATGGTCTCCCTGGCCTCCATCATCCCCTCCCTGGATCTGGGAGATTGGTATGCCGCCCTTGATCTGAATGACTCTTATTCCATATCTCCATCTTCCAAGGTCACAGACAATTCCTCTGTTTTGTGGTTGGAGGGTGCCATTTCTAGTTCACGGCGCTGCCGTTTGGTCTCTTGTCTGCCCCGAGTGTGTTTACAAAATGTATGGCATCAGCGGCCGCTTACCTCAAGCATCGAGGGGTTCAGGTCTTCCCATATCTCGATGATTGGCTCATCAAGGGCAGATCTCGGGAACAGGTGCAACAGAGCCTCGATCTGGTTTGTTCCACCTGCCACAACCTGGGCCTGTTGATAAATGAAAATAAATCAACCTTAAGGTCGGTGCAACGAATAGAGTTCATTGGGGCGGTTCTTGACTTCACACAAGCCAGAGCCTTCCTTCCAGAGGCGCGATTCCAGGCCACGTTGGATCTGATCTCCCATGTGAAAAACTGCCTGCTCACCACTGCTCACACCTACCTGCGGTTGTTGGGCCACATGGCTGCATGTACATACGTGGTCCAGCATGCCCGCCTCCATCTCCGGCCACTGCAGGCGTGGTTGACGTCGGTCTACATCCCCAACAGACACGATCTAGAGTGGGTGGTCAGGGTGCCAGTTCACATCCGATCGTGCCAGGATTGGTGGTTGAGCCCCGAATCGGTGTTGGAGGGAGTTCCCTTCGCGGCCCTGTCCCCATTGCTGACCCTGGTTTCCAATGCCTTGGACCTGGGCTGGGGAATCTGGCTGGACAAACACAGCACGCAAGACCATCAGGGACCTTAGAGCGGTTCGCCTGGCCTGCTAGGCTTTCCTGCCCCACCTGAAGGGCAAGGTGGTGCGGTCATGACAGACAGTACCGCAGCCATGTATTACATCAACAGGCAGGGTGGAGCCAGGTTGTCAGCCATTTGCCAAGAAGGTCTCTGCCTTTTGGGGCTTCTTTGTGCAGCATACCGTCCATCTGGTGGCTGTGCATCTCCCCGGGGCAAAGAGCATGGTAGCAGATCACCTCAGCAGTCCTTCTCTTCTCGCCACGAGTGGTTGCTTTACCCGGAGGCGGTCAGTGTGATAATCCGGAGGTGGGGGACTTCCTAGCTAAACCTGTTCTGCTCATTCCAGGGATTGGACGCCTTTCTGCTCCCTTGGTCGGGAGCTCTAATGTATGCCTTCCCACCAGTGCCGCCAATCCCAAGGTCCTTATGAAGCTCAAACAGGACAAGGCAAAGGTGATCCTGATAGCTCCCGAGTAGCCTCAGCAGCACTGGTTTGGCATGCTGCCCCCCTGCAGCTGCCTCTGGCCGGACCTGCTGTCCCAGAACCACAGCAGTCTTCTGCATCCGAACCTGGCAGCATTGCACTTGACAGTGTGGCTTCTGCATGGCTGAATGCAGAAGAACGGGAATGTTCGGCCTGGGTCCATCAGGTCTTGTTGGGTAGCAGAAAGCCCTCCACCAGAGCAACCTACCTCCAAGTGGAAGAGGTTCATGGGCTGGGCCTTGGACCAGGGTATACGGGCTGAGTAGCCCTCGCTGCAGGCAATCCTGGACTATCTTCTGCACTTCAGGCTCCAGGGGTTGTCCTTGTCATCAATCAAAGTCCACTTGGCTGCTATTTTGGCCTTCCACCCTTGGCTCCAGGGCAAGTCAGTCTTCACTCATGACGTGACAGTCCAGTGTTTGAAAGGCCTGAAGCATCTACCCATACGTCAGGGATCCCATCCCTCCCTGGGACCTGAATCTCGTGCTGTTGCAGTTCGTGGGTCCTCCCTTCGAGCCTCTAGCTTCCTGCTCCCTCCTCCTCTCTTGGAAAGTTTCTTTCCTGGTCGCAATAACGTCCGCCCGTAGGGTCTCTGAGATCAAGGCGCCCACGTCAGAGCCGCCCTATATGGTGTTCTACAAGGGCAAGGTCAACCTGCAGCCGCATCCAGCGTTCCTGCCCAAGGTAGTTTCACAGTTTCATACCGGCCACGACATATATTTACCTGTCTTCTTTCTGAAGCCTCATAAATCAGAAGAGGAGCACAGATTGCATGCCCTGGATGTCAAAAGGGCGCTTGCTTTCTACATCGACAGGACCAAGCCGTTTGATAAGTCAACACAGTTGTTCATTGCGGAGGCAGACAGGATGAGAGGTCGCCCAGTGTCTGCGCAGAAGATTTCGTCCTGGATCACAGCCTGCATCCATTATTGCTATGACCTGGCAAAGGTGCCTCCACCCGCGACTGTGACTGCCCACTCAACTAGGGCACAGGCTTTATCGGCAGCCTTCCTGGCCCAGGTGCTAATTCAGGATATCTGCCAGGCCAGTACCTGATCGTCTGTCCACATGCTTACGTCTCATTATGCGCTCACCCAGCAAGCCCGAGATGATGATGCTGGCTTTGGCAGAGCAGTGCTGCAAGCCGTGAGACTGAACCCCGACCCTGCCACCAGAGATACTACTTGTGAGTCACCTAGAATGGAATAGACATGAGCAAGCACTCAAAGAAGAAAAAACGGTTACCCACCTTTCGTAACCGTTGCTCTTAGAGATGTTGCTCTTGTCCATTCCATTACCCACCCTCCTGCCCCTCTATCAGAGTTGACAGCAAAAGGAACTGAGAGGGCGTAGGGCTGTCGGTGCCTAATATACCGGCACATGGGCTTGGCACTCAAGAGGGTGCTACACCGGACCCTACGGATACCACTAAGGCAAAAATCTCCACTGTCCGCGCATGTGGGCGCATACACACCTAGAATGGAATGGACATGAGCAACACATCTCTAAGAACAACAGTTACGAAAGGTAGGTAACTATTTTTTACCTCACCCACCTTCTCTTGAATTCTTATTTCAATTTTTTGTCCGTCTCAGACAAAAATTTTCAGAGTTTTTTATTCAGTTCTATTGTTTTCCATTCTTCTAGTTAAAATATTTTGTTTGCATTCAGTTTGTGTGATTCATACTCTAAATCTACCCTTTGTTTTCTTTTTTCACTCTTTTTTAAATACCATTTAGGTGGCACAGGGTGTTAATAAAAGGAATTCTGACAAATGGGTTGGTATCAGTATATGAGTTGGACTATGGTAAACATGAGCTTGTCAGCATCAGAAAAGTACAGCCTCTAGTGGACATGTTCAAAAAACTACCATTTCAAGCTATAACCGCTCAGCTTGCAGGTAGGTCACAAGTATTTTTAGTTTTGTTGGATAAAATTTTCTAAACAATAGAAGGGCATCAAGTGGGTAAGAATATTGGCATATAAAGCTATGAGGATAGTGGCATAGTCTACACTTAAATTTTATAGTTTTATAGCATTTTGCAAATTTACAAAATAGTGAATAGAATAGAATTGTTTTCATTGTTTTTATTCCACCCTTCATCTTTGTACAAGAGAGGTTAGTAATTGTTTTATTACCACTGTTGGTTGTTTTTTTTTTTATCTCTAATGGGAGAGAATTTGTATTAACCACATATTACAAAACTGAAAGGCACCTTCATTTAACTTTCTCAACAGCCACATTCCAAGCAATATGAAATGTGGGGCAGATGAAATAGTAGTCCTGTAAGTGACTTCTAGAAGGGGGACTGGGAGAAGGGAAATAAAATTTACGTTTTCAGGTCGTTTGTAGTGAGAAGGCCATGTTTATATATTTTCTATTAACTGCAAAGTTTGTCCTCTCATTGTCCATTATACTCTCATAAACATCTTTTTAAAATCTGAGCGGGGGAGGAGGGTAGACTCTGGATTTGTGGAGGGCCAACAATCGTTTTTTGTTCCCTGCCTAAATAGAGTTTATTTAGGTGAATTTTAATTTTCTCTCTTTTTATTCTGGTTGCTGATCTCTGGCGTCTAGAGTATTCAGTAATATTGCTATTTTCTCAGTAACTATCCAACCCATTCTTCTCCACCAATTTAGAAGTACAGAACTTCTTCAGGGAAGCACAACTAATGCATGAGTGGAAATAAACAACATTTGCTTGCCTAAAAGTGAATGTGTTGCTTTTTCCTTTCCACCTTTTTCTTTCCATTTCCAACTCCTTTTCAACCCTCACCACTTTCACTGTTTGCTTCATTACAGTTGCTTCTTTCTCCTCCACTTTGTTTGAAAAGTGGTGGCCCAGACTTTCAGCTGTGCCTAGTATGTATTGGGTGCAATCAGGCAGAAAGGCGCAGTTTGTGGGTGTCCAATCGTAGAGCTGGTTCTCCACTGGTCTGTTCTCTCACGTAGCTTAGGGTGGCCTTGAGACTGCTCTAAACTACTCCAGCCGGCTATGCTGCCAAGGGGCTGAGGTGCCCATAGGGTTATTGTTGGCATGCAGCTGCACTCTGGCCATCCCCCTGCTCTGGGGTTGTATATGATCCAGTTGAACATGTCCCTATGGTATCCAAGGTTTCTTCTGGCATTGAGGAATTTACTAGGTAGATAGTTACGCCTGCTCTGTGTGGCCAAAGCAGGAGCTGACTATCTAGGTCAGTATTTCCTTTCCTCCCATTCTTCAACAGTTGCTCTTTTCTCTGTTGTTCTCTCTCATGCAATACTGTCTCTTTGCTCTGTGTTCTGTTCTGTCCCTTTTGCATCCCACATTATCCTCTTGTTTCCATGCACCATTACTCTCCTCTGTTCCTGTCTTCTACTGTTTTCTACCCCAAACCTTTCATGTATCTTCTGTCAGTGGAACAAGGCACTCGCTACAAGAGTGGGAGATGGGTTCCCTTTCCTTTGTCCTCCATCTTACTCCTCCTGTCCCTCAGAGAGAGGTGATTATGGCTGTTAATATGGGCAGTGCAGCACGCCTCTTCTTACTGGCTCTTTTTGATCAATTACATGCTGAGCTGGCTTTCCTTACAACCAGAGATTGTACTGGCAGCTCAGCACAGGAGCTAACTCAGCTGCAGGGAGACAACTGTTGGCCTGGAGGGAGCTCACAGTAGCCTTGTTGTTTGCTGGGCATCTGCCTAGGTTGGGGTGAGGGACCACATCCATGCAGTGATTTGGGGTCCCCTCAAAAAGTGTGCAAACCTTGATCTTTGCAACCCGTGGCAGGTCCAGGTCATGTCATGGTCTATGAATTACTTGAGACTTACGGGTCAGTCACTACAAACTTCTAGTAATAGTAGCTCATTTCAATTTTGAAGTCGCTGTTAGGCTACAAACTTTCAAAATGCAAGCTGGGATGAACTTAGGTAGTTAGAGGTCTCCAAACTTATTGAGTGTGAGGAATGTCGTACTAGGCTTCATGGGCCACAAAGTGTAGCCCTGGTGACCTGCAGAGATTTCATAAAAAATAAGCTAATAGTGAGGTAATGTGCTGAACTCATCAACGGCTGTGTAAGGGGTTAGGAACAGTTAGCAGGTAACCAGTCTACACTAACAGTTTTAGGGTGGCTTCTTCCCCATCTTCTCATCACCTGAAAGCTAGGTGCATTGTGCTGAATGCTACTGAATGCATTGTTGCTGAATACTACTGCTCATCTCCTCCGCACTATGGAGCCACCTTGGGGTTCAGACAAGTGGCAGACATCTTATTAGATGGTGTGGTTTTAGGGGTGGAAATAAACTTACATTCAGAACATGTTTACAATTTTGCAAATACTAAAATACAAGGCTGCTATAGGATATGCCACTTCCACGAGCCGGAGGGTCAATGAATCCAGAAGAAGGGGCCAGTGAGCAAAGTGCCTTACTAGGAATGTTCTTAGATGTGTGTAAAATGTTCAATAATCACATTATCCAGACCACTGCTTGCAGTTATTCAGAGTCAGTGCACTTGCCTTTCTCTTCCAGAAATGTGGATGATCACAGGTGAAAATAATGTATACTTTTCTTAGACCTCATTTCTGCATGCTACCAAGTTCTTTTTCGAGTGCTTGCACATGTCCATTCCAATGTAGGTGTGTGCGTGCCCCAAGTACAGTTGCTGGAATTTTTTCCTTTCGTGGTATCCATTGGGTTGGCTCCAGCCCCTCCAGGTGCCGCTCAGTCATAGCACTGGTATAAGGGGCCCCGCCGAGCCCGTCTTCCTTCAGTTCCTTCTTACTGCCCGTGATGGCTGCTGGAACTTACCTCATTGCTCAGGCAATCTTACCTAGTGGTTTTCTTCTCCTTTTTTGTGTATATAGTTCTTGTAGTTTTCGTTAGTTTGATAGTAGCACTAGTAGTTTTAGTAGTTAGTGTGTTTTGAATGCCTCCACACTTAGTGGCAAGGCTTGTCCACTCCCCTGTGCTGGGGCATGCCTCGGTCACCAGGCTCCTGCGGCAGATCGATGCCATTGAGCGACCCGCACTCGAGCTGTGTTAAGTGCTTTGGGGAAGCTCACAGAAAGGACCATTGCCACATCTGCAGGGACTTAAAACCCTGCACCCCAAAAGACTAGACAGTGAGATTGAGGGTCCTTCTCATGGAAGCAGACCTGAGACCAGCATTGGAGCCATGCTCGGACTCGGCACCAAGCACTTCAGCTTCAGGGTGGAGTGCGCCTCCTGCCAGTCAAGAATCCCAGCACAGGTCCTCCTGGCCAGTGCCTAAGAGGCAGCACCGTAAGCACCAGGAGAAGAGTCATCCCTGGTGCCAAAAGGAAGCCAGCAAGAGGATCGGGATAGAGCGGCCCGATGTGGGTCTCGCACTCTTCCCAGCAGCACAGCAGCTACCTCTGTCAGCCCCGGCACCCACGCCAGCTCTGCATGCTCTGGCATGGGAAGTACCATCCTCCAGCAGGCAGTGTACCGAGCAATTCATGGTACTGTCCATCCTGGAGGCATTTGCAGATGCTAGAGACTTGCTCACAATTCCTGTGCCAGGGTCCCCAGAGATCCAGGACTCGGCACAGCCAGTTCCGATGAGCAGCAGAAAGCCCTCCCCCAGATTTCACATGGCACCATGAGCACTCTGTGGGGAAAACCCCTCTGATAGCCTCGCACTTCTCCGCGGCACCAGTCACTGGCACGGAGAGGGTTGGCTAGCTTCAGCACTGTCACTGGGTCTCATAGATTCAGCCCTGACTTCCAGCTTTAGCCCTGCAGGGGTAGGCGGGCTCTGCCACAGATCCCAGCTTCAGCCCACGGCACCGGCCCCGTGGCAGCACTGGGGCTCAGGGCTTCAGCCTCACAGCGGCACCGGGGCTCGGGGATTTAGTACAGGGCTCAAGGTTGCAGCCCTGCAGCTCCTGTCTGCTGCCCCGCCGGGGCTTGGGGCTTTAGCTCTCTGGCTGTTGCCTGGAGGGAACATTGGGGCACCTGGCTTCAGCCAGGGACCCCCACAGCCCCCCTGAAAGGGCTCACAGCCCCCCAGTTGAGAACCACTGGCCTATGGGACTGTGGGGACCAACACCCATGCAGTGGCCTTTCTGGAACCTGTCTCGAGGCATTCGAACTCTGTGGCCTCGGAAAGGAGGGTGTCTCTGGTACTGCGCTAAGAGAAACCAGACCCAGACTCCAGTGCCAAACCTCAAGAGCAGGTTCCGCAGGTCTCGTTCGAGACAGAGGAAGGGGCAGAGGCCCCTCAACCAGATTTAACCCCCTCCTCTTCCCCAGATGAGACGCTGGTGTCTATCGGTGCATCACCACCCCCAGGTGACCACTACGCTCACCAGGACTTATTAAAGCAGATGGCCTCGAACTTGGTATTCAAGCCAAGGTGATCAAAGAGGTGACACACGGCCTGTTAGACATCTTGTCAGGGGCAGGTCCCTCAAGAGTGGCTCTACCCCTTAAAAAGGCAATCATGGGTCCGGTTAAGGCGCTTTGGCAGACCCCCGCTTCTGTCCGCCAACGGCTAAATACAGAGTGAAAATATTTGTGCTAGCTAAAGGATATGAATTTCTGTTCTCTCTCTCCTCCAGGATCCCTTGTGGTGGCAGCCAGCATCAGGGTCAAGCACCCAAGGCAAACAACCCCAAAAAGCTGGACTTGTTTGGCAGGAAAGTCTATTCGATGGGTGGGCTATAGCTTTGTATAGCAAACCAGCACGCTTTGCTAGGTCGCTATGATTTTAATATGTGGGAGGTGATGCAAAAATTTAAGGACCTGCTTCCTCAAGACGTCAATAGGAGTTCTCCTCACTCATTGAAGAAGGGCAGACAGTAGGCTGAGTCTCCCTGCAGGCAGCCTTAGACTCCGCCAATTCTGCGGCCAGATCAGTGGCCACTGCTGTTACCGTGTGCAGGAGCTCGTGGGTAAAGGGGTGCAGCAAACCCTCCAGGACCTCCCACTAGAAGGGTCCTTGTTCTTTTCAGAGCAAACAGATGCCAAATTGCACAAACTTAAGGACTCTTAAGGCAACCCTGAAATTTCTGGGTCTGTATACACCAACAGCATCCAGAAGACACTACAGGCCTCAGCAGACTGGATGCTGTTTTGCACGGCCTCCTAGACAGGACCAGTGGAGGATGGAAAAACAAGGGGTTAGGGTTTAGATTTCCCTGCCCCAACCTCCTCCTCAGGGCCTATGCATTCTACCCCTACACATACAGGAACCTTGAAGCACTCGTTTTGACAAGACACTCAGGGATGATATTTCAATCCCCTCAATTCTGGATCCAGTTACCCTTTGTTTTCCAACCAACTGTCCCTCTTCCTCAGCGCCTGGAAACATATTACCTCAGACCATTGGGTTTTAAACACAATAGAATTAGGTTACACCTGCCAATTTTTGTCCACCGCACCTTTCCACCCATCCTCCCTTGTCTCTCTTCAGGGAGCCTTCTCATGAGCAACTATTGGAACAAGAAGTCCAATCTCTCCTTTGGGTGGGAGCCGTGGAAGAGGTTCTGCACCATCTATGAGGAAAGGGGTTTTATTCCCATTACTTCCTAACCCCAGAAGCTAAAGGGAGGGGCCTCAGACCAACCCTAGACATGTGGCAGCTCAAATGCTATCTCAAGAGATTAGTTATGCATGGTCTCCTGGGCTTCCATCATTCCTTCGCTGGATCTAGAGCATTGGCATGCCGCCCTTGACCTAAAAGACACGTACTTCCACATATTGATTTTTCCAAAGCCACAGAAGGTGCCTAAGATTTGTGAACCAGACTCATTAACAATATGTGGCTCTGTCATTCAGGCTGTTGGACACCTCACTGGTCTTCACCAAATGTATGGTAGTAGTAGTGGCCTTCCTCAGGAGAAAGGGAGTTCTCTGTTCATAACGATAGCTGAGAGGATGAAGGGGCTCCCCATCTCCATCCAGAGGATTTCATCTTGCATTACCTCATGTATCCGGGCATGTTACAAACTCACGGGAGTCCCTCTTCCACCTAACCTGACTGCTCACTCCACAAGATCTCCGCCCTCTTCGGCTGCTTTCCTAGCTCAAGCCCCTATTCAAGATATCTGCAGGGCAGCAACCTGATTCTTGATGCACATGTTCTCAGTGCACTATACCATTAGCCAACAGGCCAAAGACTATGCCAACTTCAGCCGCGCAGTGTTGCAGTCAGCTTGTACTTGAACTCTGAGCCCACTTCCTGTGCAACTGCTTGTGAGTCACCTACATTGGAATGGACATGTGCAAGCACTCGAAGAAGAAAAAAGTTACTAAACTTTCTGTAACTGTTGTTCTTCGAGATGTGTTGCACACGTCCCTTCCGAGTCCTGCCCGCCGCCCCCTCTGTTGGAGTTGTCGGTAAGAAGAACTGAAGGGGCCTGGGCTTGGTGTGGCCCTTATACTGGCACTATGAGCATCCAGCACCGGGGGCACTGGAGTCGACCCGACAGATACCACTAAGGGGAAAAAATTCCAGCAACTGTGCTCGGGGCATGCACACACCTACATTGGAATGGACATGTGCAACTCATCTCAAAGAACAACAGTTACAGAAACGTTAGCAGCCATTTTTTTCACAATGTGACACAATTGATAATCCTTACATGGGAGGCTAGAACAGCCACTGAAACAAGAGTAAGGATTTAAATGTTTTTACAGAGCTCTATTAGCTTCACTTTCTTTAATAGCACTACTTGGAATGTCTTCCACTTCCTCACGTGTAGAATTACTAAAAATCTTGGGTTTGGGAGTGTGTGTCACGTAAATCCGTCTTTTCTTTAAATGAAATTATTTGCTTTATATTTTTCCTAGGAGTGAAATGCAAACAGTGGTCAGAAGAGGCATCAATAGTGTTTCGAAACCATGTAGAGAAGAAACCACTGGTGGCGCTGATTCAAGCAGTTAATGAAAGCACAAGCTCTTGGGATCGAAAAATAGTGACCTACTTAGTGGACACTGCACTACCAGATACTGATATATGGATTCATGACTTTATGTCTCAATATTTTGTGGCGCTTTCAAAGGTTAATTAATCACTGCTTCTGAAACTATAGCAACTAATTCAGATTCTTTAGCAATAAAAAATGTAGCAGGCTTTTAAAGAGATTTAACTGTTCTTACATGGCCTTGACTATATGAATGCGATAGGTTTGAAAAGTCTGATGCTTGTGTTCTGTGAAAAGATATTTAACAAGTTTGTTTTCTTTGAATTGACTTTCAGAGAACTTGCACTTTGTTTACTAGTGTAGTGTTAGAATGTTGGGGTGAAAATACAGATTAAGTAAAATGTTATTTATCAATAAAAATTATTGGTGACTTGTTTTATTTTCTTGCTGGACTCTTTTTTCATTCTTCTTCTCAAACTTAATGGAGTTTGAGGCTGGTCAAAATTTGAGTTTATTTACAAGCTGTTAATTTCTGCTTCACAGCTATTCCCCTCCTTAACAAACACAAACATCACATCTGAACTGATTCCTCATTTGTTGATAGTTTCAGAAATATCATATCCCTGAATGCAGAATATAAGAATTATTCTTGTTTTTGCATAGAGGTGTCAGAAGCATAACAACCTACATATGTCCTGACAGCTGGCCAGTAGGCCATTGTGAATGCTGCAAACACCTTGCTTTTGCATTTGGGTGAAGAAGATGCATTCCAACAATCTAATTTTTTTTCCCTCCCACTTAAAAACAAAACCCAAAAACCCAGCAGCTTCTTGCAGTCTGCTCAGATGGTCCGTCTGTTCTTTATGGTTAGCAACCCTTTCCCTCGCCTGCTTTTTTCGCCCTATTCTTGTCTTCTTCATTGGATTTAGGACACTCAAATTCTCACGAGAATGATTTCCATTAAGTGCACCTTGGTCTCAAGTTAGATCTGTGGGTTTTGGTGTATTCCCAGCTAAGTCCCCCAGTTTTCATGTATACCACTGACGAGCTTGGGCTGATCCTTCTGACATTTGCTGTGGGCGGGAATTTGCCGTCCCTCTGGGGGGACAGTAAATATAGCCTGGGTTCAGATCACTGTAAATGGGGATGTCCTTCCTTTACCCTAGAGGATATTTAAGAGAAATTTCCTCAGAGCCTCAGTCCTTCACCTCCTGCTACAGGTACATCAGACCCCTCACATCCCCTATGCATGCAAGGGAAGATGTAGCATAAGGCCATCCAGCTCTAGAGAGCTGAAAGGATTCAGAGATACTGTATGTACTTCATCTGCTTGTGGTATCTGATATGCTGAAGGGGAATGATCCACATCTCTAAGTAATTCAGTGGCTTATGGTCTAATGCAGTGGTCCCCCAACCTTTTCCGTGGGGCGAGCGCCGGACAACTAGCCGCCGAGGACCATGGCCGCCAGACAAGCAGCCGCCGAAAAGGCCGTGAAGCGTCGCCACCAAAATGCTGCCGTGAAGCAGCGTCATGAAGAGGCGTCGTCGCTGAAATGCCGCGGAAATTCGGCGGCATTTTGGCAGTAGCGCTTCTTGATGTTGCCGCTTCTCGGCTGCATTTTGGCAGCTGCTTGTCCAGCGGCCAGTAGGCGGGCGCACATGGATGCCCCGGCGGGCGCCATGGCATCTGCGGGCACTGCGTTGGGGACCCCTGGTCTAACGTTTCAAAGTAGAAAGAAATCTGGTCTGTCATCACTTCACCAGCCTAGACTCACTTACAGCAAACATTAATTGAGCCTCACCGTAAGCTCTAAGATAGCAGCTTGTCCATGGGTTACCTAGCTAGTCAGTAGCAGAGCTCACTGGTCCTTGCGTCCAATCCCCTGCGCCGACCACTGGACCTTCATCTCTCTGTAAAGTTTCCTGGTTCAACAGTGGTAGCTTGGGCTTTCATTGTGTGGCATTGCCCTTGCCATGGCCAGATATTCAGAGGTCTCCTCCTAGTGCTTGTGGCCTTCCTTCACCAGTGCTAAGTGGACGAGTGCCTTAGCACTGTCATCTCTGAGCTGTGCCATGAATCTTCCGAATCTCCCTTTGCTGTAGGCATGTTAGACAACCAGCAAAAGAGCCTTTGCCTCAAAATGAATGTTCTGTCCTTCCACATTCCAGCCGATGGGATAGTGTCACTGTATTTACCAGACATAATCTGCACCCACCTATTAGTGACGCTATCCCATCTGCTGTTCACCTGTCTGGCTTGTTCTCTGCTCCAGTTTACACACCAAACTTCTCAATTATGCTGCTTAGTCTTTGCCCCAGATCAAGAAAAGCAGCCAGACATTACTTTTCCTCATTCACCCTCCCCACCCATCCCTGCCTTACATATTGCTAGAGCCTTACCATATTCAGGGCCATGAAAAATGTGTCGGGGGGCCATGAAATCTGGTCTCTTGTGCACTTTTACCCTATGCTATACTGATTTCACAGGGGAGACCAGCATTTCTCAAATTCGGGTCCTGACCCAAAAGGGAGTTGCAGGGGGCTCACAAGGTTACTTGAGGGGAGTGGCATGGTATGATATTGCCACCCTTCTGTGCTGCCTTCAGAGCTATTGGCCGTGTGCCCAGCTCTGAAGGCAGCGCCGCTGCCAGGAGCAGCGCAGAAGTAAGGGTAGCAGTACCACAACTACCCCCTACAATAACCTTGCGACCCTCCCACAACTCCTTTTTGGGTCAGGACCCTACAATTGCAACACTGGGAACTTTCAGATTTAAATAGCTGAAATCATGAAATTTACTATTTTAAAAATCCTGTGACCGTGAAATTGACCAAAATGGACTGTGAATTTGGGCCCTATGCATTGCAAAGAGAGCTCTCGAACAACAAAATCAGGACTCTTGTGCGGGGAGGGGTTGCAGGGAGAGAAAACCACGGAGTTATTTCAAAGGTGCACTGATCCTGCCTACTCTGCTGGGGCACCAGGTGAAGTTGGAGTTGTCCAAGGAAAATGGCTGAAATTGGTGAGCTTCATATCAGTCTCCTGGAGCTTGGATGAAAAATGCAATTCTGGCTTGATCAGACAGTGCCAAAGTAGGACCCATTATTGCATATGGGTGAGCCAAAATGTGTCAACGGGGTGTGGAGGGTGGCAAGTCCTACTTCTTTGAGGACATCTTTTGTAACAAGCCTTGGACCTTCCCATGAGGCCACTTCTGCTGTAGATGGGGACACTGGTGTTTCAAGGTAAGCAGTGTGTGTTTATTTTATTATTTATATTATTGTGAAAGTGAGAGAAGTAGCTGGGGGCAGATTTCTTGGTAGAATTGCTCTAGAAAACATAAGAATGGCCCTTCTGGATCTTCTGACAGTGGCTAATGCCAGGTGCCCCAGAGGGAAAGAACAGAACAGGTAATCAAGTGATCCATCCCCTGTCGCCCATTCCCAACTTCTGGCAAACTGAGGCTAGGGACACTATCCCTGTCAATCCTGGCTAATAGCCATTGATGAACCTATCCTCGATGAATTTATTTAGTTCTTTTTTGAATCCTGTTATGATCTTGGCCTTCACAACATCCTCTGGCAAAGAGTTCCACAGGTTGACTGTGTGTTGTGTGAAGAAATACTTCCTTTTGTTTGTTTTAAACCTGCTGCCTATTAATTTCATTTGGTGATCCCTAGTTCTTGTGTTTGGGAAGGAGTAAACAACACTTCCTTATCTACTTTCTCTACACCAGTCAAGATTTTATAGACCTCAATCAGATTTCCCCTTAGCCGTCTCTTTTTCCAAGCTCAAAGAGCAAATGTACTAGAACTTTGCTGTTGGGAGCTGGGTCAGGTTAGCATGGGGGTGAGGGTGGGATTTGTTGGTTGATGTATTGTAACTAACAGCATCCCAATGCAGGAGGGCAAGGGACTCGTATCTGGTAGTCTCTCTCTGCTGGCCTGACCAGTTCAGTGTATCCCAACTCACTGTCTTAGCCTGGTGTACAAGGTGTCGTGCTTGTGTGGTGTATGTATGGAGGACAAATTACAAATGTTGGGAATTCTATTATCAAAGTGTGTCTGCCAAGCAGGCCTACAGGTCGAGTGCTTGCTCAGGTCAATTCCGTGTTAGGTGTGCGCGCCCACATGTAGGGCTGCTGGAGATTTTTCCCTTAGTGGTATCCATTGGGCTGGCCCTAGTGCCCCCTAGAGCCCTGCGCTCATGTGCCAGTATAAGGGGTGCCACCGGTCCTGTGCCCTCAGTTCCTTCCCACTGCCTGGGACGGTTGCTGGAATGACTTCTCTCTTACACTCACAAATGTTCCTAGTAGTTTTTTAATTCTGTTACTCTTGTATTAGGAATTTGTGAAGTTAGAGTAGATAGTGGTCCCATCATGGGATGTTGTCCCAGGGACAGCGCATGCCCCAGTCCCCAGGTTTCAAACATGTGCCACCTGCTATAAGCCCATGCCAGTGAGTGACCTGTATGTGAGCTGCTTACAGTCCTCGGGGAAGCCCACATTTACGAGAGGTGTAAAATCTGCAGGGGCTTCAGGCCACGCGCACACACAAAGGACAGGGACATTTGTTTGAAGGCTCTATTAATGGATGTGGCACTTAGACCAGCCTTGGAGCCATCCCACTCCGATTGGGCACCGAGCACTTCGGCCTCATAGGGAGTGCCCCCCCACCACCGTGCTCTCCTCGGCACTGTTCGCCATCACTAGTGCTGAGGAAATAGTACAAGAAACCCATAACACAAGAACTAGGTGTCACTAAATGAAGTTAATAGGCAGCAGGTTTAAACCAAACAATAGGAAGTATTTCTTCACACAACAGTCAACTTGTGGAACTCCTTGCCAGAGGATGTTGTGAAGGCCAAGACTATAACAGGGTTCACACAAGAACTAGATAAGTTCATGGAGGATAGGTCTATCAATGGCTATTAGCCAGGATGGACAGGGATGGTGTCCCTAGCCTCTGTTTGCCAGAAGCTGGGAATGGGCAATGGGCAGGATTACTTGATGATTATCTGTTCTGGTCATTCCCCTGGGGCACATGGCCTTGGTCACTGTTGGAAGACAGGATACTGAGCTAGATGAACCTTTGGTCTGACCCAGTATGGCTGTTTTTATGTTCTTAGGTGACACAAGTCCTCTGACCCATGATACATTATATACAGATGCACTATAATCAGAAAGCAACCACCATGCCTCGTAATATGCACTATCTGGGTTCAGGGGAATAATAAAGTTGAGGATGCATTAATTTAACTCTTGTCTTTATTGTAATAGCATAAGTTGTGGAAAAACAGTGCCCATCTAGATTTTTGTCATGGGAATGGTCTGTCAGGTTTACACAAACCTTGTGATATTATAGCTTTAACTTGGCTGTCCTTAATATCTAAAGCAGCGATCGATCAGTCGATCCCGGTCTCAGTCCCCGATCTCATCCTGTTACCCCCTTCAGGATTGCAGTCTGGTCGGGGAGTACATCCCATCCAACCTACCGCACTTTCAGCCAAAGAGGTGGTTGTTTTCCAGCACCAGAAATCAATTTGATACAGTCGATTGTGTATGTCCCCACTAAGCGCATTAAGTCGGCGGTGTGCGTCCACAGTACCGAGGCTAGCGTCGACTTTTGGAGCATTGCACTGTGGTAGCTATCCCACAGTTCCCGCAGTCTCCGCCGCCCATTGGAATTCTGGGTTAAGCTCCCAATGCCTGATGGGGCAAAAACATTGTTACAGTTGGGTCTGGGTACATGTTGTCAGGCCTCCCCTACCCCTCCGTGAAAGCAACGGCAAAAAATCGTTTCTTGCCATTTTTCCTGGGTTATCCGTGCAGACGACATACCACGGCAAGCATGGAGCCCGCTCAGCTCACTGTCACCGTATGTCTCCTTGGTGCTGCTGGCAGACGCGGTACTGCAGTGCTACACAGCAGCATCCCCTTGCCTTGCCTTGCGGGTGGCAGACAGTACAATACGACTGCTAACCGTCGTCGTTGTCCCATGGATGCTCCTGGCCCACCTCGGTTAGGTTAGTCGGGGGCGCCTGGGCAGACATGGGTGCTCCAAACCGGCCTCGGTGAGGTCTATCGGGGGCACCTGAACAAAAATGGGAATGACTCCAGGTCCTAGACAAATTAGAGGATTGGGCCAAAAGAAATCTGATGAGGTTCAACAAGGACAAGTGCAGAGTCCTGCACTTAGGACAGAAGAATCCCACTCACTGTTACAGACTAGGGCCCAAATGGCTAGGAAGCAGTTCTGCAGAGAAGGACCTGGGGATTATAGTGGACAAGAAGCTGGATGTGAGTCAACAGTGTGCCCTTGTTGCCAAGAAGGCTAACGGCATTTTGGGCTGTATAAGTAGGGGTATTGCCAGCAGATCGAGGGACGTGATCATTCCCCTCTATTTGACGTTGGTGAGGCCTCAGCTGGAGTACTGTCTCCAGTTTTGGGCCTCACACTACAAGAAGGATGTGGAAAAATTGGAAAGAGTCCAGCAGAGGGCAACAAAAATGATTAGGGGGCTGGAACACATGACTTATGAGGAGAGGCTGTGGGAACTGGGATTGAAAATTACCATAAAGTACAGTATACACGAGAACAGGGGTCCTCAACCTACGGCACGGTCTGGGGTTCCATTCACCCAGGGTTCTGTCTGCCGGCCTGGGGTTCCGTTCACCCAGGCCGGCAGCAGGATCAGTGGTGGCCGGGACCCGCAGCCTGCCATTAAAACAAAAAAAAATCAGCTCGCGTGCTGTTCGTTGAGGACCCCTGTTCTAGTGTAGACAGTGTATACTGTGTGTACTGTAGTTTATGGTAATTTTCACTATACGCGATTTTCCTCTTACGCGCTGACCTTAGGCCCTAACTCCCGCATAAGATGTGACTCCACTGTATTCATTTTTGAAAATTTATAATAAGCGATGCTCCGGAGGGGATGCGGGGCGCAAGGTGGAAGTTTAACCTACGGTGCAAAATTTCCTTGCACCGGCCCTGGATACTGTGTCAGCTGATCCCCACAGTCTCCAACCTACCTGGGCAGTACAGCAGACATGGCCCTGCCCACTAGCTCCTCTCCACTCCCTAGCCCACCCACCACTTGCACCCCCCCCCCTTAAGGCTTAGCCCTCTCACTTTTAAAAATGATTGCTTGCCCCTCTCCCCACCTCAGGCTTTTCTGGCAGCCCTGTTGCCAGGTATCCAGTTTTAGACTGGAAACTCCAGTAGAAAACGGGACCTGAGTGTCCGGTTAGCAGTGCTGACTGGAAACTAAATGTCCGGTTATAGGAGTAACCACATTAGCCTCCGCTCCTCCCACTCCCAACACCCACCCCAGAGGGCTGGAAGGAACCTGTCCTGCGGCTGTGGGAAGAGGGGCAGCTCAGTGCAGAGAGAGACAAAGAGAATGGGCTAGAACCAGGTAGGTACCCGCTCTATGTGGGCAGGGGCAGGGGGGATCCTGTTTACTCCTTCCCCAGCCCTGCTGTGCTTGCAGTTTACCCCTGACCCCTCCCTTGCTCCAGAGACCAACCCTAGCTCCCGCCCCACTGTGCTTTTACCCCCGGCCCCTTTTACAATCATTCCCCAGGGGGGCCCACAAATATGTTTGGCGCCGGGCCCACAAAAAGTTAATCTGGCCCTGGTCTGCAGAAGAGAAGAATGAGGGGGAATTTGATAGCTGCTTTCAACTATCTGAAAGGGGGTTCCAAAGAGGATGGATCTAGATTGTTTTCAGTGGTAGCAGATGACAGAAGAAGGAGCAATGGTCTCAAGTTGCAGTGGGGGAGGTCTAGGTTGGATATTAGGAAAACTTTTTCACTAGGAGGGTGGTGAAGCACTGGAATGGGTTACCTAGGGAGGTGGTGGAATCTCCTTCCTTCGAGGTTTTTAAGGTCAGGCTTGACAAAGCCCTGGCTGGGATGATTTAGTTGGGGATTGGTCCTGCTTTGAGCAGGGGGTTGGACTAGATACCTCCTGAGATCTCTTCCAACCCTGATATTCTATTATTCTCTTTTTTAAGTTTCATCTAATGGAGATTCAGTCCTGCCTGGAATATCATGCCAGCTGGAGGCTTCTGCCTCAGGCTGCTCTCCCAGTCGGCAGCACTGCGCGGTCGCACCTACCCCAGCCTACCCCTTGCTCCCATGGCTCATGAAGCCTGGACAGTAGTAAGGAGCAGTTCAACTATAGGCTGAGCAAGTGCAGAATGGTGGTAGAATGTGCCTTTGTACGTTTAAAAGCGCACTGGCGCTGTTTACTGACTCGGTTAGACCTAAGCGAAAGCAATATTGCCATCGTTATTACTGTGTGCTCCATAATATCTGTGAGAGTAAGGGGGAGATGTTTACGGCGGGGTGGGAGGTTGAGGCAAATTGCCTGGCTGCTGATTACGTGCAGCCAGAACCAGGGCGGTTAGAAGAGCACAGCAGGGCGTGGTGCGCATCAGAGAAGCTTTGAAAACCAGTTTCATGACTGGCCAGGCTACTGTGTGAAAGTTCTTTGTTTCTCCTTGATGAAAACCCGCCCCCTTGGTTCACTCTACTTCCCTGTAAACCAACTGCCCTTCCCCCCCCCCTTTGATCTCCGCTTGCAGAAGCAATAAAGTCATTGTTTCAAATTCATGCATTCTTTATTAATTTGTCACACAAATGGGGGGATAACTGCCAAGATAGCCCGGGAGGGTGGGGGAGGAGGGAAGCACAGGGGTGGGGTAGTTGTAGGGGCACCTCCTAGAATGGCGTGCAGCTCATCATCGAAGCGGGATGTCTGGGGCTCTGACCCAGAGCGGCCGTTTGCCTCTCTGGTTCTTTGGTAGGCCTCACGCGGCACTGCTGCGGGTCCCTGTTATAACCTCTGTCCTTCATGCCCTTGGAGATTTTTTCAAATATTCTGGCATTTCATCTTTTGGAACAGAGTTTGGCTAGCACGGATTCGTCTCCCCATACAACGATCAGAGCCCGTACCTCCCATTTGGTCCATGCTGGAGCTCTTTTACAACTCTGGGACTCCATCATGGTCACCTCTGCTGATGAGATCTGCACTCACCTGCACCTTGCCATGCTGGCCAAACAGGAAATGAGATTCAAAAGTTCACGGGCCTTTTCCTGTCTACCTGGCCAGTGCATCTGAGTTGAGAGTGCTGTCCAGAGCGGTCACAATGGAGCACTCTGGGATAGCTCCTAGAGGCCAATACCATCGAATTGCGTCCACACTACCCCAAATTCGACCCAGCAGGGTCGATTTCAGCGCTAATCCCCTCGTCGGGGAGGAGTACAGAAATCGATTTTAAGAGCCCTTTAAGTTGACAAAAATGGCTTCATCATGTGGACAGGTGCAGCGTAAAATTGATCTAACGCTGCTAAATTCGACCTAAACTCGTAGTGTAGATCAGGGCTCAGTACAGCTGAAATGCGGCGCTCTGCCCGACCCACAGGCTGCAATGCTGCCGTGGTAGCCACACCGCTGATTTGATGGATGCCTTCTCAGCGGGTGTTGTTGCCACTTTCTTACACTTGAAACGTGCTTAAAGGGACAGGGAGGTGTTGAGGGGGGCCTGGGCTGGGCTCACTGCCTTAAACTGCTGCTAGGCTCCCTCCTCTGATCCTGAAAAGGAGTCAGCAGAAAACTGCCCATCACCCCCTTCCTAACCTGGGCAGGAACGCAGCGCTGCTGCTTCTGCACAGAACAGTTCCAGCAGGGCCGCTGGGTGCTCCCTTGCCACACTACATCTGGGGGGATCCCCCTGGGCTCCCTAGCTGCTGCGGTTGGGGGTGGGAATCCCCCTCAGCTCCCCAGCTGCATCCTGCAGGGAGGGAATCCACAGCCGCTCAACAGGCGCTGGGGGGATCAACGTTGCCAGTCAAAGGAAGCCCCAGCTTGAGAACAGCCCTGATTAAAGGAGCCGCCCCCCACACCTGCAAGACGCATCCCACACTGCCCCACACAAAAGAGCAGCCTTAGCCTAGCAGAGGGTTCACAACAACAGTCACCTTGAAATGAAATACGCCAGGCTCCTGACTGGGCCTTGAAATACCATAATGGAGCAGAGCCTGTTTCCAGGGCAAATCCTGGTGCTCCCAGCCAGGCAGGGGAAGGGAATCATTGATGCCTTCTCGCTGCGAATTCCAACCTCAGACAGGGGAGGGACAGTGCCTCTGCCTTCCCGAAGAACATCCAATCACTTCCTGGGGTGCTCAGCAAGGAGAGCGTGTGGCCGGGATAGTTATTACGTGGGCAGTTGTGTGTTTGTACCATGGTGAGCTGTCCGTGTGGGACCGTCACAACCAGCGTGTCAGCGCTAGTGTACCTGGGATACCTGTTGGTGCTAATGGACTGGGGTTTGCACACCGTGCACACATGCAGGGTACAAGACTGGCCAGGAGAGGTGGGTGTGTAAGGAACAGAGGCCAGGCCCAGGGGCGGCAGGTTTGTATAATTTTTGGTGGTGCCCAGAACGGGTTCAAGTCCTCCCCCCACCCCCACCTGCCTAAGGCTTTGGGAGGTAGTTTGGGTGCAGACTCTGGGCTGGGGCAGGGTCTTGGGGTGCAGAAAGGGGTGCAGGGGCAGGCTCTGGGGGGAATTTGGGTGTAGGAGGGGGTGCGGGCTCTGGGAGGGAGTTTGGGTGCGGGCTCTGCGCTGGGGCAGGGAGTTGGGATGCAGAAGGTGGTACAGGGGCAGGCTCTGGGAGGGAGTTTGGGTGCAGGCTCTGGGCTGGAGCAGGGAGTTGGGGTGCGGGAGAGGGTGAGAGGTGCAGCACTTACCTTGGGTGGCTCCCGAAAGCAACCCGCACCCCCATCTGGCAGCAGCTCCTAGGCGGGGGGGCCAGAGGGGTCTCTGCGCACCGCTGCCCACAGGCACTGCCCCTGCAGCTCCCAATGGCGCTCGGGGGAGGGGCAGCATGCGGAGACACATATCCCCGGGCCGCAGGGACGTGTCATCCACTTCCGGAAGCAGAGCGGATGGGCAGGAAGCTGCCTTAGCCCCGTTGCACTGCTGGTGGCGGAGGGGGCCCCAGGCCCTTTTAAATTGCAGGGGCGGCAGGCGAGGCCAGGGGGACGCTAAGGGGGATGCTCCAGGGGTGGCAGGTGGGGTCAGGGGAGAGACCTGGCCCCAAACTTTGGTGGAGCCGGGCCCCCATGCTCTCATGTTGGTGGAGCACGGGCACCACGGGCCCATACAACTCGCCGCCCCTGGCCAGGCCTACAATAGGAGCACTTAGCTAGAAGCTAGAGCACTGCTCTACTGTACGGCCGAGTGTTCTTAGCCAAGCTAGCTTATCCCAGCCAAATCGCGCTTCTATCAGTATCTTATCCAGCGCCTCCGAGCAAAATACGCTATACTGGCAAACCCCACATTTTCCTCCCTCCCTCTCCCAGCCCCACTCCTATCCCTCTGCTCTGCAGGATCGCCGCTTTCCTTCCATTCCCAGAGGAGAAGTCATCTCCTTCCTCTTCCCTAGGAGCCTGGCTCCCCATCCCCCTGCCCCCCACAATCCACCTTCCATTCTCTGACCCTACTCCCTATCTAACCTCCCCCTGTTCAAAGCTTCAGCAAAGCCAGTTTTCCTGTGGAGTTGATTTGGGCTTCTTTAAAATGTGGCGTGTGCTGGAGTTTTTTCTTCCTGCAATGGGGCGGATAGGAAGTGGACACAATGTCCCCTGAACCTCCCCCTGCACAACAAACCAGGACACCCTTCTTTCCCCTTTCACGGAGCCCCAGGAGAGAACGGCACTGGGACTCTAGTGATCATGACATGGTGTCATAGCTGTTCACATTTCTTTGGTTTTACACATCACCAGCAGGGAGAAGGGCCGTTGCAATGACCATGCAGAGCGAGCGAGGGGCTGGATGGACAGGTCTCAGCTGAGCTCCTTTGGGCACTAGAAGACACGTTGATACCATAGGCAACTTTGTCATTTGCTAGGAAGTGCCTTCTCCTCCTGCCCCATTACCTTTGGGTTACTGCTGCCCCTTCCCCGTGCTGTTGGCTCCTCTGTCTCCTGCTGCTTCTCATCCACTTATCCCCCAGTTTTTGCTACTCCTTCTTGCCACCCCTCTACTTTTCATCCTTCCTGCTGCTGCCTCAACCCCAGTTTGGTATTCCCGCCTCTTTTATCCACCCCACCCCTGCCCTTTCATCCTTTTGCTGTTACTTCCTCCCACTCTTTGCTGCCCCCGCCATCAATTCGCCTCCTGCTGCTGCTATCCCTGGCTGTTGCCTCCTCCCCTCCCGACTACCTGGTGATCTTGTTCTGGAAGACTGCCTGGAGGCTGAGTTTGAACAGCCAGAGACCAGAGCTATTCGAGGGGCACAGCGCAGGGCCATAAGGATCAGGGATGCTTTGAGGCAGCGATTTGAAGCTGAAAGCCACTTATATTTGTTGCTATGCTCGGGATTGCAGTGCTTGCAATGCTAGGAGGTGATTGGTGCACATGATGCAAGAAGGGGCCTTAACAATTGTATGTTGCTTTGCTGTGCTCTTTTTGTTTTCACTTAATAGAATAAAGATTGCTTTCAAACAAACACAATTCTTTTATTCAAAGACAACAATCAGAGGAGAGAGTCAAACAAAAAAATTCATCATCAGGGAGGGGGAGGGGGGAATGGAAGGTCTCAAGAGGAGGAGGGGTCCCAGGATGGCTACAGATTTGTGTACGTCCAGGGATCATACCCAACCTTCTCCTTTGGAGTACAATGCGGCAGGTGCTGTACTTCAGCAGGGCCAAACTGCAGAGGGCTGGGTGTTGAGTGCAGTGGGTAGTGGGAGGCCACACTGCTGGACTGTGAGGAGGGAGGAGTGGAGCCAGGAGGTTGATAACAGTGTGTTGGCGTTGGGCAGGGGGGCGCATGGGAAAGAGTTTTGCGACAGCGGCTGCAGGGGAGGGTGGGCGCGGAGCTGCTCGGTTTGAAGAGCTAGTATTACCTGGATCGTGTCTGCTTGGCGCTCCATAACTGTTAAGAGCCGCTCTGTGGCTTCTTTCTGGTGTGCTGCACTCTCCTTTCATTCCCTTTTCTCTCTGTCCCACCACTCCTTCAATTCCTGTTCCTCGGCAGTGGAGAGCATCATAACCTCACGCATAAAGTCCTCCTTAGTTCTTCGTGGTCACTTTCTAATTGTGCGCAGCCGTTCTGCCGCCGATAACAAAGAGGGAGGCTGGGCTCCCAAGGTCATCTCTGTGAAGTTTAAATGCTACATTTTACAGAAGCAGTATTGTTCGCAATACAGACAACACTGTTTCAGTGCTTTAAAACACAGCCAGTACTCACACACCTGTCACTAACTGGCTGACGCCAGGCAAGCACACATAAGCCACAAGACCCCCACAATGGTGAGTAGCCGTAGGGGCAGGGTAAATCACTGTCCCCGGACCCTGCTGTACACTGGGCACGTGGCTCTTGGGCACTTGAGGAGAGCCAGCACTGTAGGGTGGGCCTGATAATTATTCCTGTCCCCATACTTTCCACAGGATGTGTTCATTATGGAAGATATCTCGCTGCTGAGGGTGAGCAGGGAATCAAGGGAGGGTCTTCTCCAAGCCTGTGGCTTCCGCCCTGGCCCCATGCGGCTAGCCTGTGTGCAGCAATGGTCCCCCCCACTCCAACCCGTGACGGCACAGTGGCGCAGGAAAGTTACCGTTAATGGGGCAAGAAACAAAGCAGCTCTGCCAAGGAACCTGTGGGAGCGGATTGCCCAGTATCTCCACAAGAGTTTCCTGGAGATCTCTGGGGGACATTCCCATGAAGTGAGGGAGTCTATCAACAGCCTGTTCTGTTGCTCAGAATAGTCATGTGGTGGGAGACAAGCCTGATTTCTGCAACCCTCCTGCCCGCAACAACTCGCTTCAGCAATTCCCAAAATCAGATCCACTTACCAGGGGCCTCCTCTCCTGTTTGCGCTTCGCCAAGATCCGACTTCTGTGACTGGCTAGCCTCCTCTGGGGTAGAGAAGAGCTCCTGACTGCATGCATCTCTGACCTCCAAGCCATCCTCTGCCTCTGGGTCCCCCTCCCCCTCTTCGTCCAAGATTGTCTCCTCCTGGCTCGGTCCACTCTCGACTGGCAACGAAGCCAACAAAGTATGGTCAGAACAGGCATTGTGGGACACCTCCCAGAGGCCAATCGCAGCGCTGTAATCACCACGGTGTCTACACTGGCAGAGCAGCGCTGTAGCCCCAGCGCAGAAAGCGCTACGCCTGGTTTTTCTGCGCACAAAGTGGCTTGGCAGTGTGTAACCCCAGGAGTTACAGCACTCAAAACTGCTTTACTGCCCACAAACTTGCCAGTGTAGATGGGGCCTTAGTCTGCTGCAAAGTCAGAATCAATACCAAAAAAATCTACCGTAGCAAAGCTACCAGTCGCCCTCAGATTGACATCCGCCAAAATAAAGAAGTAGAAAGATGCAGATTATTCAATGAAGAAGTTGTGAAAGTAAGTTTCCTTAAAAACTCAGCCACCAAGGCTTGGGAAAGCTTAAAAACTACCATGTATAATGCTGCTGTTAACAGTGTTTGGCAAAAAATGCAAGAAAAACACAGACTGGTTTGAAGAGCATTCTGAAATCCTTCTACCACTGGTTGAGAACAAAAGGACAGTGTGAACCATCTACAAAAAATCTCCCAACACCATAACACTGAAAAATGAGAAAGGCTTGAAGAGAAATACAAAAGGAGGCCAGGAGGTGTGCTCAAGATTTTTGGCTGAAACTCTGTGATGATATTCAGAAAGCAGCTGATGCAGGTGATAGTTGTGGAATGTACGAAAGCATCAAATGAGCAATTCGTCCAAGCAAGAAGAAAACAGCTCCGCTGAAAGATTTAAATGGAAATATCATTATTGATAAATGAAAACAACTTATAGAATTCTATATTCCAGTGAGACTGAAATCAAACATGAGGAGCTCGAAGGATTAGCACACTTCGAAGTTATGATCAATTTGGACAACAAGGCTCCATTAGAAGATTTGCAGAAAGCCATTACATTGATTCCTGGGAATAAGGCATCCAGCAACAACTGGTCTCCTGCTGAAATTTACAAACGTGCCAACGATGAGCTACTCCAAGGGCGCTGTAAAGTTATACTTCTCTGTTGGAAAGAGGACGTGGTACCACAAGATTTCTAAGATGCTCGGTTTGTACAATTATACAAAGACAAGGGGGGATAGAAGCAACTGTGATGACTATGGAAGAACCTCCCTGTTGAACATCATCAGAAAAGTTATCACTCGCATGATGCGCCCTAGGCTGCAATCTGTAGGTGAAAGAATCTATCTTGAGAGTCAATGTGGTTTTTGCTCAGGATTCTCCACCACTGATATGATATTTTCAGTTAAAGCAACTACAAGAAAAGTGTAGAGAAAAACAAATACCACTGTACATAACCTTCATTAATCTGCCGGAGGGATAGCTCAGTGGTTTGAGCATTGGCCTGCTAAACCCAGGGTTGTGAGTTCAATCCTTGAGGGGGCCACTTAGGGATCTGGGGCAAAATCAGTACTTGGTCCTGCTAGTGAAGGCAGGGGGCTGGTATATCTCCAGATATTATTATTACTCAACAGACAGGGCTTTTTTATTGTTCTGAAGAAACTGGTCCCCCGCCCCCCCCCCCCCCCCCACACACACAAATTGTAGAACATCATTCGTTCATTACATCAAGAAATGAGGGCAACTGTACCGTATGGAAACAGAATCAAACACCTTTGACATCAGTAACAGAGTGAAACGGGTGTGTCTTTGCCCCCATGATCTTTAACATCTACTTTTCAGACTTGCTTTTACATGCATTTAAGGACAGCAATGATGGTGTTTTATCTTCAAACCAGACTAGATGGAGTCTTGTGCAACATCACAAGGTTTAGAGCAGAGAGCCAGGTGAAAAAGCTGGTTCTGGTTCCTGTTTGCAGATGACGCAGCTTAGTTGCCCACAGTGAATCTTCCCTGCAAAATCTCTTAGGTAGATATTCCATGTCTTGCAAGAGCTTCGGGCTGACAATTAGTTTCAAGAAGACTGTGATCATGTGCCCAAAGGTGGAAGAGCCAATGCCTGACATCACCCTGGTTTCATCGACAGGTTTTGTACTTGGGTTCTACAACGTTCAGAATGAACTGACTAACAGAATCAGAAAAGCAGCAAAGAATTTCAGGCTATTACAGAAATGTGCACGGAATAACTGAAAACTGTCCATCAAGGTGAAGATGCAAATCTATGAGACTTGTGTGTTGTCATCCCTGCTTCATGGTTGAGAAACGTGGACTACATATGCCAGGCACCTCAGGAGGCTGAACAGCTTCCACATGAGATGCCTGGGCAAGATCCTGAAAATCAAGTGGGAAGACAAAATACCAAAGACGGAGGTGCTGTAGTGCGCAGGACTGACACACTTAGAAACCACGCTGAAGAGGAGGTTGTGATGGCTCAGTCATGTCAGGAGAATGGGAAGAGACCGTATCCCCAAGAATATTTTGTACAGCGAGATTCGAGATGGCTCTAGAAAGAAGGGTCGCCCTTTATGGCAGTACCATGACGTGTGCAAGAACAATATGAAGTCGTTCAACATCACTGTAGAAAGCTGGGAGGAGCACGTCGAGTCCTGTCCAATCTGAAGGGAGTACTGGGTTCAGCTCAGCACGATCCAGGGGAGGGAAGCAAAGCAAGAAAGAAGAAAGCAGCGTGCTGTAATCTTGGATTTTAACTCCGATAACACATGGAGCTGTGAAATTTGTAACAAGCTGTGTGGCTCCTGAATTGGGCTTGTCAGCCACAAGCAGATTCATCAGGCACCTGACTAGACCTCTTATATATACACCTGATGACCCGTGGATTGACTGTTGTCTATATATATACACAGACATCGGACAAGCCATTGTGGACAAAAGACTTTGCTGATTGCTTCCCTCACACCCCAGAAGAGGGTATGTGCACAAGCCGTCTTCCCATTGCAGCTTGAATGCTGGAGGAAGGGAATAAAATGCCCGTTAAGGAGAACTTGGGATCTTTCTGCTGTCTGGACTCTGAGGGGCAAAGATTTCTAAACATAAGCAAGAGATCCCCATGCTGCTTGGGGTGGGTTAGCCCCAAAGGACATAAACACTTGCTTATTATAGAAGCTTCTATTACCTTTTAAATTAAAGATTGTACCTCATTGGTGTGAGTATGTTACCTGCTTTAACCTTGTAAATAACTCGTTTCTTTTTCCTAGTTAATAAACCTTGAGTTAGTTTATTACAGGATTGGCTAAAAGTGTTGTCTTTGGTCTGAGATCTGAGTACAACTGACCTCGGGTAAGTGACTGCTCCTTTGGGACTGGGAGCAACCTTAATATTGTGATTTTTGGTGCAAGGGACCATCACAGAGGCAGGCTTGCCTGGGCAGCAAGATAGACTGGCATACCCAAGGGGACTGTCTGTTCCCTGTTGAGGTTGTTATAGTGCCTGAGGAGTTCACACTTGTTACTTGGTTGGTGAAATTGCAGCAGCAGTTTTGAGACAATATTTACCATTTGTAACCCTAGATACCCTGTATTCACACTCTACACACCACTGCAATAATATGTGTACAAAGTATGACTTGTGGGGTATCATAGGGAAACTAATAACATGCTGGTTATTAATAACATTGTAAAATGCATGTGACATTATGAATTCCCTCTATAAGAGGATGAGAGCGTAGCTATATAAAGGTGATAAACAGGTTGGTTGTAGACAAAGGAATGTGGGTTACCTCCATTTACATATTAGCCATAACAAAGCGCTCAAGCTAAGCCAGTAGGGATGAGCTTGAGCCTGACCTCAAGAGACAGAGAATTCGCTTGGCTCCTGCACCCCAGAGACACGGGAGACTGACTCGCCAGGAGGCCTCGCTGCCTTGGAAGACAGAAACGATCCCTTTGGGAATATACGGAACATAGAGTGACTCCTCCTGCAGCCTTCACCTTATGGCAAAAAATAAACCCAGAGATTTGATCTCTTTGATGGTCTTGGCCAGGGTGGGAAGGAGACTGGGTGAGAGAAAAGCCACTCTGAACAAAGACAAAAACAAGTGGTTTTTTTCTTTCTTTCCAGCTGTCGGGTTAAGCTAGGTTAAGCAGAAAGGCTAGGATGACAGAAAGTGACGTCCAGAAAAAACTGGAATTAGCCAGATTTGAAGCTGAGGAAAGAATAAAAGAACATGATAGACAGCTGGCCAGGGAAGAAGCTGCCCACAAGAGAGCTGTGGAGGCAGAGGAAACTGCCCACAAGAGGGCTAGGGAGGCCCAGAAGCATGAACTGGAGTTAGAGAGGGAAAGGGCTAAGCAGAATATACCAGACAACCCTAGCAATCCTTCTCCAGGTACCGCTTCCCATCCCAGAAAGTTCCCCACCTACAAGGGAGGCAATGATACAGAGGCCTTCTTAGAAAATTTCGAAAGGGCCTGCCTTGGGTACAGCATCTCTACCGATCAGTATATGGTGGAGCTGAGACCGCAGCTCAGTGGACCCTTAGCAGAGGTGGCAGCTGAAATGCCTAAGGAACACATGAACAGCTATGAACTTTTTAAAAACAAGGCCAGAATTAGAATGAGGCTAACACCTGAGCATGCCCGTCGGTGGTTCAGAGCCCTGAAATGGAAACCAGACATGGCATTTTCCCAACACGCCTACCACATTGTAAGAAATTGGGATGCCTGGATATCAGGAGCAAGTGTTAAATCTCTGGAAGATCTGTCTCTACTAATGCAAATGGAGCAGTTCTTAGAGGGTGTTCCTGAGAAATAGAAAGGTACATCCTAGATGGGAAGCCCAAAACTGTAACTGAGGCAGAGGAGATTGGAACCAACTGGGTGGAGGTGGCAAAAAAGAAAAAAAACTAGTAGCAGTTGGAGCGAATATCAGAAGGGGCAACCTGAAAGAAAACTCTATCACCGGGGCCAACCCAAGGCCCCCACCTACATCCAAAGGAAAACCCCAAACCCCTTATCGTCCCACCACACCAGTCTCCAGCAACCCACCTTGCCCCAGTGATCAGTCAGCTGGGCGATGTTTTAAATGTAATGAGCTGGGGGATGTGAAGGCCAACTGCCCCAAGAACACCAACAGACTGCAGTTCATTACACCAGAATCACATCAAAGGTCCCCAGATGCCTCTGAGATACCCTCAGAGCAAAGAGAAACTGTGAGAGTGGGAGGGAAGGAGGTTATCGGGTGGAGGGACACTGGAGCACAAGTGTCAGTTATCCACCAATCATTAGTGGACCCCAAATTCATCGACCCAGAGACCCAAGTGACAATTCAACCCTTCAAGTCAAACTCTTTAAACTTGCCTACAGCCAAGTTACCTGTCCAGTACAAGGGCTGGTCAGGAATGTGGACTTTTGCAGTCTATGATGATTATCCCATTCCCATGCTGCTGGGGGAAGACTTGGCCAACCATCTGAAGCTAGCGAAGAGGGTGGGAATGGTCACCCGCAGCCAGACTAAGCAAACCTTCACACCTAGCTCCATTCCTGCACCTTCTACAAGGGCCCTGTCTGTGTTACCAGAGACCCAGACTGAGGTGGTGGAACTGGACCCCATGCCCATGTCTGCGACAGCAGTAGTGGATCCAGTCACAGACACCCAGACAGAGCCAGGCCCAGAACCGGAACTGGCGAAGCAAACAGCACCAGAACTATTGCCAGCACTGAATTCAGCACTTGCAAACCCCGTCTACAACTCCAACGCCAGAGGGCACCAGCGAGCCTGCACTGGCAGAAGCAGCAGATAACTCTACCCAAGAGGCTCAGCCAGAGCCTGAAATACCACATAGTGCACCAGCGGAGGGCGGTTCACAGTCAACGGAAACAGCCCCATCACCTACATCACTTCCAGAGGGACCAAGCCCAAGTCCATAATTCAATGAGGAACTGATGTCTCCAGCATCAAGGGAACAGTTCCAGGCCGAGTAGGACTGCAGCACGGAGCAACCCACCGCCTCTCAGCTCTTCTAACCGATCCCGGTTTGTTGTAGAACAAGGACTTTTATACAAGGAAACTCTGGTGGACATCAGGAAGACTGGCATCCTCAAAGACAGTTGGAGTTCCAACTAAGTACCGGGTAAAGCCCACGATAATCCTAGTGGCCATGCTGGGGTGAACAGGACCAAAGACCGTTTGGGGAAGTCATTCCACTGGGAGGGAATGGGCAAGGACATTTCTACTTATGTCCGGTCTTGTGAGGTGTGCCAAAAAGTGGGAAAACCCCAAAACCAGGTCAAAGCACCTCTCCAGCCACTCCCCATAATGGAGGTCCCATTTCAGCGAGTACCTCTCTGGTCACTCGATTACAGACCTCAAAGTCGCAATACTCCAACAAAAAAACTTCAAAACCAGACTCCAACGAGAAACTGCAGAACTGGAATTAATTTGCAAACTTGACACCATTAAATTAGGCTTGAATAAAGACTGGGAGAGGATGGGTCATTACACAATGTAAAACCTATTTCCCCATGCTAATTTTTCCCCTACTGTTACTCACACCTTCTTGTCAACTGTTGGAAATGGGCCATCCTGATTATCACTACAAAGGTTTTTTCCCCCCTCCTGCTGATAATAGCCCACCTTAACTGATTACCCTCATTACAATTGGTATGGCAACATCCATTTTTTCATGTCCTCTGAGTGTGTATATCTTCCTACTGTATTTTCCACTGCATGCATCCGATGAAGTGTGTTTTAGCGACAAAAGCTTATGCTCAAATAAATGTTAGTCTCTAAGGTGCCACAAGTACTCCTGTTCTTTTTGCTGATACAGGCTGACACAGCTACCACTCTGAAACCAGTCTAATCATTCTCTTGGATAGAAGCTGTATCAGAGAGCCAAGTTCCTGATAATGTAGCAGTGTTGATTCTGAGTCTAATCAAGTGGTGGTTTAGCAGTGCTGTTTTCAGAAGTCAGAGTCCAGATTGACTCCTAGGCTCAACGTCCGAACATGCCGATATGCGAGTCACTTTATTTCATTTCAGCCAGGATCGACGGGGGGGAGAGGCATGACAAGTGTTTTGGCCCCCCTTTTCTAGGGCCTCCCTAAAGAGCTAAGCAGGCAACCCTGCATAGGGCTGTTCGGAGGCCTTGGCAGCTGCCTCAAGCTCCAGGTGCCCTGACAAAATCCTGCGACCCTCACACCCCGACCTTCACTGCATACGCCTGGGCAGCAGTATGGGATGTGCCTCGGGTCACTAGCAACGTCCCCCAAGGAGTCTCTACATGTGGATTTGACTCTCTAACAATGGCTAGAATGACCAGCATGCCCCCTGCTAGTGGCAAGCCATAGTTTGAAAGTGAATCTACTTGTTTAAAGGGGGAAACAGTTATCATTGTTACGGATCAGGTTAGTCTTGGTTGAAATAATTGCTTAGTTCTAAGTGACCACGTGTAATAATCAGGCTGTACGTGACAGAACACAGCTTGCTCCACTGCAGCACTGCCATGAATCTGCTGGGGTGGCACAAAGCCACGCTAAAGCCTGATCCTGCAAACGCGCCCCAGTGAACGTTCCTTAGCTCAGGAACCCCCTGAATTCTCTGAGGCCCTGACACCCCGCTGTGACGTTGCACCCTATATGATTTTATGAAAATATGCTGATGAGTGTGAATATAATGTAATGTGACAAAGTTCCTCCTCTACCTTGGTGGGTCCTGCACTTATTGGCGGATTTGCTCGCTTCACAGATTCACCCTGTGGGTCAGGAAACAGTCCAGAGACCTTCCCCTCTGGTAGAAGCTATAGTCCAGGTCAATTCCTCCTGTGTTTGATCAGGAGTTGGGAGGTATGGGGGGAACCCGGGCCTGCCCTCTACTCCGGGTTCCAGCCCAGGGCCCTGTGGACTGCAGCTGTTTAGAGTGCCTCCTGGTACAGTTGCACGACACCTACAATTCCCTGGGCTACTTCCCCCTGGCCTCCTCCCAACACCTTCTTTGTCCTCACTACCGGACCTTCCTCCTGATGTCTGATAACGCTTGTACTTCTCAGTCCTCCAGCAGTACGCCTACTCACTCTCAGCTTCTTGCACACTTCTTGCTCCCAGTTCCTCACACACACTTCCTCTCCCCTGGCTCCCCCTGGCTCGACTGGAGTGAGCCCTTTTATAGCATCAGAGGGGCCTTAATTAGAGTCAGGTGCTTAACTGCCTCACCTGACTCTTAGCAGGTTAATTGGAGTCAGGTGGTCTATTAGCCTGGAGCAGCCCCTGCTCTGGTCACTCAGGGCACAGAAAACTACTTATCCAGTGGCCAGTATATCTCCCTTCTGCTACTCTGCTGTTCCCAACTGGTCTGGGTCTATCACATATCCCTCCCCCCTGCTCAACACCAAGGGGTTGGGCAGCTTGGGATGCCAGACAGTGTACACGTGATAAGCCCTCGGCGTTGCCATGGCGACTCCCTGCTCTGTGCTGTATGCGGAACTGGAAAGGTTGGAGGGATAAGAACCACCTGGTTACCCTTGTGTTCTTTTCCTTGTTCCGTTGCATCCATTGAAGAGGGGCATGGTCGGTCACTAGGACAAATCTGCGCCCCAGCAGGTAGTAATGCAGCATTTCCATGGCCCATTTTACGGCGAGGCATTCTCTCTCTACCACTGCGTATTTTTGTTCCCTCGGAAGGAGTTTCCTGCTGAGGTAGAGAATTGGGTGTTCCTCTTCCCCAGCCATCTGCGACAGGACAGCCCCTAGCCCCACCTCGGATGCATCTGTCTGAAGGATGAATTCCTTGGTGAAATCCGGGGCTATCAATACGGGGTTACTGCAGAGGGCAGTCCGTAGGTCTGCAAATGCCCTCTCTGCTGCGTCAGACCATCTGACTGGATCCGGGCCACGGGCCTTCACTAAGTCGTTAGGGGACTTGCCCTTGTGGCAAAATGGGGAATGAAACGCCGGTAATACCCCACCACCCCTAGGAATGCTCGGACCTGCTTCTTGCTACTTGGTCGTGGCCAATTTTGGATGGCCTCTAACTTGTTCAGTTGAGGTTTCACCAGACCTTTTCCTACCACGTAGCCAAGATATTTGGCCTCTGTGAACCCCACAGCACACTTAACAGGGTTTGCCGTAAGGTCAGCTCGCCTGAAGGTATCAAGGACCGCCCCCACCTTCAAGTGGGTTTCCCAGTCTGGGGTATGAATCACCACGTCATCCAAGTAGGCCGCAGCATAGCTGGCATGGGGGCGTAATAACTTGTCCATGAGGCGCTGAAAGGTAGCTGGGGCCCCATGTAATCTGGGGCACAAGTGTCAACTATCCACCAATCCCTAGTGGACCCCAAGCTCATCAACCCGGAGGCTACAGTGACAATTCAACCCTTCGTGTCACAGTCTGTAACCTTGCCTACAGCCAAGTTGCATGTCCAGTACAAGGGCTGGTCAGGAATGTGGACTTTTGCAGTCTATGACAATTATCCCATCCCCATGCTACTGGGGGAAGACTTGGCCAACCATATGAAGCTAGCCAAGAGGGTGGGAATAGTCACCCGCAGCCAGGCTAAGCAAGCTTTCACCCCCATCCCTGTTCCTGAGCCGTCCACCAGGGCCCCGTCTGTGTTACCGGAGACCCAAACACAGGTGGTGGAACCGGATCCCCTGCCAACGACTGCAACAGCCGTAGTGGATCCAATCCCAGAGACCCAGCCAAAGCCAGTCCCAGAACCGGAACTGGCAACGCAACCAGCACCAGAACCATTGCCAGCACTAAGTCCAGCGCTTGCAAACCCATCTACAACTCCAATGCCAGAGGGCACCAGCGAGCCTGAGCTGGCGGAAGCAGCAGATAACCCTACCCAAGAGGCTCAGCCAGAGCCTGAAATACCACATAGTGCACCAGCGGACAGCGGTTCACAGTCAATGGAAACAGCCCCAGCACCTGCATCGCTTCCAGAGGGACCAAGCCCCAGTCCACAGTCCAAGGAGGAACTGATGTCTCCAGCATCAAGGGAACAGTTCCAGGCCGAGCAGGAAGTAGATGACAGCCTTCAAAAAGCTTGGGCGGCGGCACGGAGCACCCCACCGCCTCTCAGCTCTTCTAACCGATCCCGGTTTGTTGTAGAAAAAGGACTTTTATACAAGGAGACTCTTTCTGGTGGGCACCAGGAAGACTGGCATCCTCAAAGACAGTTGGTAGTTCCCACTAAGTATCGGGTAAAGCTCTTGAGCTTAGCCCATGATCATCCCAGTGGCCATTCTGGGGTGAACAGAACCAAAGACCGGTTGGGGAAGTCCTTCCACTGGGAGGGAATGGGCAAGGACGTTGCTAATTATGTCCGGTCTTGTGAGGTGTGCCAACGAGTGGGAAAGCCCCAAGACCCAGGTCAAAGCCCCTCTCCAGCCACTACCCATAATTGAGGTCCCATTTCAGCGAGTAGCTGTGGATATTCTGGGGCCTTTCCCAAAGAAAACACCCAGAGGAAAGCAGTACGTACTGACTTTCATGGATTTTGCTACCCGATGGCCGGAAGCTGTACCCTTAAGCAACACCAAGACTAAAAGTGTGAGCCAGGCATTAACAGACATTTTTGCCAGGGTAGAGTGGCCCTCCGACATCCTTACAGATTCGGGAACTAATTTCCTGGCAGGAAACATGAAAAACCTGTGGGAAGCTCATGGGGTGAATCACTTGGTTGCCACCCCTCATCACCATCAAACCAATGGTCTGGTGGAGAGGTTTAATGGAACTTTGGAGGCCATGATACGTAAATTCGTAAATGAACACTCCAATGATTGGGACCTAGTGTTGCAGCAGTTGCTTTTTGCCTACAGGGCTGTACCACATCCCAGTTTAGGGTTTTCACCATTTGAACTTGTGTATGGCCGCGAGGTTAAGGGGCCATTACAGTTGGTGAAGCAGCAATGGGAGGGGTTTACGCCTTCTCCAGGAACTAACATTCTAGACTTTGTAAGCAACCTACAAAGCACCCTCCGACACTCTTTAGCCCTTGCTAAAGAAAACCTAAAGGATGCTCAGAAAGAGCAAAAGGCCTGGTATGATAAACATTCCAGAGAACGGTCCTTCAAAGTAGGAGACCAAGTCATGGTCTTAAAGGCGCTCCAGGCCCATAAAATGGAAGTGTCATGGGAAGGACCATTCACGGTCCAGGAGCGCCTAGGAGCTGTTAACTATCTCATAGCCTCCCCCACCTCCAACATAAAGCCTAAGGTATACCATGTTAATTCTCTTAAGCCCTTTTATTCCAGAGAATTAAACGTTTGCCAGTTTACAGCCCAGGAAACAGATGACGCGGAGTGGCCTGCAGGTGTCTACTACGAAGGAAAAAGGAATGGTGGCGTGGAAGAGGTGAACCTCTCCACGACCCTGGGACGTCTGCAGCGACAGCAGATCAAGGAGCTGTGCACAAGCTTTGCACCGATTTTCTCAGCCACTCCAGGACAGACCGAACGGGCATACCACTCCATTGACACAGGTAATGCTCACCCAATTAGAACCCCACCCTACCGGGAGTCACCTCATGCCCAAGCTGCTATACAAAGGGAGATCCAGGACATGCTACAGATGGGTATAATCCGCCCCTCTACCAGTGCATGGGCATCTCCAGTGGTTCTAGTTCCCAAACCAGATGGGGAAATCCACTTTTGCGTGGACTACCGTAAGCTAAATGCTGTAACTCGTCCTGACAACTATCCAATGCCACGCACAGATAAGCTATTGGAAAAACTGGGACATGCCCAATTCATCTCTACTTTAGACTTAACCAAAGGGTACTGGCAAGTACCACTAGATGAACCCGCTAAGGAAAGGTCAGCCTTCGTCACCCAGGCAGGGGTGTACGAATTCAATGTACTCCCTTTCGGGTTGCGAAATGCACCCGCCACCTTCCAAAGACTTGTAGATGGTCTCTTAGCGGGATTGGGAGAATCTGCAGTTGCCTACCTCGATGATGTGGCCATTTTTTCTGATCCATGGACAGAACACCTGGAACACCTGGAAAAAGTCTTCGAGCGCATCCGGCAGGCAGGACTAACTGTTAAGGCTAAAAAGTATCAAATAGGCCAAAACAGAGTGACGTACCTGGGGCACCAGGTGGGTCGAGAAACTATAAATCCCCTACAGGCCAAAGTGGATGCTATCCACAAGTGGCCGGTTCCAAAGTCAAAGAAACAGGTCCAATCCTTCTTAGGCTTGGCCGGATATTATAGGCGATTTGTACCACACTACAGCCAAATCGCCGCCCCACTGACAGACCTAACCAGAAAGAAACAGCCAAATGCAGTTCAGCGGACTGATGAGTGTCAAAAGGCCTTTAACCAGCTTAAGGCAACACTCATGTCTGACCCTGTGCTAAGGGCCCCAGACTTTGACAAACCATTCCTAGTAACCACCGATGCTTCCGAGCGAGGCGTGGGAGCAGTTTTAATGCAGGAAGGACCGGATCAAGAATTCCACCCTGTCGTGTTTCTCAGCAAGAAACTGTCTGAGAGGGAAAGCCACTGGTCAATCATCAAAAAGGAATGCTACGCCATTGTGTACGCGCTGGAAAAGTTACGCCCATATGTTTGGGGACGGCGTTTCCAACTACAAACAGACTATGCTGCGCTACAGTGGCTTCATACCGCCAAGGGAAATAACAAAAAACTTTTTCGGTGGAGTTTAGCTCTCCAAGATTTTGATTTTGAAATACAACACATTTCGGGAGCTTCTAACAAAGTGGCTGATGCACTCTCCCGGGAAAGTTTCCCAGAGTTAACGGGTTAACAATTGTTCTTGGAATGAAACATATTGTTAGTTTTTATATAATCAGTAGTATGTCTAAAGGTACATGTGTCTTATTAACTCTGTTTTCTCCTAGAACTCCAGGAAGAAATCACAGCCAGTGTGGAACCAAACGTCCAACACTATCTGTGATTTGGGGGGCGTGTCATAACTATAAAGGAAGGGGTAACAGCTCTCCTGTGTACAGAGACTCCAAATCCTTTTACCTGTAAAGGGTTAAGAAGCTCGGGTAACCTGGCTGACACCTGACCGTAAGGACCAATAAGGGGACAAGATACTTTAAAATCTTGCGGGGGGGCGGGGAGAAGGCTTTTGTTTTGTGTCCTTTGTTTAAGGGGTTGTTCGCTCTTGGGACTGAGAGGGACCAGACATCAATCCAGGTTCTCCCCATCTTTCTAAACAAGTCTCTCCTATTTCAAACTTGTAAGTAAAAAGCCAGGCAAGGCGTCTTAGATTTACTTTGTTTTCTCAACTTGTAAATGTACCCTTTTACCAGAGTGTTTATCTTTGTTTGCTGTACTTTGAACCTAAGACAGAGGGGGGTCCTCTGAGCTCTTTAAATTTGATTACCCTGTAAAGTTATTTTCCATACTGATTTTACAGAGATGATTTTTACCTTTTTCTTTAATTAAAAACCTTCTTTTTAAGAACCTGATTGATTTCTCTTTGTTTTAAGATCCAAGGGGGTTTGGATCTGTATTCACCAGGAGTTGGTGAAAGGAAGGAGGGGGGAAGGGTCAATTTCTCCTTGTTTTAAGATCCAAGGAGTGTGGATCTGTATTCACCAGGGAATTGGTGAAGGTCTCTCAAGGCTACCCAGGGAAGGGAATTAGCTTTGGGATGGTGGCAGCGGACCAGAACTAAGCTGGTAGTTAAGCTTAGGAGTCCTCATGCAGGCCCCTACATTTGTACCCTAAAGTTCAAAGTGGGGATACAGCCTTGACACCCGGGCTATCCAGTCCCTCATCTGTAGCACATGCTCTATTATGTTCTTCCCCTCACTGGGTTCCTCCTCCCAGATTTCCTTGGCTATGTCCAGGATGCCTCGGGGGTTGCGCCCATATAATAACTCAAAGGGGGAAAACCCAGTTGAGGCCTGAGGTACCTCCTGGATAGCGAACATAAGGTAGGGTCCCAATCCTTCCCGTCCCGACTTACCACCTTCCTTATCATAGCCTTGAGGGTTCGGTTAAACCTTTCTACCAACCCATCAGTCTGCGGATGGTAGACCGAAGTTCTCAGGGTATGTATATGGAGAAGCGTACAGAGGTCCTTCATTAGCTTTGACATAAATGGGGTTCCTTGGTCGGTTAATATCTCCTTCGGTAGCCCCATTCGGGCAAAGATCCCCACCAGCTCTTTGGCTATAGTTTTAGAGGCCGTGTTCCGCAGGGGGACGGCTTCTGGGTAGCAAGTAGCATAGTCCAAAACAACAAGTATATATTGGTGGCCCCGAGCCGTCTTCTCCAGGGGTCCCACTAGGTCCATGGCTATTCGCTCGAAGGGGACCTCTATGATGGGAAGGGGTACTAAAGGTGCCCTCAAGTGGGGACGGGGACTGTGCAGCTGACACTCCGGGCAGGACGCACAGTACCTCCGCACTTCTTCATGTACTCCGGGCCAGAAGAACCATCGTAGGACCCTGGCCAGGGTCTTCTCTACCCCCAAATGTCCCCCAAAAAGAGGACTATGGGCAAGACTTAATACAGCATTCTGGTGTTTTTGAGGTACTAGGATCTGCTGTACCTTCTGCCCCTGTACTGGTGCAACCCAATATAAGAGATCCTTCTTCATTATGAAGTAGGGTCCTGGTCCCTGGGTTTTCCCTTCCACGGGGACCCCATCTATTTCAGTCACCTCCTTCCTAATGTTGTCATACCTTGGGTCTTCTGCTTGGTCCCGTCCAAAATTTCCTCTCCCGGGGCTAATCTGCCCGAGATCTAGGGGGCCAGTCTCTGTTGCCTCTAGTGGTTCAGAAGTGTTAGGGTGGGGGTCAGACTCGGGTGCTTCTCCCTCCTGGGTGGCCTCCTTTTCAGTTGCTCAGGTCCGCCTACCTACAAGAGCAACCCTCTGGCTTTGGGTCAGTATTCGGGTTCCCAAGGCCTTAGCTGCCCTTCTTTCCCTTTTTGTCTTTCTACCCTGTCTGGGAGTGGAGAACAAATCTGGGGATATTTCAGAGAAGACTGGGGGTTGACAGTCTACTGTGGATGCCTCACTAACTTCAGGGTTTCCCCCTTTCTCCAATCCCCTTACCGGGAGTAAGTCTCCAAACTCTGGGAAGTCCCTCCCTATGAGCACCAAGTATGGGAGTTTAGGGACTACATCTGCTGCTACCTCAGTAGTGTTCCCCTGAATCTCGATTTTTACTGGGATGGTAGGGTAATAACCAACTGTCCCATGGACACAGGTTATCCCCGTATGCTTAGCCCACAGCAGCTGACTATGCTTCACGAGCTTCCCCGAGACAAGCGTGATAGCACTCCCCGAATCAACGGTGCTGTGGTCTCTACCCCATTTAGTTTCACTGGTCTGGTATACATATGTGGGGTTAGTGAGACCCCCACAAGGTGGATTGGGAGCATGGGTCTGCCCAGTTCCCCAGGTGACACTGCATAGGCTCCTCAGCACTGGGACACTGTGCAGCTATGTGTCCCCACTCCCCGCAGGCATAACATCTGTATGGAGCCCTAGGCGTTCCCAGGTCTCTTGGTTTGGGCAGTCTAACATCCCGATCCTCTTCTCCCTCAGTGCTCCGACTCTTTGTGGCCTCTGATGGGCCTTCAGCCCCTCTCTTTTTCCACCTGGGCCCTCTTGGTGGCCCAGTCACCCGAGCTTTGGGGCTTGGTGCTGCTAATTTAACCCGGGGTGCCTCTTCCTTAACTGGTCGGGTCAGCTCCCTCGCCATCCTTCGCCTCTCTACCAATGTGACGACCTCGTCATAGGTGGAGGGTTCGTTCTGGCTTACCCAGGCACGAAGGTCTGGTGGTAGTCCCCTCATGTATTGGTCAATGACCAGAACCTCTAATATCTCTTCCGGATTCCGGGACTCAGTTCGCAACCACTTTCGTGCGAGATGGATGAGGTCATACAATTGGGACCGCGGGGTTTTGTTTTCCTGGTACCTCCACTCGTGATACCGCTGGGCCCACACTGCAATCGTGACCCCAGATCTGGCCAGGATCTCTGCTTTCAGCTGGGGATAGTCTGCCGCATCCTCTTCAGGCAGATCATGGTAGGCCTTCTGGGCCTCCCCACACAGGAATGGGGCAAGGATGCCAGACCACTGATCTCGAGGCCAGGCCTCCCGTAGGGCTGTCCACTCAAAGGCCAGAAGGTATGCCTCTATATCATCCTCCCACATCATTTTCTGCAGCCAATGGCTGGCCCGTATGAGCCGCGTCCCATCATGGCCGCGATTCAGCTCTGTAAGGGACTTTACCTGGCTTACCAGTTCTCGCAACATAGCTCAGTCTTGAGCAGCCTGGTCCATCAGCAGGCGATTAGTCTCTTGCTGCAGCTGCACTGCCTCCTGTTGGGCGGCTGCCTGGACACGGGTAGCCTCCTGCTGGGCCGCCGTAGCTTGTATCAGTGCCCGCACTACGTCATCCATTGTGGTGAAAAAATAAATAAACCCTCTCCTTTTTTTTTTTTTTTTTTTTTTTTAAATCACCCTCCTTCCGCCGTGCTGTGCACCCCAAATCCCACTCTTGACACCAGTTGTGACAAAGTTCCTCCTCTATCTTGGTGGGTCCTGCGCTTATTGGTGGATTTGCTCGCTTCACAGATTCACCCTGTGGATCAGGAAACAATCCAGAGACCTTCCCCTCTGGTAGAAGCTAAAGTCCAGGTCACTTCCTCCTGTGTTTGATCAGGAGTTGGGAGGTATGGGGGGAACCCGGGCCCGCCCTCTACTCTGGGTTCCAGCCCAGGGCCCTGTGGACTGCAGCTGTTTAGAGTGCCTCCTGGTACAGTTGCACGACACCTACAATTCCCTGGGCTACTTCCCCATGGCCTCCTCCCAACACCTTCTTTGTCCTCACCACCGGACCTTCCTCCTGATGTCTGATAATGCTTGTACTTCTCGGTCCTCCAGCAGTACACCTACTCACTGCCAGCTTCTTGCACTCCTCTTGCTCCCAGTTCCTTTTACTCGCTCACTCACGGCTCCCCCTGGCTTGACTGGAGTGAGCATCAGAGGGGCCTTAATTAGAGTCAGGTGCTTAACTGCCTCACCTGACTCTTAGCAGGTTAATTGGAGTCAGGTGGTCTATTAGCCTGGAGCAGCCCCTGATCTGGTCACTCAGGGAACAGAAAACTACTTATCCAGTGGCCAGTATATCTCCCTTCTGCTACTCTGCTGTTCCCAACTGGTCTGGGTCTATCACAGGAACTAAAATAGGCTTTATGCAAAATGTCTCTTGTAAGGTATCATTACAAAGCTTATTATCCTATTTGTATGTACGTATCATTCTTGTATCTGAAACTAGAAACATAACTTTGAGGCCTATTGTAATTATGCAAAGTGTGAGCCATTAATGGTGATTTGGATTCTTGATAGCTCCCATTAACCAGGACAATTGTCTGCAGATGGCTGTGTTTTACCTGTAAGTCTTCCTGTATACGTGTATGCTGGCATGTGAGTAATGAAGTCTTACAGTGACATGTGATCATGTCACCTGAACTAGAATCCATCGTTAACCTGGTGCTTTTCCATTGAGAAGGAGGGGTGGGAACCCAGAGAGGGACAAAGGATTCCCGCCTTGTGCAAAAGATATATAAATGGGTGGAACAGAACAAAAGGAGAAGCCATCAAGAGGAATACCCTAGCTACCACCTGAGCTGGAACAAAGGCTGTACCGGGGGAAAGGATTGTGCCCAGACTAGGAAGGTGTCCAGTCTGTGATAGAAGCTTATTGAAACATCTCTGAGGGTGAGATTTTATCTGTATTCGGTTTTCTTACTGTATTAGGCTTAGACTTGCGTGTTTTATTTTATTTTGCTTGGTAATTCACTTTGTTCTGTCTGTTATTACTTGGAACCACTTAAATCCTACTTTCTGTATTTAATAAAATCACTTTTTACTTATTAATTAATCCAGCGTATGTATTAATACCTGGGGGAGCAAACAGCTGTGCATATCTCTCTATCAGTGTTATAGAGGGCGAACAATTTATGAGTTTACCCTGTATAAGCTTTATACAGGGTAAAATGGATTTATTTGGGGGTTAGATCCCATTGGGAGTTGGGCATCTGAGTGTTAAAGACAGGAACACTTCTTAAGTTGCTTTCAGTTAAGTCTGCAGCTTTGGGGCAAGTAATTCAGACCCTGGGTCTGTGCTGGAGCAGACGGGAGTGTCTGGCTCAGCAAGACAGGGTGCTGGAGTCCCAAGCTGGCAGGGAAAGCAGGGGCAGAAGTAGGCTTAGCACATCAGTTGGCAGCCCCAAGGGGGTTTCCGTGATCCAACCCGTCACACCCGCTCTTTGGTGGTGGACTCCGGTATCACCACTGCTGCCATTTGGGACAGGAGCCTGGCCCGTATGTCTCTCAGCTGACAGCAGCAAACATGGGTCTAGGACAGTGGTTCCCAAACTGGGGTTCGTGAACCCCTGGGGGTTCACGAAATGTTACAGGGGGTTCTCGGGGGAAAAAATCTCTAATGGCGGATAGAGCTGTCCCTAGGGACCCCGGGCAGCACGGGGCCAGCAGCCTGGAGCCCCTAGACTTCCAAGAGCTAAGCAGATCAAAGCAATCATATGTATCACACTGAAGAGATTTAAACTTCAAGACTCCTTATAAAAAAGGGAGGTGGATATTTTTTGCTGTTTTTAAAATTAAATAGGCAGCTAGTATTGTTTTTAAAATTATTATGAAGAGCAAGTTTAAGCTTTGTTGTAACGTGCGTTGTTTGCCTGGACTACTCAAGACCTGAATGCTTGTGCAGGAGGAACTCTTTGAGTTGGCTTCTTAAATACCTTCATGCTGTTTCAAATCTGATACTCTTTGATGAAACATAGGAGCCTTCTTATAACAGGCTTATTCAAAGTGATACAAGCTACGAAAGTGAGATCTTGGAAGAGTGTTGCCGTTTTCATAGTGTAATAAAAATACTGTAATGATAAATAATAGTTAATAATAAATAGTATGTAATAAGCATGTTATAAAAACAAATTTTATATTTCTAAGATCACTGCTTTTATAATTTATACTCCGGTAAAGGAGAAAATCCCTAGAAATATTCATTTTTAGGAGGGGGTTCGCGAGACTTGACATTTTAGTAAAAGGGGTTCACAGGTTGTTAAAGTTTGGGAACCACTGGTCTAGGATAATGCACCCAGGTGTTCCCGCCACTGACTGGCACTGCAGGGTTGTTGCAGTGAATGCCCTTCTCCAGTGCCCTGTGCCCCGTCAGCCTGCTGCTGTGGCACAAGAAAAAATGGAACCACGTGGGGAGTTATTTTTATTACTAGGGGAAATCTGGCAATTAGCGTGCAAAGCCTCCAGGCCCAGAGTGCTCCCACGGGCAGGGCACAGCTGGCTCATTAGCAAGACCAACAGTTTGCTTTTTCCTGGAGCACCACAGGCAGCAAGCCACAAATGCCATTGACATAGTCACACCTGCAACGCTGCAAGTCAGGAGTGCTGGGGGGGGGATGGGCTGGGTAACAATGTGGGGGTAGGGAAGGGGTTGGAGTGGGTGGCTGTAGTTGGGCATTGGAGAGGGGGGGTGGGTGTGATTGGGTTTGAGAAGTGGGGGATTGGAGTGTGGGATTAGGGGTGGTGGCAGTGGAGGGTGGGAATGGAGGCTGGGGGAAAGGACTGGGGCAGTGGGGGTTGGAGGTTGGAAGTACGAGTAGGGTCTGGGTTGGAGAAGATAAATGGTGGGATTAGGGGATGGGGAGGGGGATGGGGGTGCTGGAGAGAGTGTTTAGGGTCCAGTGAGGTGAACTGGGGTGGGCGGGTTGGAAATTGGGATTAGGGATAGGGGTAAAGGAGGGTGGGGTTAGGGTCGGGGATGGGGACTGTGGGCATTGGGCAGTCGGCAGGTGGGATGGGGGTTTTGGAAAGGAGATTAGAGCAGGGGGCTGGAGGTGACGATTTAGGGGCTCAGGAAGGGGATGTGGGACAGTGGGGTGGGAATAGGGTCTGAGGAGGGTGGCATTTGAGATTGAGGATTGGAGATTTGGGGAGTTTGAGGGGGATTAGGGTCTATAGAAGGGAATAAAGGGCGGTGGGGGGTTTAGTGGGTGGGATATGGGGTCTGGATTGGATGCTGGGTGTTGGGGGGGTAGAAAGGCTGGATTAGGATTGGGGAGGGGGATGGAGTAGTGAGATTAGGTTGGGGGAAGGGGATTAGAAGCAGTGTGGGTTTTGAGGGTGGGACAAAGGTTGAAAAGGGATTTGGGGTGGCAGGGGGCTGGAGAGTGGCATGAAGGGCTGGGGGATTTGGCACAGTATGGTGGCTGTGGTGTGGGATTATTGTCTGGGGTGGGGAATAGGGGCTGTGGGATGGGGCAGTGGGGTTGGAGGGCAAGAGTAGGGTATGGAGAGGGGAACTGGGTAGTTTGGGGGTTGGAAGTTGGTATTCGGGGTGGGGGGTAGTAGATGAGATTAGGGCCTGGGGAGGGGGACTACAGCCAGTGTGTGGGGGGGTTAGTGAGTGGGATTATGGGCTGGCTTTGTGGATTGGGGCGGTGGGGTTTGATGGATGGGGAACGGGATTGGGGCCTGGGTGCTGGGGAGTAGGCTGGAAGGTTGGTAGGGGTGGCTGGGGTAGGATTAGGTCTGGGGTGGGCATGAAAGGTCGGTGGGGGCGGGATTAGGGTTGGGGAGGGGGTGGAAGGTAGATTGGGGCGGGTGGAGGGGATTAGGTCTCGGGTGGAAGTGGAAGGTAGATTGGGGCAGGTGGGGGGATTGGGGCTGGGGTGGAGGGGGAAGGGCGAGTGGGGGGATTGGGGCTGGGGAGGGTGTGGAAGGGCGGGATTGGGGCTGGGGCGGTATGGGGGCTTGTTCTCCCCACGTCCCCCGGGGTCCCTGTAACGCAGCCGTGGCCAGCGCCCGGCGCCCCCGCGTGGGCTCGCTGCGCTCCCGGAGTCCGGCCCCCCGCTTGAGTGGCAGCCGCGGGAGGCTGCGGCGCGCCCGGGTTCGGAGCCGCCTCCCCGCCAGGACGCGGCGCAAGTCAGCGCATCTCGCAGCCTCCGGCAGGACGCGGCCGCCGCAGCCCGTGCGCCCCTGGCCCTGCGCCCTCGCCGTGCGCCCCGAGCCCGTGCGCCCCTGGCCCTGCGCCCTCGCCGTGCGCCCCGAGCCCGGTAAGCGCCGCGCCCGCGGGTCCCGGCCCCCAGCGCGCCCCGCGCCCCCCGCCCGGCGCCCCGCAGCCCTAGCCCATATCTGGGCAAAATATTCGGCTGTCACCAAGCGGGACCGAGCGGCAGCGCAGCGGCTCTATAAATAGCCCCCGGCTGGCGCTGCTAGCGAGGCGCAGCTGCAGGGCCGGGCCGGGAACGGGGCACAGGGGCTGGAAGCCGATGAGCTGCCCGGGAACCACAAGCGGGGTCGGGGTCCTGCCCTTCCTGCCCACCTGTCAGGGCTGCGCGGACCTGGGGGGTGTCCCGCTTTGCCAGGGGCGCGGGGACTGTAAGTGATGGGCCCCTGGGCAGTGCCAGACTGGAGCCCATGGCTGGATCATCGATCCCAGTCCCATGCCTCCCCCAGATGCTTGAAAGGGGAGTAGGAGACTCCGTGCAGTTCTGGGCTAGCCTGGCCCAGGGAGAAGCTCCTCCGAGCCCCAAAGCAGGCGGTTAGAGCCTTTAACAAGCTCTGGTTAATGGTTTAACTTTTACCACTGAACTTTACCAGCAAGTGCTCAACGCTGTTCTGAACCCTGCTGAGCTCACGCCCCGCCCGACAGTTTCTTTTCTATTTGTTTCACTTGGTATAACACGTTGGATCCTCAGCCCTGGCAAATGCCCTAAAGAATGAGCCTGACAACAATTTAATGAGGCACAAATTAAATTATACCCGCACTTCCAGAGAACCTGATAGCCACAGTGAAGAGGGACTTTCATGAACATTTTTCAGAGTAGCAGCCGTGTTAGTCTGTATCCGCAAAAAGAACAGGAGTACTTGTGGCACCTTAGAGACTAACACATTTATAGCCCACGAAGCTTATGCTCTAATAAATTTGTTAGTCTCTAAGGTGCCACAAGTACTCCTGTTCTTTTCATGAACATTGGCATCGGTTCCAAATATCCATGAAACACACAGATCCCCAGCTCTGCCCTTTCTGTACATGAGGTGCCTAGTTTATTTGTTCCGTTATTTCTGTAAAGCGCAGCTGTTCCCTGGACTTAATCTTTGCCGTTGATAAAATCGTCACTCCCAATCTTGATTCAGGGCTTGCTGCCTGTGGATAGTGTGACACATGACACATCCATTTTCTGCTTACACCTCTTCCACAGAACTTCCCCAGGAATAGTATTTGGATCTACTTGTTCAAAAAAATCAATCTGTTAAAATGATGTAATTTGTGAGCCTGTCCTTGTACTTTTGGTCATTGTGAGTGGTGTTTTGTTAGTAAATGGCTTGCAGAAAGAGGACTCTCCTTCATGTTTAGTGTGTTGAAAGTATTTATAAGTGTAGAGCACTTAGTGAGGATTGATGCCACTTCCCCTCCCACATCTTTGGGAATGTTAGGAGCCAGGTCCTAACACCCCACAAAGTAGTGCATTGTGATTTGTTACCCATTATTTCTTGAGCACTTGTTTTGATCTGTTTCACAGTATTCATATCAAAGGCAGTCTGACATAATTTTTCAAGTAAGGTGTCATGAATCACTGTGTTGCAATCACCCTATTCTCTGCTTCTGCTAAATTTGTAATTCCTTCCCCAAAAGCAATTCTTTGTGATTTATCCTTTGTAAATCCATTGCTGGTTTATTGTCCATGATTTCATTCTCTTCCAAGCACTTGCAGATTTTTTAACTCAACCTGTATTTCATTATTATAGTTTGAATTAATGATTTAGCTTAATTAAATATTATAGGCCAGATTTTCTACTCATTACACCAGTTTTCTGCTGGTGCAATTCCCGTTATTTCATGGAGCTATGCTGGTATGGAACCAGTGTAACAGAATGGAGAATCGGGCCCTGTACTTAATTACTTACAAGCTATTTTAGTACAAAGAATTTTAATTTTAGCTCTGCCGTTCACCTGTAATTAGAATGTGTGCTGCTGCAATGCCATAATCCGTGTTACTTTTCAGTTAAGATCAGACATAGCAGTAGGCGTTTAAGGACCCCAGTAATTAATCTCTGAGGTGCATTCGCTTCAACAGTTTCTATCTATACACATGGATCTTATATACATATATTCCATTTTAATGAAATGTGTTCCCGTGGAATGTGCCATTTGACAGCCCCTCTCTTAATCCAGAGAACAAGCATGGCCATTCAGCATTAATGTGCTGGGCCAGATCCTCATCTGCTGTAGTGCCACTGAAGTCGACTGGCTTGGAGCAACACCAAGTTACACCAGCTGAGGATCTGCCTCTTTACCTTTGCAGTTCACCCTATGGTGCAGTTCTAGTCTGAAAAGTGACATCACCTTAGTGTGTAAACTTGGGCCTGTGTATATTCAGATTCCTGTACACTTATGTTCCTGGCTAACAAAAGTTTTTATCCCTGTAACCCTTCTGCCAAGTGGTGTTGGCAGCAAGAAGAGCCAGGTTCAATAACTGGGGGGGGGGGGAGGCTTAGCATTACAAAACAGAACCATCTCGAGCACCCTCCCAGAAATCTGGGAAAACTAAACACCACCTCTGGGTGCTTCTAAAGCTACATCTACTCTAGAGGCTGGGGTTCTGGTTCCCAGTTGGAACAGACATACTCTATTCCTGGGGGAATTCTACACCAACAAATTAAAAATTCTGCACACAATATTTTAAAATTCTGCAAAATTCTGAATATTTGTCAAAATCACACAATATAAGCACAATATAAGTTTCAATTATTTTGGCAATTTATTTCAAAATACCTGTCAACAAGTATGTCTGCAACAATACAGACAACAAAAAAAGATTCAGGAAGTGATTTTTGACGAATAGATTCCTTACTAGGCATATTAATACAGAACTCTGAATAATAACTGCAGCACCTCTCCAGCAGAATGCATTTTCTATGGGGGAGAAAAAATCTGCGGGGGACATGAATTCTGCAGGTGTGTAGCGGCGCAGAATTCCCCCAGAAGTAATACTCGCGCTAGGTCTCATTGAGCAGCAAGTTCTACAGCAGGGGTCGGCAACCTTTCAGAAACGGTGTGTCGAGTCTTTCGTTTATTCACTCTAATTTAAGGTTTCGGGTGCCGGTAATACATTTAAACATTTTTAGAAGGTCTCTCTCTGTCTATATTATATAACTAAACTATTGTCGTATGCAAAGTAAACAAGGTTTTCAAAATGTTTAAGAAGCTTCATTTAAAATTAAATTAAAATGCTGACCTTACGCCGCCAGCCCGCTCAGTCCGCTGCTGGCCTGGGGTTCCGTTCACCTAGGCCGGCAGCGGGCGCTGAGTGGGACCGGAGGCCGGGACCCCGGCTAGCAAGGGGCCAGCAGCCAGAACCCCAGACCGGCAGCGGGGCCAGCGGCTGGGACCCCAGACAGGCAGTGGGCTGAACGGCTCAGCCCGCTGTTGCTCAGCCCGCTGCCGGTCTGGGGTCCCAGCCCTGCCCACATAGAGTGGGTCCCTACCTTCTCCCTGTTTTAGCCCATTCTCTTCCTCTCTCTCTGCACTGAGCTGAGGGTGGGAGTGCACTGAGCACAGGGCTGGGGGTGAAGGAGCAGGCTGGGGGTTGGGGTGTAGGGTCTGGTGTCTGACGCTCGGGGGAGGAATGCTGGGAGCGAGGATTCTGGATTCCTAGGTTTCCAGCTGGGCTCTAGTTGTTCGGGGGGGTGGGGGGCAGACGGAGACTAGGGCTCCGGACTCCTGGGTTCTGCCCTCAGTGCCGGAGGGGAGCAGGGTCCAGTGACCTGGGGTGGCGAAAGAGGCGCGACCCAGCTATTCCCAGAGTCCAGCAGGCAGTGAGCCGCAGCCCCCGGGCTCAGGTTCGTGCTGTGGGATGTGGCCTGCCCCAATACAGAGACACCAGCCCCTTCCCGGAGCCCAGGAGTCCCAACTCCCACCCCGCTCCCCGCCCTGCCCCAGTACAGAGCCGAGCTCATCCCGGCACCGGGGCTCCAACCCTGGGGCATCCTGCCTGAGTCCAGGGAGCGTCCCGCTCAGGCCAGGCTCAGGGCGGGCGGGCACACGGCGCAGCTGGGACCAGGGCCGGCTTTAGGCCAATTCCACCAATTCCCCCGAATCGGGCCCCGCGCCTAAGAGGGCCCCGCACCCAGTGGCAGGGCCGCCCAGAGTGGGGGGCAAGTGGCAGAGAATCCCTTCCCTGGCTGGAGACACCTTTTTTTTACTCACCCGGCGGCGCTCTGGGTTTTGGCAGCACTTTGGCGGCGGGTCCTTCAGACCCGGAGCGAGTGAAGGACCCGCCGCCAAAGACTAGGAGCACGGCCCGGTGAGTACAAGCCCCACGTGTTTTTTTTACGTGTTTTTTTTTTTAGTCATCCCTGTCGGGGCCCCGTCGAAACTGTTCGAATCGGGCCCCGCACTTCCTAAAGCCGGCCCTGGCTGGGACCCAAGACCCTTCCCCACTTACAGGCCTCGCGGGCGCTGCGACTCCTGTGGGGCCGGGTCCCTCTTCTTACCCCCGCCGGTGGTGCCGCTTCCTGGACACACTAACCCGGAAACACAACCTCCCACTGGAAGTGACAGAGGTCAGCAAAGCATGTGCAAATGCCGGCGGGAGGGGCGGAGAAGAGCGGGCCGGGCCGGATTTTTAATGGCATGCTGCTGCCTGCTGGGGTCCCTGCCGCCGGCCCCGCTCAGCCGGCAGCAGGCTGAGCGGGGCCAGCGGCCGGGACCCCGGCAGGCAGCAGCATGCCATTAAAAATTGGCTCACGTGCCGTCTTTGGCACGCGTGCCATAGGTTGCCTGGTCTACAGCATGGGCTAGCCGCCCCGAGTACAAACCCACCTGAATCTGATGGTTATGAACTCTGGGCAACTAGCCCATGCCACTGCTGCCTGTGCTACCATGGCTACACTACTGTTGTTGGCACACTAGCTCAGCTGAGAGCTAGCATGAGTGTATCTATGCGAGCTGGGAATCGCATCCTTAGTTTGCAGTGTAGATAGTGTAACTGTAGATTAAGAGGCAATACTGCCCCCTCACAGCACTGAGTCATGTATAACTAGTGAGAACTTTTAGTAAGGGGAGAGGGAACACCTCAGGCCGCCTCAGTTCGCCTTATGGTAAGGCCAGCCCAGCACAACAGTGACCCAAAGTACCTCCTGCTTAGTGACTAAGGTTCCAGTTAGGATGACCTCTCTAAATTAAGGCACAATAAATAAATTAAAATAGGCATATTAAGTATAGGTCTGCTGCCCTTTCCTCATACAATAATGATAACATCATTTCATTACCCCTGCATGAAAGACTTAAGTGAATTTTAACCCCAAACAGCCAAATTGATCACTTTGGCAAAGCATGTGTGCAAATACGATCTGCTCCTGAGGTCTCTTCCCCCAGTTCCTCAATGGAAGGCAGGGGAGAGCTCAGTCAGACCTCTGCTCACACTCCTGTTAGAAGAGCAGACAAGAGCTGAGGCACTTCTGGGGAGCTGGGTTCTGTTCTGGCCCATGCATCGTACAAGAGGAAAGGAAAGTACAACGTGAGTCAGTAGGAGCCCTTGGTTTGCATGCAGGGCTGGCAGTCAGGAAATTAACAATGGATCTAGAATAGCTAGCCTGCCCCTTTGGTTTCTTACCAGTCTTGGAGCCCAGTCCATCTGCAGTGTTCCTGTGGCATTCAGTGGGAGTTTCAAAGGGGCAGCAATGTCAGGATTGGTCTCACAACCTGACCACAACAGTGAGAGTCACTCTCCCCATCTGAGCAGTGAGAAACCATAGAAATGTGAGCCCCCGAGGCTTTCCCCAGCTCCAGCCATTGGATCTCCTGGGGGTCTAATGTTTGCTACGTTTTCATCGAGACTGCCGAAAAGGCAGCCACAATTGTGCCAAGAACCCAGAGCACCGACACGCAAGAACTTCCAAGAACTACTTTGCAAAGCAAAATGTACTCTGGGGCCTACCTGCTGAGCTAGCCGTTATCAAAATACAACCCTGGCACCTTCCCAATGTAGCTATGATGCAATTAGCTCAGCCTGGGTGCAGATCAAACAGAATCTCTCTTCCTGAGCAGCCTTCTTCATCCCCACTGCCTCTGTGCTTGCCATATTTACACTCACCCGTGGGATCAGTTGGTTTTTGTAATTGGCGGGAGCTGAACTAGGAAGGTGCACAAAGACGGGCAGCAGCAGTGAGTGAATCAACAGCATAAATAAATAGGGGCAGAAGATGTGTGTCCACTCTTGAAATGTAAGGGATCAGACTCTGTCCTGACTTCCACCCTGTGTAATCCCATGTGCTCCGATATGGTCACACAAGGAAGCTTGGATAGGGCAGAATTTAGCTCTCCGTTCTGCAAAGGATGCGTTATTTAGTGGTATTTTTGCAGTGAGTCTCTCTGTAGCTCTGTCTCAGCCTCCTGTGTGTTAGAGGCAGAAGTGTGGACTTAAATTATAATAATATATGGAGATATACCTATCTCATAGAGCTGGCAGGGACCCTGAGAGGTCATCAAGTCCAGCCCCCTGCCTTCACTAGCAGGACGAAGTACTGATTTTTGCCCTGTATTCCTAAGTGGCCCCCTCAAGGATTGAGCTCTCAACCCTGGCTTTAGCAGGCCAATGCTCAAACCACTGAGCTATCCCTCCCCCGCTTCTCTAGAGCAGAGAAGGGGTGTTTGGCACAGTCGCCAGGGTCCATATTTCTCACTTGTTAAAAAGGTACTTTCCTTTCTGACTAAGAGAACGAAATCAGCCAGAAAACAAATCAGTGCGCACATGTCAGAAAGCAGCCCCGTAAAAGGACGGGTCTTAGATATTTATTCTTGCTCTCCAGACCAAAGACTTGACACTTGGTAATAGTAAAAAATATTCACATCTCAGTGAGCACGCTTCATTTAAAGCTAGTGCCTGAAATTAACTGCTCCACAGCCCAAGTGGGGAGCATGGGCACTGCTCATGGGACTGGGAGACAGAGAGCATAATTCTCCAGGGCCCTGCTCCTTGTGTCGTTGTTAACACCTACGCAATGTTCATGTAAATGGTCCCGGATCAGAATGGCTGCATTTTACACTCATCAGCACAGGTGTAAGTGACAACACGAGGTGCAAGGCAGGAAAGAAACATGATCAGAGAAGCCTATTTCTGAATATGCTTACACCAGTGTAAACTCTCTAGATTTCCTCCTGATTCAAACCAGTGCCAATGAGATCAAACAAGGATCCTCCTGAGTTCTAGACCTGCCACTGCCACTGATTTGCTGTAAGTCCTTGGGCAAGTCGCCTGGGCCCAAATTTTCAGAAGGATTCACTAAGAACCTGATCCAATGTCTGCTGGAGTCAATGGGTGTCTTTCCCTGCCTATGTCTCCAGTGGGTAATGGATCAGCCCCTAATTCTGGGCACTTCTGCTTGAGACACTGAGGTCCTGGTGTTCCCAAAATGTGGAGTGCTCACAACTCTAACAGAAGTCACTGGGATCTGTGAGAGATCAGGCTTCCTGGGATCCATGATCTAAGGGTCCAAAATTAGAACATTTAAGGCCCTAATCTCTCTGTCTCTTCAGTGTAACCCCCTGTCCCCTCATTTTGTGCCTTAGATATAACCTGCCCCAGCCCATGCAATTAACACTGTAGTCACAGAATGTTTGGTTATCATTAACTTATAATGATTGGGCACCTACTGTGTATCGAATGTATCTCTTGTTTATCTCGCAAATCATACTACGGGCCAAAGAAAAAGCAAAAATGTTTGCCACAGCTGCAAAGAGGGTGATTTATGTGAAGTTTATATAATTTAAAAATAATGGTTCTGACTTATGACTCAGCTTTTACTTAACTCCTGCAAAGGGATCATATAAACCAAAACACTGCACATGCCCATGAGGAATGGTCCTAGAGCTAGGGCAATCCAGAGCAAGCCTTGCACAACCCACTAGTGAAATTTAAAAACAAGGCTGAATTTAGAACTTAGAGCATTTTGCTGCACTTCTCTCTGAAAGTTGGCAGCTTGTCCTGTCATCATCGATGCTTTTACTTATAAGGACTTAGTCAACTGGTGTCACATTAGGGAAAAAGCTCCCTTGTTTGCTTCTCCATCTGTAAACCTGGGAGATATTTTCCTATAGATTTTTGGCTTTTGTCAGGTAAGCAGTTATTTGTATCCCTCTATTTCCAATCTGGAGTGGTAGCTCACACTGCTCTGATCCGTTTACCTGTTGCTTTAGGATGTAATCAGTGATTGCCATGGCTCTGGCAGTAATAATACCTAGCAGTTACCTAGCTCATCTCATCCGCACAGTGCAAAATGCTTTGCAAAGGTCAGAATCTTTATCCCCATTTTACAGACGGGGAAACTGAGGCATAGGGTGACCATGACAGTTCTCATTTGTCCTATGGATATCTGTGCTTCTCCTGGTTCATGTCATCTTCTTTACCACAGCAAACACCGAAATCTGCATGGCAGCTCGGGTTGACAATAAGATTTATCAGAGGGACAGCTGTATGAGTACTCGATCTAGGCTACGATCAGTCGTGACTGATCAATTACACAGGAGCAGAAAGAAGCCTGCCAAGATGAGGTGTTTACAGTCTCAAGATCACAACTCTTTGTTTCCTCTTAGCACTTTCGTGTAACTAGAATCCAGATGACCTCTGAATGGTATATGTGCTGCTGTTCTGTAAGTGATGTACAGCGTGAGACCACCAGGGAGTGAAAATGAATGGGGCTGGTTACCAAGCATGAGACAAAATTGTCAGTACTATAATGGAGCATCTTCAAGGGCTATAAATCATTCCTGGTTCTGAGGATCGTTTTGTGTTTAAATTTGTATGACTATGTGCTCTTGTGTGTGATCAAAAACAATTCTTAAACACAAAACCAACCAAGGGATTTAAATGTAAAATATTTAACCAAGGTTGGGTTATAGCTGAGATTTCAAAGGCCCAAACGTCTGGGAATTCAGGGTTAGGGTTCCAATAACAGCCCGAGCTTGGCTACACTTCAGAATACATTGCAAAGACTGGAAATAAGGTGCAAATGTTTAACTGACGGTTTAATTAACCAGTGGAACAGCTCACACAAGGGCATGGGAGATTCTCCATCACTCAGAGTCATTAAATCCAGCTAGAGTCTCTTTATCAAAGAAATGCTCTAGCTCAAACAGAAATGATCAATTTGATACAGGAATCGCTAAGTAAAATTCTCTGGTGTTTGTTATGTGAGAGGTCAGTGGGGGAGGAGTGTGGTTGAATTTCCTGACATTTGTGGATTTAGAGCCACATCCCTAGTATGGCACTAGCGTGGTTAATTCTTTTTGTGATTAAAATATGTGAGTGAAGTTAGCGGGATCCTCTCTGGATGCCCATGGGACCAGGTGCCGTTCGGGCAGACTCTGTCAGTGCCCTGGCTGGTGGTTCAGTGTGAGAGAGTAGGGGGGGGACCAGGGGCTGCAAAGGGGAAATTCGCAGAAGGTGGGTGCCTTGCACTGTTGGGAAATCCAGCCGTGAAGGGCCGCACCTGGCTCTGGTGGAGAGAAGACTGACCAGCTCCTCTGGGCTTGTTCCACACTAGCGAGGCAGACCTGTAAGGGTGGCTCTGTGAGGAGGGGGGTGCTTAGAAAGGGGAACCTACCACAGAAAGGGGTGGAGAACAAGGTGAAGACTGCTCCACCTCAGGGATGGCTGACCACAGACTGGTCAGCCTGGCCTCACCGCCCCAAAGCTGCATGGCCCAGTGGGAAAGCAGGGTGTCCCAAGAGGAGGGGCTGGAGGTGGACCATGGACCCTAACTGAAGACAGTAGACCAGCTGATCAACGAAGCCCCCAGGGCTGGTCCCAGACAGACGGCTTAAGAGACAGGGCACCTTTGCCTTTCTTTTCTTTTTCTTTGACCCCCTCTCACAAGGAGAGCGAGGGAAAGGGACCTTTCTTGTCTTTGGCTGGAGAACCCTTTGTGTACTACAAACAGGGAGGTCATTATAAATAACTTGAATTGGGGACTGTGGGGGCACAGAGGTGCCCCAGCCCCATACAAGGCCCCTGCTGCGTGTCTCACATTGGGCACCCATGATCCCCCATCACCTTCACCAGTGTTGGCCATTTGCCTAGGGGTCGGAGAGGTGGTTTCCTGAGGGACAGGCTGTTGGCTCTCGCACGGGGCCATCTTGCTCCACTTAGGCGGTCTATCCCCAAACCAAACCTCATACTTCCCTGTTATACTGCTAGTGCCCCGGGCATGTTCTCTGTGGTCATAAACACTGGCCCTTCACTTCCACTACGCTAGCAAATACTTCAGTCAGCCGGGAGAGACTTCCTCACACATTGCTCGGCCTCTGGGGATAGCAGCTTGGGTGCTCACACCTGTCCTGGGCAGTCACAGCTGTGAACTTTGCTCTGTGCTGCTGACCTCAGATCACTCCCTCGCGGATGCTTTTGAGACCTGTAGGAGTCTGACACCGAACTCTGGGACACGCTTTCCAGCAGCAACGTCCCAGGCTGCTGTCTGCAATTTGTCTCCCTCTCAGTGTGGGTGAGGTAAAGGTTAGATTGCTGCAGAGTCACTTGCTTTGCTGGTCTCTGTCTGTCTTGTGCTAGGTGTGGAGCCACATCCTTTTGTTACAGAGACAGGAACCACATCAGAGTTAAGGTTGCAACCAACATAGGCATTGCCACCCTGGGTCAGTGCAGGCCGTCAGGCACAGGAAGTGATTTCGAACCATGACGAGGATGTCAGCGTATCAAATGAGCTAATTCAGTCTGTTTCTCTTGAGTTATTCTACTTTCACAGTAATTAAAATAGGCACAGCATAAAACAGGACCCAGTCCTGAGACATGCACAGTGCCTTCAGTTCCTATTGACTCAGCACTTTCATAGAAACATAGAATCATAGAATATCAGGGTTGGAAGAGACCTCAGGAAGTCATCTAGTCCAACCCCCTGCTCAAAGCAGGACCTAATCCCAACTAAATCATCCCAGCCAGGGCTTTGTCAAGCCTGACCTTAAAAACCTCTAAGGATGGAGATTCCACCACCTCCCTAGGTAACCCATTCCAGTGCTTCACCACCCTCCTAGTGAAATAATGTTTCCTAATATCCAACCTAGACCTCCCCCACTGCAACTTGAGACCATTACTCCTTGTTCTGTCATCTGCCACCACTGAGAACAGCCTAGCTCCATCCTCTTTGGAACCCACCTTCAGGTAATTGAAGGCTGCTATCAAATCCCCCCTCACTCTTCTCTTCTGCAGACTAAATAATCCCAGTTCCCTCAGCCTCTCCTCGTAAGTCATGTGCTCCAGCCTCCTAATCATTTTTGTTGCCCTC
>NW_020664445.1:3833536-3854005 GCF_002925995.2 Terrapene triunguis | reverse complement strand
GGCAGAGGGCTGGAGGGTGTGTGGAGGTGCAGGGCAGAGGGCTAGGGTGCTTGGCTCGTGGGGGTGCTCCCAGCCCCCTGCCCTGAGCGGCTCATGGCAGGGGGCTGGGAGGGATATGCCCTGTTCCACCCCCTTCCCCAAGGCCCGTCCCTATCTCTCTCTGCCTGATCTATGGAGCAGCGAGCACGCTGCACTCGGCTCTGCTCCGCTCCCCCTCCCCCTCGCAAGGGCCGTCGCCGGCAGAGAGAGGGGGGAGGAGGAGGGGCCGGAATGCACCACGTTGTGGGAAGAAACGGGGCGGGAGCGTGGCTGCCGCAGGACCAAGCTTCTCTCCTCCCCCTTCTTCCCCCAGCGTGGCACTTTCCGGCCCCTCCGCCCCTCCTCCCCCTTCTCCTCTCACCGGGCAGGCAGCGTGCCATTCAGAATCGGCTCGTGTGCCGTAGTATTTGGTCCTGCCATGAGGGCAGGGGACTGAACTCGATGATCTCTCGAGGTCCCTTCCAGTCCTAGAATCTATGAATCTATAAGAAAACCCCATAGCACTGAGACTCAGAGCCGGGTCAAATGATGCAGGCTTGTGGGGTTCAGGTTGTGGGACTAAAAACAGCAGTGGAGACATCCCCACTCGGGCTGGACCCCGGTTCTGAAACCCAGGGAGGGGGAGGGCCTCAGAGCCAGGGTCCAGCACAAGTGGGAGCGTATGCACTGCTATTTTCTGCAGCCTTAGCTCAAGTCAATTGACTCTGGCTCTGTGACTCGGCGCCCTGACATTTTCTTTGCAGACATACCCGACAAAGCAGGTTTTTGAATCATTCTCGTGGCTCTTCTCTGAACCCTCCCCAATTTATCAACATCCCTCTTGAATTGTGAGCACCAGAACTGGACACAGCATTAATGCACCAATGCCAAATAGAGATAAAATAACCTCTCTACGGCCACTTGAGAGTCCCCTGTTTATGCATCTCAGGATCTCACTAGCCCTTTTGGCCACAACGTCGTACTGGCAGCTCATGTTCACCTGATTATCCATCACCACAACCCCAAAATCTTTTTCAGAATCACTGCTTTCCAGGACACACTCCCCAGCCTGTCAGTACGGCCTGCACTCTTTGTTCCTGGAGGTATCCAGTGACATGTAGCCAGGTTAAAACACATCTCGTTAGTTTGTGCGAAGCTTGCCAAGCAATTGAGATCGCTCTATAGTGGTGGCCTGCCCTCTTCATTATTTACCACTCTCCAATTCTGGGTTTATATGAAAACTTTATGATGATTTTATGTTTTCTTCCAGGTCATTCATAACAATGTTAAATAGCGGAGGGCCAAGAACAGACCCCTGTTGGACCCCAATAGAAACTCACCAGTTCAATGATGATTCTCTGTTCACAATGACATTTTTAGACCAATCAGTTAAACAGCTTTTAATCCATTTAATGTGTGCCATGTTAAATGTATCTCTTTCCAGTTTTTTAATCAAAATGTCATCTGGTACCAAGACAAATACCTTACAGAAGTTTAAGTATATTGCATCAACACCGTTACCTTTATCAACCGAAGTGTAATCTGATCAAAAATGGTAACAAGTTAGTTTGACAGGATCTATTTTCCATAAACCCATGTTGATTGACATTAATCATATTGCCCTCATTATGATTCTTTATTAATCAAGTCCTGTATCAGCTACTCCATTTTCTAGCCTGGGATTGATGTCATACTGACAGGCTCATCTCATTTACCGTTTTTAAATATTGGCACAGCATTAACTTTCTTCCAGTCTTCTGGAACTTCCACAGTTCCACAAAACTACTTGTTGTTGATTTTTCAATAAGGAGTCTGGTGGCACCTTAAAGACTAACAGATTTATTTGGGCATAAGCTTTCGTGGGTAAAAACCTCACTTCTTCGGATGCATCCGAAGAAGTGAGGTTTTTACCCATGAAAGCTTATGCCCAAATAAATCTGTTAGTCTTTAAGGTGCCACCAGACTCCTTGTTGTTTTTGTAGATACAGACTAACACGGCTACCCCCTGATACTTGAAAAATCAACATTAACAGTCCAGTGAGCTCCTCAGCCAGCTCTTTTAAAATTCTTGGATCTGAGTTATCTAGCCCTGCTGATTTAAAAATGTCTAACTTTAGCAGTTGTTGTTTAACATCCTCCTAAGATACTAGTGGAATGAAGAGAGTGCTATCATATGATATGACTTCACCTGCTTCTTCCCCTGAAATACAGAATAGAAATACATATTGAATATGTCTGCCTTTTCTGCATTATTATTGATTATTCTACCATTTTCATCTAGTAATGGACAAAAATGCACAAGAGCAAACTATCCCACTGCGTAGAAAAGATAGGAAATATGGCAAGAGACCACCCTGGCTTAACCAGAAGATCTTCAATGATCTAAAACTCAAAAAAGAGTCCTACAAAAAGTGGAAACTCGGTCAAATTACAAAGGATGAATATAAACAAATAACACAAGTATGTAGGGACAAAATTAGAAAAGCCAATGCACAAAACGAGATCAAACTAGCTAGGGACATAAAAGGAAACATTCTACAAATACATTAGAAGCAAGAGGAAGACCAAGGACAGAGTAGGCCTGTTACTCAATGAGGGGGAAAGACAATAACAGAAAATGTGGAAATGGCAGAGGTGCTTAATGACTTCTTTGTTTTGGTTTTCACCAAGAAGGTTGGTGGCGATTGGACGTCTAACATAGTGAATGCCAGTGAAAATGAGGTAGGATCAGAGTCTAAAATAGGGAAAGAACAAGTCAAAAATTACTTAGACAAGTTAGATGTCTTCAAATCACCAGGGCCTAATGAAATGCATCCTAGAACAGTCAAGGAGTTGACTGAGGCGATATCTGAGCCATTAGCAATTATCTTTGAAAAGTCATGGAAAACGGGAGACATTCCAGAAGACTGGAAAAGGGCAAATCTAGTGCCCATCTATAAAAAGGGAAATAAGGACAACCCAGGGAATTACAGACCAGTCAGCTTAACTTCTGTACCTGGAAAGATAATGGAGCAAATAATTAAGCAATCAATTTGCAAACACCTAGAAGATCATAAAGTGATAAATAACAGTCAGCATGGATTTGTCAAGAACAAATTGTGTCAAACCAACCTGATAGCTTTCTTTGACAGGGTAACAGGATGGGGGAAAGCGGTAGATGTGATATATCTTGACTTTAGTAAGCCTTTTGATACTGTTTCGCATGGCTTTCTCATAAACAAAGTAGGGAAATACAACATAGATGGAGCTACTATACGGTGGGTGCATAACTGGTTGGAAAATCGTTCCCACAGAGTAGTTCACAGTCATGCTGGAAGGGCATAATGAGTGGGGTCCCGCAGGGATTGGTTCTGTTCAATACCTTAATCAATGATTTAGATAATGGCATAGAGCAGTGGTCCCCAACGCGGTGCCCGCTGAGGCATCTAAGTGCGCCTGCGTACGGGCCGGCGGACCAGCATCTGCTGAAATGCCGCCAACAAGCAGCGTCATCCAGAGGCGTCGCTGCCGATTTTCGGCAGCATTTCGGCGGCGATGCCTCTGGATGCTGCTGCTTGTCAGCGGCATTTCGGCGGCGACGCCTATTGACGTTGCCGCTTCTTGGTGGCATTTCGGCAGATGCTCGTCCGCCGCCACGGTCCTCCGTGGCTCGTCATCTGAAAAAGGTTGGGGACCACTGGCATAGAGAGTACACTTATAAAGTTTGTGGACGATACCAAGCTGGGGGGGGCTGCAAGTGCTTTGGAGGATAGGATTAAAATTGAAAATGATCTGGACAAACTGGAGAAATGGTCTGAAGTAAATAGGTTGAAATTCAATAAGGACAAATGCAAAGTATTCCACTTAGGAAGGAACAATCAGTTGCGCACACACACAAAACGGGAAATGACTGCCTAGGAAGGAGTATTGCGGAAAGAGATTTGGGGATCATAGTGGATCACAAGCTAAATTTGAGTCAACAGTGTAACACTGTTGCAAAAAAAGCAAACATTCTGGGAGGTATTAGCAGGAATGCTGTAAACAAGACATAAAAAGTAATTCCTCCACTCTATTCCACGCTGATTAGGCCTCAAGTGGAGTATTGTGTCCAGTTCTGGGTGCCACATTTCAGGAAAGATATGGACAAATTGGAGAAAGTCCAGAGAAGAGCAACAAAAATGATTAAAGGTCTAGAAAACATGACCTATGAGGGAAGATTGAAAAAATTGGGTTTGTTTAGTCTGGAGAAGAGAAGACTGAGAGGGGACATGATAACAGTTTTCAAGTACATAAAAGGTTGTTACAAGGAGGAGGGAGAAAAATTGTTCTTCTGAACCTCTGAAGATAGGACAAGAAGCAATGGGCTTAAATTGCAGCAAGGGAGGTTTAGGTTGGACATTAGGAAAAATTCCTAACTGTCAGGATGGTTAAGCACTGGAATAAATTGCCTAGGGAGGTTGTGGAATCTCCATCATTGGAGATTTTTAAGAGCAGGTTAGACAAACACCTGTCAGGAATGGTCTAGATAATACTTAATCCCGCCTTGACTGGTCTAGATGATCTCTCGAGGTCCCTTCCAGTTCTATGATTCTATGAAAACCATTGTCAGGATTCTTTTTGTTCCTAAAATACTTTAAAAACTCCTTCCTGTCCTTAACTCTGCTAGCCATAGATTCTCCTTGTGTCCCTTTGCTTCCTTTATCAATTTTCTAGAATATATATATTTTTATAACTGCCTTCACTTCCCTTCTAACCCAGTTTTTTAACCAATACGGCAGTGGTCCCTAAATTTACCTTGCGCACCCCCGCTTACCCCTGTCTGCAACCCCCACACCGCCCCTTGGAGCCAGGGCCGGGGGGGGGGGGGGGCCGACAGGGGGAAGGGGGCTGAGGCTGGGGCCATAGCTGTGGGTGGGGGTTGGAGCGGAGCCTCGGCTGGCAGCCGGTGCCCCATTCTAAAGCCGAGGGATGACACATCAGTGTCAACGTTAACTATTCTATTGCTGATCGTGTTAGTGGGTGGACGGGGAGCAACAGGAACTTTTATACAGAACTTCCTGGCCCTAGCTTTTATACAGAACTTCCTGGCCCTAGATCTCAAAGAGCTTCACAAAGGAGGTCAGTATCATTACCCCTAGTTCCCAGACACAGAAATGGACACAGGGAGGGGAAGTGACGGGGTGGGAGCGAAACCCGGGAGAAGTGGGAGTTGCTGCCGGGAAGGAGGAAATGTGGGGGAAAGAAGGGAGGAGATGCAGAGAAAGGAGGGCAAGCTATGCAGAAGGATAAAGAGCAGCAGTAGCAGGGCTTAAAGGGAGCCTAAATTCTCGCAGCGTGATGCTGAATGTCACAATAAGGGACTGAATAAACAATAAACACGAGAGGGTAGACTGCCTGGAGGGCACATTCTCCCTATGTTCGGTGTGTAACCTCCCCTTGACAGCAGTGGGGGATCCACTGTGGATCGAGGGGACTACAAGGTCCTGAATTTATATCCCAACTCATGGACTATAAACAAATATGGAATCCAGCCCTGTCCTCCCTACAGGCTCGACAGCCCAGAGTTATGCCATCGAAACATTGAGCAGCATGTGCTCAGCAGGCAAATATTTTCTTAAAACTAGGCAAACTACTGAGTCCTCACTAAGACCTGGACCCTGCAAACGCTTATGCACGTGAGTTGCTTTCTTTTACACACCTGCACAATTCCCATGAACTTACGGGGTTACTCATGTGTGTACAGGTTTGCAGGATGAGGGTCCAAGTCTGTTGTGCCATCTCCAAGAAAGCTTGATGCAGAGTAGGTGGAATATTCACCATTTCCTTGGAGCCAGGGTATTTTTAAACAGGCTCCGAAGAGCTGGGATCAGCAGGAGTGCTTCTGCCCAGGGATGCTAATGTTCTGAACTCTCTGCCCAGGCTCAGTGGCAGTGGCAGCAGCTGCTGTTCTAGACAGTGTTGCAGGAAGAACAATGAATTATCACCTAGCTAAGTCAGTGGGATAGCACACATACCGTAGGTTCTTTGGGATCTGGATCTTGTGGGCGTGAGTTCTACAGACAGGGACAGGGCTGGGAGGGTTTTTAAACAGGATGCAAACGTACGGCCCAATTCCGCCATCCTTACACAGAATAGGGGTTCTGAGTGATCCCACTGAAATCAATGGGACTGCTAGCATAATAAGAAACTACTCGATGTCACTAAAGTTAGCAGACTCTGGCCCTCCGTCTAAGCTGGCACTTTACCCATCACAGCAGAAAAGAGCTGGTTCAGTAACACTGCACTTTAATGGAGATATCCTATCTCCTAGAATTGGAAGGGACCTTGAAAGGTCATTGAGTCCAGCCCCCTGCCTTCACTAGCAGGACCAAGTACTGATTTTGCCCCAGATCCCTAAGTGGGCCCCTCAAGGATTGAACTCACAACCCTGGGTTTAGCAGGCCAATGCTCAAACCACTGAGCTATCCCTCCCCCCAGACCTCTGCTCCAGTTCCAGATTTTGCTTGGCTTCACCTGCTATTGTATTCACAGGAGCACTGAGAAACTGGAGTAAGACCTTGTGTAACAGCATGAATGGCCTGTATTTTTCAGAGGAGCAATTACATTGCTTAGGTATTAAATTTCTCACATAACTCATTACATGAAATAAAAAGAACACACAAAGTCATGAATTCAGACCATATAAACTACGGTTTCAGGAGATGGACAGAGAGTTTAGCAGATTAAAGAAGTAAATACTGATAGATCCACCCCAAAAGATATAAAGGTTTGTGCCACTGTTGCTCAGAATTTACCATCTAGAGGTCATTTAAAATCTACTTACATCAGGGTCTAGTTCTTCCAGTTCATTCTCCAGTGTCCTGAGCTCTTCTTCCGTCAATGCACTAAGGATCTTATCCTCATCCAGATCGCGGTATTTCTCCAATTCCTGTCTGTACGACATTTTAGAGAAATCTCAGTTTTTAAATTCTCACGTTTTATGCTGAAGTGTGACCTATAATAAAAAAAAAGGCAAAGTGAAAACTGAGCTCGCACCACTACTGTTATTAGAATGCAAGATATTCTTCAACTGTGTAACAGCAGATGTATAAGAAGCAAGTAGAAGGGCAGCATGAGCTCACATTCTGAGTTCTAGTCTCACAGTGCAGCTGTGCGGAAGTACTTAGCATTCTGAGCATTACTAGAAATTTACTTCTGTTAAGGTGAACGTCAGCACTGACTGAGCAGAGAAGAATATATTGACCAAATTTTACCTTGGTCCATATTTTTTCCTGGAGGGACAATAAATCACTACTTTCACCAAAACAAAAACTCCCCATGGGATCTAATTCTGGTAACCTTACTCAAACTGAGTACTACTTTCCCCTGTGGCTAGCCCTACTGAAAAGCAATGCTCGAGATCAGCAGTGTGGCGGAATCTGGTGCTCTATGCATTTCTGCACACATTCAGAATCTCTGAAAATCTGGACTAAGGCCATGCGTCTCAGAAGGGCAGCAGTTTTCCTTTTAAATTAACTTTCTAAATGGGAGGTGAAGAGAGAAGTCCGGAAGATGCTATCATTTACTCCTGATCCAATCAGGAAGCAGATAGACAGCATATGTAACTCAGGGGCTCATCAAAGTTCAGTAAGCTTTGCTGAAATGATGCATGTCATCGTGATGCATTTATCTGCATATGTGAACTGATCGGTTAATGTAGTTCTACACTTTAATATTATTTACCTCTGAGAAGGTAAACAATGGAAACTTACTAACTGACCATATGATTTGTCAGTTATGAGCCAGGCTTTTTCTCATGTACTTAATATAAAATAATGAGATATATATATAGAGAGAGGAGATGCTATCACCTCTCAGTGCAGTAATTGATACATTTAAATGGAATTAACAAAATAGCCAATAATGGAGACTTAACTGTTAAGATTTAGTTCTTTTAAAACTCTAGATATTTAAAAATGTATTATAACAACCTGAAATAATAGCTAATACAAACACGTATATGCACCCAGGCATAGCTAAAAATATATTTACTTATATTTTTCAGTGGAAAGTTTGCTTTCAATACATAAAGTTTTCAAAGCACTTAAGTCCCTTCACGTAGGTCCTGTGGAAATTAGATGTCTTTAAAAACATTACAAACATCACCTATCCTATCAATTTCAAGGGGCGGGGGGGGGAATCTTTTCTTGCCATTGTCTTCTGTAGCATCTGGAAGAGGATGATGTATGAGCCCATATGTTTCAAATACTGCCTCCTTTTCATTAAACTGGAATTTTTCCCTATCTCCATAAATGACCATTTTGCCTTTTTGATTTTAGCTTCTTCACTTTCTCTGAGTTCTTTTGTGCTTCACAGTCCTAGCCAGACTTCTCTAGCTTTTCCCAAACCAATCCAAAGCAAATTATGCACTTTTAGGATATATTTTACTTCCCCACTAATTTTCATTAACTAAGAACTTCCTGTATCACAACTGCTATTCTAATTAGAAAAATAATCTTTACACTGGTCACAAAAGTGAACATTAAACCTGCAAAATTTGACAGCATGGCGTTAAGTTTAAAGCAGTCAGCTGGTCAAATACTTTGCTTCCCACGTTTGTGATCATAATTCAAATATAACATTCATTTCCTGTGCTCGAAGTCTGTGTGCCCTATGCACTGCAGAATCACACCCTTTACACAATCCCATTCAAAAGCAGTCACAATTTTCCAGGCATGACGACATCAGCTCAGGATTGATACAGTAGGGATGAGCCACTAGCAGGACTCATCTGTTTTAAATTGCTAAATTGGGGCCAGGCATATCAAGGGCAGGAATAATATTACCCGGGAGTCCGGAGAAGGAAGCACCAATTGTATTTGCATTTCCCGGATCTGGCACTTGGACGAATGGAACAGCTTTGGATTCCAGTACTCCTAATCGCCAATGTTGCTTAAGTAGATTTGCAGTGTCAAAGTGCTCAGACATCTCTCACCCAGGCCAGTGCTGCTGAGCAGGGAGGGTGGAAGGGTGTCTGTCATTCATGCAGGGCCCTTGTTCCCAACTCCAGACTGGTTAGCCTTCTGGGCCAGCTGCAAAGCAGACCCCCTCTGCTGGGTTTCAGAGAAAGGGATAGGCTTTGGGGGTGACTGAATGGGAGGAGATTCTCATTGTTATTTTCATGTTAATGTCTAGTTTGGATGGACCTAATGTGGCAGGCTGGACCCAATCAGGGCCACCCGGGGGGGGGGGCGGGCAAGTGGGGCAATTTGCCCTGGGCCCCACAGGGGCCCCCACAGGGATTTTTCGGGGCCCCTGGAGCGAGGTCCTTCACTCACTCCGGGAGCCCTGGAAAACTCTCGCGGGGCCCGGGCCCGCAGAGCTTCCGCTCCGGGTCTTCGGCAGCAATTCGGCGGTGGGGGGTCCTTCTGCCCCGGGACCTGCCGCCGAAGTGCCGGGTCTTCGGCGGCAATTCCGCGGCAGAGACCCCCCCCCACCGCCGAAGACCCCAGGCCCCTGAATCCTCTGGGCAGCCCTGGGCCCAATCCTGCAAAGTATCAAAGGAATCCATTTTGAAGCACTTGGAGGAGAGGAAGGTGATCAGGAACAGTCAACATGGATTCACCAAGGACAAGTCATGCCTGACCAACCTGATTGCCTTCTATGATGAGATAACTGGCTCTGCGGATATGGGGAAAGTGGCGGATGTGATATATCTTGACTTTACCAAAGCTTTTGATACAGTCTCCCACAGTATTCTTGCCGGCAAGTAAAGTAGTATGGATTGGATGAATGGACTCTAAGGTGGATAGAAAGCTAGCTAGATCAGGCCTGCACAACTCGTAAAGCGGCGAGGGCCATATTACTCCAAAGAAAATAGCCGAGGGCCAAAACCCCCCGGCCGTACTGAAACACGACCCCCCACCCCAGAGCCACCCAGCCCCGCCGAACCCCATCCCCCCCCCCAGCGCCGCCCAGCCCCCGTGTAAGCAAGCAGGACTCACCCCGGCGGCGCCTCCTGCTGGTCTTCTCGGAAATTAGCTCATCCAGCCGTTGGAGCGACCTCTGCAGGCCGGTGTCCCACTGCCGCTGGCTATGTGTCCCTCCTGGACCCCGGTGCCCTTTGATCTGGGGTGCTGCCCCCTGGCAATACCCCCACACTCTGGCTCTTGGTCTCCTCTCACTGGGGAACCCCCAATCCTCTAATCCCCACCTCACCTCAGTATAAGGCTACTGCCAGTCACTAACTAGCCCCCGCGCCCTGGGGTATATCAGCCACTCATCACAGGCAAGGTTGGGTTTGGACCTGCTGCCTCCCTCTATAGCTGGGCTGCCCCTCTGCAGCCCTGGTACTGGTCTTAGGCCCTTAGCTAGGTCCGCAGCTTGGGGGTTTTCCAGGCTGGAGTTCCCCAGCTCCTCTAGTCTTCCCCAGCCCTGCTCCACTCCCAGTACCCTGCTCAACTCCCTAGCAGCCAGACCCTTCTCTCTCTACAAGCAGAGAGAGACTTCCTCTGGGCCTCTGGCTCACAGCCTTTTTATACAGGCCAGCTGGGGCCTGATTGTGGCATGGCCCAGCTGAAGCGGCTTCCCCAATCAGCTCAGCTTTTCCCCTGCCACAGCCCTCCCCCAAGGCTGTTTTAAGCCCTTCAGGGCAGGAGCGGGGTAACCACCCTGCTACACCCCCCGAAACACATCCCCCACCCCAGCGCTGCCCGCACCGCGGAAACAAACCCTCCTTCCCCAGCGCCGCCCCGCCGAAACAGCTGTGGGCCGAAAAGGAAGGGGTTTTTGGGGGGGGGGAGAGGGTGTGATACTTTATTAAGAATTTTTCAATTAAAGCAAACAATTTTTTAAATTATTTTAATTTTTTTATGAATCATGGAAAAATGAAAAACACCTGTTCCATTGAAAGAAAACATTTGTACTTTTCATAATTATCTTGCAAATTTAATGAGAGAGATTACATCTCTTTTCGGCAACAAGCTTGTCATATTCGGGGGTCATATTTGAAGTGGATATTTTCATAATGTCTTCCAAATGGTCGTCAGTCAGAGAAGAACGTTGCTTGTTTTTATTCATGTTCATGATGGAAAATGTATGTTCACATATGTAAGTGCTTCCAAAAATGCTGAACGTTTTCAGTGCAACTTCAATTAGATTCTTGTATTTTTCATCGTCCAGACTTTTGTAGAAGTCCCACAGGCTGCTTTCTCTGTGCTTATTTCGGTAAACTGCCGAACATTGAAGTTCAATAACTTCCAACTGCAAATCTTGTGTCACTTCCTCTGGATCCACAGAAAAGGGATCTTCAATCAGCTTCAACTGGATGTCATCATCTTTAGACAAAGTAAGTCTTCTGTCAAATTCTTCAATCAAAAGATTGATGTGCTTTGCGTATTTTTCTCCTAACTCGGCGTGTTTGTTCTGAGGGATATTCTGTGCACAAGTGGGAAAGTGACACATTTCACCTTTTGACAGCTGACTTCTGAAAAGTTTCAATTTCATTTTGAAAGCTTTCACTGCTGCACACATTTGAAATATAAGTTGATTTTTTCCCTGAAGTTGAATGTTGAGATCATTCAGGTGTGCTGTAATGTCACAAAAGAAAAAGAGATCTTGATTCCAGGACTCATTTTCAAGCTCCGGGAATTTTATTGGCCCATTTTCTAGGAATTTTGCTATCTCCTCTTTCAAAGCAACGAAACGCTGGAGCACTCTTCCTCGACTCAACCACCTCACTTCCGTATGGTAGATTAAGTCGCTGCACTCGGCGTCTTCCCCTTCAAGAAAGGCTTGAAATGTCCTATGTTTTAGTCCTCTAGAACGGATGAGGTTTACAATGGAAACTACCACTGACATTACATGCTCAAATTTTAAGACTTTGCTACACAAAACCTGCTGATGTATAATGCAGTGATGTTTGGTTATTTGTCTCCCGATAAATTCTTCAAGAAGAGTAACTGCTCCAACATTTTTTCCACACATAGCTGGAGCACCATCAGTACAAATGGCCACCAAGTTTGTGAAATCTACTCCCAACTTATCATTCATGCACTTTATCACTTCACTGGAGATATCTTTTCCAGTTGTGCGACCCATCATGGAGCACATGCCAACAAGTTCTTCAGTAATTTCAAAGTTTTTATCAATACCTCTAATAAAAATAAGAAGTTGGGCGGTGTCTTTTAAATCGGTGCTTTCATCCATAGCTAGGGAGTAAAAGCAGAATTCACTGACTCTCTGCTTTAACTGATCACTTAGATTAGTAGAAATGTCAGCTATTCTTCTCTGTACAGTCATGCGTGATAGACTGACATTCTCAAATATTCCCCTCTTTTCTGGACATAACTCAGATACAGCAATCAACAGACACTTTTTTAAAAACTCGCCTTCTGTGAAGCATTTCCCAGCAGCAGCAATTTCCTTAGAAATTTGAAAGCTTACTTTAGTAACTGTATCATTCTCAGTGCTCACTTTCTTGAAAATTTGCTGTTCTCCACTAAGGTTTTTCACTAAACTGGCTGCTTTAATTATTTTTTCATTTGGGTTCAATTTGGCGAGATTGGGATGTTTAGTTTCAAAGTGCCGCCGAAGGTTGTATTCTTTCGGAACGGCTAACGTTTCGCGACACACGAGGCACAGTATTTTGTCTTTGGAAACAGTACATAAGTATTTATTTGTCCATTCAGTGTTGAAAACTCTGTGCTCTGATTCTATTTTTCTCTTTTTCTTTTCACTCATGGTAGCCATTATGAAGCTCAAGATTTTGTTGAATAAATTCACACACAAGGGAAACACTCACAGTCACACACAAAGAGAAGAGATATCTAATGGCGTGTGGCACACTAGCAAGGCACTGACAGTGTGTGGAAGCCTGTAGAGGGGGAAAGAAACGGCGCGCATAGGGTAACCAGATCACAGCAGTAAAATAGGACCCGCCCCCTCCCTGCTCGGCCCCACCATTACACCCCTCTTTAACCCCCAGGGGTCACTATATTACTGCACACAGCAGTACCAAAAATTAAAATACTGAAAATTGATGCCTCCCTCCAGCCACCGACTCGCTGCTCGCCTCCTTACCCCCCCCCCCAAGTATAAAGCCTCTCCGCCACTACCTGCCCACCCGCCCGCTCGGTTCGTCATCCCCCCATGAAATAAGGGGAGGGGAAAAGGGGGACAGTTTGAAGGGATTTTCTGGGGGTATGAACTAAGCCGGGGAGGGGGAAGGAGAGCAGTGTGAAGGGATTGGATGTGACTGTCCCACACACAAACACAGGGGCCGCAGGGAGCCCGGGGGGGCGGCAGTGTGATAGGGGCTGGGGAGGGATAAGGTCCCTGGACCAGGGAAGGGGGCAGCAGTCAGGGCAGGGCAGGTGCAAAACACACACACACACACACACACACACACACACAGGGACGGCTTTAGGAAGTGCGGGGCCCAATTCGAACATTTTCGGCGGGGCCCCAGCAGGGATGACTTCCATGTATTATTTACTTTCCATAACTATATAAATAATAAAATTATATATTATGTACATTGTGTTATATATGCTGTTGATCGGTTATTAATGAGCTCCATTTCACATGTGTGGGTCCCCGCCACTCCCTGGGGGTGTCCTAGGGTGACCAGATGTCCTGATTTTATAGGGACAGTCCCAATTTTTGGGTCTTTTTCTTATATAGGCTCCTATTATGCCCCACCCCTGTCCCGGTTTTTCACACTTGCTGTCTGGTCACCCTAGTGGTGTGCACATGTGTGGGTCCCAGTTGCTCCCTGCCCCCTCATTGAAGCAGGTGTGCAGGGTTACTGCCCTGGGAACTGCAGGGCACCACAGGACATGGGGCTGGCTGAAGGCAGGGCAGGGGCTGACTGGAGGTAGGGGCTGGCTGCAGGCAGGGCAAGGGGTGCGGGGCTGGCTGGAGACAGGGGGGTATGGGGCGGGCTGGCTGGCTTCAGGCAGGGCCGCAGGGGGGTACAGCAGGGGTTGGCAGGGCTGGAGACAGAGGAGTGCGGGACTGGCTGGCTTCAGGCAGGGATGTGCGGCAGGGGTTTGCTGGAGACAGGGCAGGGGGTGCAGGCCTGGGGCGGGTAGGGGTGTGTGTGGGGCTGGCTGGCTTCAGACAGGGCCGCAGGTGGGTGCGACAGGGGTTGGCTGGAGACAGGGCAGGGGGTGCGGCAGGGGTTGGCTGTGGGCAGGGGATGTGGCAGGGGCTGGCTGTGGGCAGGGGGTGCAGAGCTGGCTGCAGGCAGGACAGGGGGTGCGGGGCTGGCTGGAGACGGGCTGGTGCAGGCAGGGCAGGGCTGTGGGGCTGGAGGCAGGGCAGGGGGTGTGGGGCTGGCTGGAGACAGGGGCTGGCTGCGGGCAGGGCAGGGGGTGCGGGGCTGGGGCGGGCAGAGGTGGGTGTGGGGCTGGCTGGCTTCGGGCAGGGCTGCAGGGGGGTGCGGCAGGGGTTGGCTGGAGACAGGGCAGGGGGTGCAGGGCTGGCTGCAGGCAGGGCGGGGGGGGGGGGGGGGGGGGGGGGCGGGGCAGGGGGTGCAGCGGGGGCTGGCTGCGGGCAGGGGGTGCAGGGCTGGCTGGAGAGAGGGGCTGGCTGCGGGCAGGGCAGGGGGTGCGGGGCTGGTGCAGGCAGGGGGTGCAGTAAAGGCAGCTGGAGCCCAGCCCTTTAAATAGCCCCTGAGCCCCCGGCTATCCCAGGGCTCTGGGGGCTATTTAAAGGGCCTGGGGCTCCAAAGCCCCAGGCCCTTTAAATTGCCCCCTGGGGAAGCCGGGCCACCCCGGTACGCCATACCGGGGCTTGGGCGCGGGGCCCGATTCAGGGGACTCGGTTGAATCGGCCTAAAGCCGGCCCTGCACACACACACACACACACACACACACACACACACACTCTCTCTCCCTCCTCCCCCCTGGGATTTCCTGGCTGCCCACAGACAGTTCAACCCCCCCCCCCCATCACTAGAGGCCACCCTGGGAGCAACCAGCGCAGTAGCCACCCCGCCCCCAACCGAAGAGGGGGTTTGGGGGGGGGTCTCGGCCCAGTCCGCCCCAGCTGCGGCTCGAGCCCAGGCCGGGCGCCCCTCCCCTCGCTCACACTTACCGGCTCTGCCTCGTGCCCAGCGCTTCCCTCCTCAGCAGGCCCCGGAAGTGACGCACCCGTTGTACGCCAGGCGGGGGGAGCGGGAGACGGAGACACGTGCACGCGTGTGCGCGCTTCTGGCCGTTCGGGCAGATGGAGCGCGGCGCGCGCGGGCCCCCGGCCGCCGCGCTTCTGACCGTCCGGGCAGTCAGAGCACGGCACGCACATGCGGGGCTGTGAGGTTGCCCCCCCCTCCGGGCAGGGGGCGAAGTCGGCAGCTGCGCTTCTCACCGGCTGGCCGGCTGGTCGTAGCACGGCGTGCATGCGCGGGGCTGTGAGGTCAGCTCTGCCCCCGGGCAGGGGGCGAAGCCGGCAGCTCCCCCCGCCGCTCGCCCGCGGGCCGCACAGGGAGCGGCCCGCGGGCGGCATGTTGTGCAGGCCTGCACTACAGGCAGCCTGTCTGGGAGCTTGATGCTTGTTTCCCTTTTCTCTAGCCAGATCTGGGCCATCCCTGGCACAATTTGGAGGAGCCTGGGGGCTGATTTACACTATGCCACCTGGTAATGGTGCCCACGGAACCACCTGCCAGATGGGGTCAGCTGCAGCTCAACACTCTCTCTCCAACCACAAGCAGGGCTGCAGAAGAGCTTTTGGGTGGGCACTGGGGACTGGTGGCTGGTCTTTGCTCCCTTTGTGCAGCCTGAGCAAAGGCAAATGCTCTACTGAAATCCTGCCACCTCTAGCACATCTGTGCTCTTCAGCCGGAAGCACAGCAGCATTGGCTAGTGCCTGCACCGACACCAGCCAAGGTATGATGCATGGTGAGAAGGGGGAAAGCAGATCTTCCAGAAAGGCATCCAGCCATGATCTGAAGACCAAGAGATGGAGAACCCATCACTCCCCTGGGCACCATCCTCAGTGCTTGTCCCTTTGTTCAGGCTGGCTTCAGACGAGGATGCTATACCCAAAACCAAGTCACTCACTTAATAGAAGACACTGAAGATGCCTTTGAGAAGAGCAAGAAAGCTGGTGCTGTTCTGGAGGATCTGTCAGCTGCAGATGATACCGTCTGGCATGTGGGGCTGACCACTAAGTTGTTGCAGACATTTCCCTGTAAGCCCATGATGTGCTTTATCATGGAAATGATAACAAATCAGAGCTTCATTTTGCCAGCTGGAGCATAGGTGCCAACTCTGTGGGTGCTCCAGGGCTCGAGCACCCACGGAAAGAAATTAGCGGGTGCTTAGCACCCACTGGCAGCCAAGCTCCCCCCTTCCCCCAGTGCCTCCTGCCCTCTGGCGGCCCCACCGATCAACTCCTCCCCCTCCCTCTCAGCGCCTCCTGCACGCTGCGGAAAAGCTGTGGAGGGGGGTGTCGAACACTCCCTGGGTGGAGAGGAAGTCGGCGCCTATGAGCTGGAGACAAAGTCAGCTGGCTTAGACAGCTCTGTAACAGACTCCCACAAGGATCTGTTCTAGCTGCTCTCCTCTTCAACATACCTACTTACGACCTACTCACAAGAAAGGCCGATAAGTACATATGTGCAGATGACATCTGTCTTGCTGACATGGTGACGATGTACATGATAGCAAAGGGTCACTCAGCCAGGACATGAATGCTCTGGACACAGAATGTAAGTCTCCACTGACAAAGGTAAGTGTGTGTAAGACAGTGGCCACAACCTTCCAGCTGAAGGATCCCCTGACCAATCAACCCCTTACAATCTGTGTTGAGGATCATCCTCTCCCTTTCCAGCCAGTTGTCTTTACTTAGGAGCCAAACTGGCAGGGCCGGCTCCAGGCACCAGCTTGTCAAGCAGGTGCTTGGGGCGGCCGTTCCGGACAGGGGCGGCAGTTCCAGGTATTCGGCGGCAATTCGGCGGACGGTCCCTCACTCCGCCTGGGAGTGAAGGATCTCCCGCCGAATTGCTGCCGCAGATCCCGATCGCGGCTTTTTTTTTTTTTTTTTTTTTTGGTTTTGGCTGCTTGGGGCGGCCAAAACCCTGGAGCCGGCCCTGCAAACTGGGCCACATTCTAATAAAGCGCCCCCTAGAGCATGTAAAGAAAATGATCACCTCCAGCACTGCTGTGATACAGAAGCTAGCAGGAACCTCCTGGGGAGCAGAGGCAAATGTTCTATGAACCTCGGTCCTGGCGGTGGTATTGAGAATAATGTGCAGCCTGCTGCACACAAGGCTGACAATGGTTCCAATAGATGCAAATGAGCAATGTGCACTTCCCAAAAGAGCCACCCAGCTTCAGAAGAAAACACCTACACCTGCAGTTGCTGCTGGCTTGCCATGACTGACTTCACAAGATCCTTTTGTGGCGGTAGTTCATGCACCGCCACAGCACTGCTGGCCCAGTGCCAATCTCGGCTGACAACAGCATACCAGGGCTGACAGCTACGTCCTTGTAGTGTGGCAGCAACTCTGGGCTAGAGAGACAGGTATGCCAACGAATTTCAGAAGCCCTAACTTACGTCCACATGTTTGCAACCTGGGACGCAGATCCTGGACTAGGCTTAACTGGCTGGTGACTGGAACGGCCAAAGTGGCTGCCACCATGCAGAAACTTGGGGTTAGCCCCATCTTCACAGTGTGAGTGTGGGGCAGCAATGAAGACAGTCAACGTGGTGGAGGAGAACTCAGTTAGAAGACTGGAGGGTGGGCTGTAACTCCTGACTACCCGTGATGATGCAGCCATTAGATGGCCAAACAAGTAGAGATTGACTTGCGATGCATTTGAAAGGAGATCATCCTACTGTTACAAATTTGTGCCTTATTTCTAATTTGAATTTGTCTTGCTTTAACTTTCAGCCATGGGTAGTTGTCATGCCTTTCTCTGCTAAATTAAACAGCCCTTTAGTATCTGTAAGAAAGTCACCTTTTGATCGTCTTGACATTCCCTAGCGAATCCTAAGGTGCTAGATAGAGGGCAACACTGACATTCAGATTCACCCTCTTCTGCAGCTAACAGCAAAATTTGACTATCAGAAAGAATTGCAATGAAACAAAACCTTTCCAATGCTCAGAAAGGGTCTCTTTAGAAACTGGCCCCCTCCCTGCTACAGCTCTAATCCACCAACTCTCAGATCGGTGCCCAAACAAACCAAACCCATCATGGACGAGAGTCAGACTAGGTTCAATGTGCTTCGTTTAAAGGACACACTCGCATAGGATGTGCATTCATGTGCAGAAGCTGCGTGTACTGGGAATAAATGCAGAGACTCAGAAAGAGAAAGAAGAAAAAGCAGAAAATATTTCCTCTTTTTTTGAGTAGATACTTTAACACCCTCCCCACCCCTAGATCAATCTGGCCTCCAGTTTGGAACAGACAGATGGGCAGACTTTATTCTATAATTCCTTTGTAGTCACTAAGTAAATCCTACCAAACCCTTTACCTGTGCAGGGTAGACTTTGTAACCAAATCTTAAGCAACAGCATTACAATAAAAAGCAGAAAGCAGCATTTGTGAAGAAGGCAGTAACCTGTTCCACACCACAAATAAGGAGGATTAATAGTAGACAAGTCTGTAAGACTCTCCCCCCTGGAACTGGATCTTACCAGCAATATCGCAGAGTTCTGCATCAGACGCATTAGCCAGGGCTTCCTCCAGCTCTGGCTCCAGTGTTACTCGTTCCAAAACAGGATCAATTGGCTTCTGCTTGGGGACCCAGACTTTTCCTATAAATACAAAGTGATGTCAATGGCATTCCGGCTGCTGGCTCCTGTTTAGCGATCACTGAGTCAGATTTACTTGGTGCACAGATTCACTTCCAAAGAACTCTGGTGAAATTCCCTGGAGTGCAGAAGGCTGGCAGAAGGACGTATATGGTGCTTAGTCCTGCTGCTGACCCTCTGCATGGAGTGTGTTCTGCCCTCTGACTAGCTTTACCCGGAGGATGAGTTATGGATCCTAGAGCAGTGAGCAAAGAAACCCTCACCAGAATTAGGAAGTCACAGGCGAGCAGACTCCAGAGCCAGGGCCGGCTCCAGCATTTCTGCCGCCCCAAGCGAAAAAAAAAAAAAAGCCGCGATCGCGATCGGCGGCGGGGCAATTGGGGAAAAAAAAAAAAAAAAAAGCCGCGATTGGCGGCGGCAGTTCAGCAGCAGGTCTTTCGCTCCCAGAGGGAGCGAGGGACCTGCCGCCTCCAAATTGCCGCAGGTGCTGCCCCTCTCCCTTGGCCACCCCAAGCACCTGCTTGTTAAGCTGGTGCCTGGAGCCGGCCCTGTCCAGAGCTCTGCAAATCTATCTCAGATTTATTCTAAATGGGCTCCTGCAACTGTCTGGGTCAGAAGTGACTTGCCTGACTTCTTAGGCCTGGGGATTTTATATATTTACTGGCCTCTCTATAACAACAGTACCTACAAACTGAACAACATTTATCAAAAACACAGTGCTCAGATCTCATACATGTCCCGCCCTTCACAGAAATATGCCTGGCCAAAGGCATCCAGCTAACTAGACCAGGACAGACCACAGCAAATGCACAATAGAAAAACAGACAACAACATTTAGCCAAAAGCCTAGCAGCCTGATCTGGAGCTGGCTCAAGCTCTGATCTGAAGGGCAGTCGGGGGAGCAAGTTCCAGAGGCAGGTCCTGCCCTTCCACTGACCTTGGAAACATAGCACCACAGCATCTCTCCAAGAGACCTCCGCTCATGGGTAACCTAGGGAAGGAGAGGCCTCAAGTTCAAAAGGGCTTGGGTAACCAATAACCCAGTTCTCCCGTGTTACTGTGAACCCCAGGCCAAGTTTGGATTCACACACAGTCAGGGCATTGCAGGCTCACTGCGACCACTGGCCATACTGGAAAATATCACTGTGGCTTACGTAGGAGTAAAGACAGGTCTCAACTGGACTCCAAGCTCCCTCCCCAGGTTTCTGGAGTGGTGGTTGTTGATGGTTCAGACTAGAAAGCCCAGATCCAAACCAACCCCTGTGGTTCTGAGTTTGAGTTTTCCACATCCAATCTGGATTTAGTTCCAAGGCAGGAGAAGTCTGGTGAGAATCACTGATCTCATGAGATTTCCACCACTTGGGACCAAAAATCTCAGAAAACCAATTCACAAGGACTTGGACTGTCTAATCCAAACCCAAAGCCTCCCCTAGACCTAATCTGGGTCTGAGCACTGCCTTTTCACCAACTATCTAGCTGGTGTGTGCCTATGAGTCAACAGTGTGCCCTTGTTGCCAAGAAGGCTAACGGCGTTTTGGGCTGTATAAGTAGGGGCATTGCCAGCAGATCGTGGGACGTGATCGTTCCCCTCTATTCGACATTGGTGAGGCCTCACCTGGAGTACTGTGTCCAGTTTTGGGCCCCACACTACAAGAAGGATGTGGAAAAATTGGAGAGAGTCCAGAGGAGGGCAACAAAAATGATTAGGAGGCTGGAGCACATGACTTACGAGG
>NW_020664445.1:3769527-3828536 GCF_002925995.2 Terrapene triunguis | reverse complement strand
GGCGGGGGGGGGGGGGGGCGCAGCAGGGCTGGGCGGCGCTGAGGTGGGGGGTGTTTCAGCATGGCCAGGGGGTTTCGGCCCTCAGCTATTTTCTTTGGAGTAATATGGCCCTCGCCGCTTTACAAGTTGTGCAGGCCTGCTGTAGTGGATACTAAACTGTATTACATATTCAGCCACTAGGTGGCACTGTGTGTAACAGATTTTATTTAAGCTAAGCCCAGTCATACCTGTCTCTGTCCCCCTCCTCCAAGGTCACAGGCACAGCACCTTCAAAGGGTGAGCCTGGGAGCTTAAATCCATAACTCTGCTGGACACGAAAATCACGGTCTTCATAAAGACACTGGATTTATGGCTTATTACCACAATCTGTAACCCATTAGCCCCCCTTTTTGTCCTGTGACTGCAGGGGTGTTACCAGGCCACTCTACCTCGAATGGTCCCTTAGAATATCTATTCCACCAGGCACTTAGCTGTGATGCTCCATGTATGTTTCCCAGGCCTGAAGAAGAGCTCCGTGTAACTCGAAAGCCTGGCTCTTTCCCCCACAGAAGTTGGTCCAATAAAAGATGTTACCTCACCGGCCTTGTCTCTCTCATATCCAGGGACCGACACGGCTACAACGACACTGCAAGCAACAATGGAAGTTATTTGGTGATTGTCTGTAAAACAATTCCCCCCGACTATACAGCCTGGGGAATGCCATAGCACATTAGGGTCACGTCTGCTTGAGGCCCTATTATATCTTTGTGGTGGATGACAGTAAATTCAGTCTCTATTTTAATTTCTCCATGACCCATCATATTTGAGATAATGAATATAAATGTTTGTGGGACCCCTTTTTTTCTTAACCATAGAAATGAAGAATTAAAAAGACTAACTGACATTTTTTAGTAGTTTTAGTGGGCATCCTTCAGTCTCAAGAGACCATGGGTATGTGCCCCTGAGAGATAAAGCAATTACTCAGTTGGTTTTATGGCAGCCACAGCCATGGCTGAAGAGACCCACTCGAGAGAGGCAATCTCTCTCTGCTGCATCTGTCACATTTAAAGGTGGTGTTTCAACCCTTTGGACTCTGCCTTCTGCAAGCTCTTTTCTCCTCTCCTAAGCTGGACGGCTTCCTCTCGTAACTCTGGAGACCTCTGTTAAGCTCTTGTTTCCAAAGGCTGCAGTCCTGAGTGTGATCTTCCCAGTTGTCCACATCCATGTCCATTTCTTTGAGGTCTCGCTTGCACACATCCTTGAAACGCTGTGTTGGGCGTCCTTTGGGTCTTTTTCCAGATGCCAATTCACCATAGAGGATGTCCTTTGGGATGCACCCATCATTCATTCGGCACACATGCCCAAGCCAGCGGAGGCATCTCTGTTGGACAAGTGTTTGCATGCTGGGTATTGCTGGCCCGTTTGAGCACCTCAGTGTTGGTGACGCTGTCCCTCCAGGAGATTCCAAAGATTCGACGAAGGCAACGCACATGAAAGCTGTTGAACCTTTTTTCCTGATGAGAGTATAAGGTCCCTGTCTTGCTCCCATACAAAAGTGTGCTGATAACACGTGCACAGATCTTTGTGTGTTCTGTCAGTTTGTTGTTTTGCCAGACCCTCTTGTTGAGGCTAGACATTGTTGTGGTGGCTTTTCCAATGTGGATGTTGAGTTCTGTTTCATGTGAAAGGTTGACTCTAATAGTGGACCCCAGGTATGTGATCTTGTTCACCACTTCAAGTTCATAGTTGTTGATCTTGAGGGAGGGTGCTTCCTCAACTCCTTGGGACATTAGCTTTGTCTTTTTTAGGCTTATAGTAAGGCCAAAGTCTTGGCAGGCTTTGGGAAAACTGTCCATGAGGTTTTGGAGATGGGCTTCTGTGTGGGGTGCCACTGCTGCGTCGTCAGCAAAGAGAAGGTGTTGGATGAGGGCCTCCTGAGTCTTGGTTTTAGATCTGAGCCTTGCAAGATTGAACAGCTTTCCATCAGATCTTGTGTGCAAGTAGATTCCCTCTGTTGAGGAACCAAAAGCTTGTTTCAGTAGCAGGGAGAAGATCCCAAACAGACTTGGGGCAAGTACACGGCCTTGCTTAACTCTGCTACGATTCTGGAAAGCCTCAGCCACTGAGCTGTACGTGTATTGGACTGTGCTGTACATGTTTTCATGGAAGGATTGAATCATACTTAAGAGCTTGGGGGGACATCCAATCTTTTCTAGAAGCACAAATAGTCCACTTCTACTGACAAGGTCAAAAGCCTTTGTGAGATTGGTGAAGGCTATGTAGAGGGGCTTCTTTTGTTCTCTGCATTTCTCTTGTAGTTGTCTCAGCGAGAAGATCATGTCGATAGTAGACCTTTCAGCTCTGAAGCCGCACTGTGATTGAGCATAGATTCTGTCTACAAGGGTCTAAAGTCTGTTCAGGACAACTCAGGCGAAGGCTTTTCCCATAATACTAAGAAGGGAAATGCCACGGTAGTTGTTACAGTCGCTCCTGTCACCCTTGTTTTTATAGAGTGGTGATGTTGGTGTCTCTCATTTCTTGTGGTACTTCGCCTTCTTTCCAGCACAGGCAGAGCAACTCATTTTATAACCTCTGACAATATGCAGTCTTTTCCAGGGCCATCTATGGCAAGGCTAAGCTCCTCAACTGTTGGTTCATTGTCGAGTTGGTTCATAACAGGTAGACTTTCGATGGCATTGATGGCTGCGTCCAGAACACTATTTTCACAAGAGTAAAGCTCAGAGGAGTGTTCTACCCAGCGATCCATCTGCTTGGTGCAGTCGCTGATTGTTTCCCCTGTTGTTTATTTCAGTAGGGCTGTCTTCTTTGAAGTTGGATCCAAGGCTTTCTTGATCCCATCATACATGTTTCTGATGTTGCTTGCATCAGCTGCTACTTGGATGCTTTTGCATAAGTGCAGCCAATAGTCATTGGCGCAGCATCAAGCAGTTTGTTGTACCTTGGTTCTTGCTGCTCTCAACACAAGGTTTTTTATTTGGGCCTCTCTTATAGTTGGTTTGGGCTGGGCATTTGGCCTCTGTGACTGGTATCAATTCATTGGAATATGCATCAAACCAGTTGTTAGTCTTGCTTTCCTTCTTCCCAAAGACTGACAGAGCTGCATCGTAGATTGTGTTCTTCAGTTGCTCCCACTTCAGGTGGACGCTTTTGGCACAATCACTGGAGTCAAGGACCCTGAGAGCGAAGGGCTATGAGGTGCAGATGGACGCCCTGATTGTCGAAGCCCTGGGCGCCTGGGACCCCTGCAACGAGTGTGTGCTGCAGACCTGCGGGATCGGTCGATGCTACGCATGGCTCATGTGGTGCCTCATGGTCTCAGACGCCATCCGATGGTCCAGGGACATCTACATCGAGCACATCACTGGCCACCGACAGTACCAGGAGGCGTGAGCCAGAGTGACATCGTTCTCCCACTACGAGAAAGGGACCAAGTGACCTTCTCTGTTGGATCATATGACCTGGAACCATAAACTCCCTGAACATTAAATCTCACCAAATGAGGGTCAATCCATCCTCATCATCATATCCACTCATTATACTCCACACCCAAACATAGCTACTCTATGAACTTCATACCCTCATATCTCAATGCCTGTACTTTGACCCATCAACCTTTTACCCCCAATCGGGGATATTGCAGATTATGTATTCCTCATGCAACCTGATCTTAAACCAAACTTTGCACCCTCGATAATCTGTATGTTATTCCCTGATAACCAGAAACTTCTATGCTCAAACTCTGTTCACTTTTTCTTTTAACATCATCTTAATAAAATGTTCTTGTACTGCTGTGACTTTTCTTGGTCCGCTAAGGCAGTGGTTTTCAAACTTTTTTTCTGGCAACCCAGTTGAAGAAAATTGTTGATGCCCACGACCCAACAGAGGTGGGGATGAGGGGTTCGGGGTGTGGAGGGGCTCAGGGCTGGGGCAGAGGGTTGGTGTGTGGGAGGGGGTCAGGGCTCTGGGCTGAGGGTGCAGGCACTAGGGTGGGGCTGGGGATGAAGAGTTTGAGGTTGAGGAAGGGGCTCTGGGTTGGGGGGGGCTCAGGGCTGGGGCAGGGGATTGGGGCACGGGCTTGGGGTGCAGGCTTACCTGCAGTGGCTCCTGGTCAGCGGCACAGCCGGGGTGCAGAGGCAGGCTTCCCACCTGCCCTGGCACCACGGACCATGCTGTGCCTGAAGTGACCAGCAGCAGGTCCAGCTCCTAGGCAGAGGCACGCAAGTGGCTCCACGCGGCTCTCGCCCACAGGCACCGCCCCCCCAGCTCCCATTGGCCGGAGCACGGAGCCAGTGCTTGGGGTAGGGGCAGCACGCGGAGCCCCGTGCCCCACCCCGCCCACCTAGCAGCCGGACCTGCTACTGGCTGCTTCCAGGGTGCAGCGCGGTGTCGGAACAGGTAGGGACTAGTCTGCGTTAGCCGGTCAGCACCGACAATGGGACTTTTAACATCCCAGTGGGCGGTGCTGACCAGAGCCGCTGTGACCCAGTGCCTTCCATTCCACGACCCAATTCTGTCACGACCCACGGTTTGAAAACCACTGTGCTAAAGTACTGATGTTAATACGAGTACGTCCTTTTACTTTAGATCTGTTTATTTTCTTTGGTTTAAGTCTGACCTTGCTGCATACCAGAGAGTGGCCTGTGTCTCAGTGAGCACTTTGATAACTGCGGGTAATGAGGACACTGTTAAGGTTGGTACACCTTGTGATGATAAGATCCAGTTGGTGCCAATGGACAGATCTGGGATGTTTCCAAGACACTTTGTGTTGCGGCTTTGTCTGGAAGAATGAGTTTGTTACACAGAGGTCGTAATAGGAACAAACTTTTAGCAGTCTCTGACCATTTCCATTCTTTTATCAGTTCCGTGTTGGGCAAGACTATGCTTCATGATCAGCTCCCACTCTTGCATTGAAGTCCCCTAGCAGGAAAACATATTTGTGCTTCGGAATCCTGCTGATGGTGGTGTTCAACTGGTCGTAGAACTGGTCCTTGATGTCAGAAGATGAGGAGAGTGTTGGGGCAAACACACTCACAAGGTTGACTGGGCCCTCAGATGAGAACAACCGTAGTGCCAAAATTCTCTCTGATCCAGTTGTAGGTAGCTCAGTCATCCCCAGAAGTGAGTGATGGCAAATCCCTCTCTGTGCTCTTGCGTTTCTTCAGCGCTTTTCCCCTGCCAGAAAAATGTGTAGACTTTTCCCCTGAGAGATCCACTTGATGCTAGCCGTGTTTCTTGGAGGATTACGATACCCACATTGAGTCATTTCAGCTTGTCATTGATCATGGCAGTTTTACGTGCATTGTTCATTTGCTGAAGGTCCTCAGATAATCCAGTTGTCATGGTGCGAACGTTCCAGCACCCTATCTTTAAGGATGTTTTCTTTCTTTTACTTGATTTGCCTGGTGCATTGGTCACAGTCCACTTGTCAAGTTTTGAAACTCTAAACTCCAAGCACCCATTGAAGCAGGCAGACTGTGGTGGGACAACACCCTATTGTCCGGGGGCCACCCAGTTTTATGGTGGGTGGTGGCTGTCCAGTGAGATACGATGATCTCTCCCACCGTCAGAGACAGCTCTTGGCGCTCAACTCTACGCCGATAGAGTAGGAGCTTAGAACCAGTGACTGCTGCCTCCCATGTTGTGTTGAGGCTTGAGGTGAAGATGGAGTACCTCTCCAGGGCGCAAACCTGGGCAGATGATATGGAGGCCCTGAATTGCCCATGCATCAGGACCCCCATCTCAGCATCAACAGTAAAACCCAGAGGAGAGGAAAAAACAATACATCTGGTACCCGATCCACTGCAGGAGTTGCCAGAAAGATACTAAGATGTTAGGACCTGACCGCTGTTGGGGCTCCACTCCAGATTTTCTGTCTGAGTTTACGCTCATAGCCTTACATTCTCCCGAATTCACCCACAAGGCAGTGAGGCTTTTCTGTCAGGGGTTGCTCCCTTAGCCTTATGCCCTTCCGGGCTACCCACAAGGCAGTGGGTTTGATGAGCCGCAGGTAGTACCGTCTACTCTCATTACGGTAATAGGCATAGCCTGACCTGACATCAAACTGACATTAATTCAAAATTAACAACAAAATCGTCCTAGAAGTAAATTAACCCTTTCCATTCCCTCCCCTCTACTTCTTCTTCTTCTTATGCACCCCATGCCCTGGAAGAACTTCTCTGCAGGCCTGTGTGTGCTTGTCTTCCTGCTGCCCAATACAGGAGCAGACAAGCAGAAGACAAGGAAGTGGGTACTCGTGTGGGAATTGTGAAGCTCTTTTTCATGTGTCCCTGTACAATATGAGCCAGACATTGAGACCAGGGGCCTCCCTGTCTGCAGGTACCAATTGTGGGCGTAAATAATCACAGGTGTAATCCCACATCTATAGCTATTTGCACCTGCAGCACAGGTCTCTTGGATGACCGAGAGTCTGATTTGTGGGTTGAAGCAGGAATTTACGTGTCTGAGGGAACTAGATAGTGGGTGCCAGTAATTGTAGGTGTGCAATTATTTGTCCCGGCAGTTTTTCACCTGGTAGGTCCTTAGCAAGAACCACCCTTCTCATGACAGTCCCAGCACTCTGCAGCCAAAACTCCACATGGGCAGGGAAGTTCTGGCAATTTCTGCTTCTGGTGCCAGCCAAACCCTGGAAGAACAGTTTGTGGAAAAACTAAGAGAAAACAGCTGTTGGGACCTTGAAGAAGGTCTGTTCTGTGTGAAGTTTAGAGGAATTTTTGTTCTTAGTTTGTTTGATATGATTTGCCCATCCCTAATAAACATATGTTTACACGTGTCTGTTGATACACACATGCACACGTGTAACATTCTATATCGAACCACATGAGAATGGACAATTCGTTGCTAGAGGGCTTTTTCCAAAATGAATTTTCTGAGAGCAGCAGGATTTCTTTTTTTAAATGTTATGTTTGGTCTGTGGGCTTTGTGCTGCCTACTCTGGTAGGTGCCTGACTGCTGAGGTTATGGAACAGACACAGATTGAGGCTGTCTCTACACTTAAGCCGCTACAATGGCACAGTTGCAACGTCAGTGCAGCCACTCACTGCGGTGACGGGCGGGGATCCGCCGACACTGTAGGTGATCCATCTCCACGAGAGGCAGCAGCTAGATCAACGGAAGAATTCTTCCGTCAGCTTAGTGCTGTCTTACGCCAGGGTTAGGTCAGCTTAACTGCCTCGCTCAGGGGTATGGATTTTCACGCAACGGAGCTGGGTCGACTTAACTTAGTTTTTAGTGTAGACCGGGCCTGTGTGTGTGTGTGTGTGGTTTTAGAAAATTAGAGACTGAAATGCATTCGTTATCTGAAACCTGGGTTCTGTGTTCTGTTTATACGACTCATGTTTCTGTCTTCACCACGTCAGCATGGACCCTGGCACTGCTTCAGGTTTTTGTGACCTGTTAAAAAGTGCAAAGCTCAGTTAAAGCTGCCGTTCGTTGGTGTTGGGTATAAACCGAACACCCATTGCCAGAGCACTTCTGCTGGGATCTATACACTGTTTCGTAGTTTACTGGATGAGACCGTCTCATTCCGCTGCTGAGTGTGCCGGGCACACTGTTGATGCTATTGTCTTATACAAGTGTGGAGAGCCCCTCCCCCCAGGCGAGTGGCGGGTGGAAGGCACATGGCACACGGCAGGGTCAGGCGTGAGATTAGTAACTACTAATGGCTGTTTCTATGTTTTGTGATATTTATTCTTCCTCTCACGTTTTTTTATGTTTGGCTCCAACCCAGACACTCCATTCAGCTTGATCATTGGGAAACTGTTCCCACGTCTGTGCTTCCTCCATTTAATATCTTTTGGCATTAACGTGCAGCCCTGACCCTTGCTGTCCGCAATGCACATACCTTTCCCTGCACAAATCATGCTACTCTTTAGTGGAGAGAAAATGGCCATAGCCTCAGGGTGCTGTCAGTACCTGCTGTCACTCAGCACAGTGGGACTCAAGCTGCGGGCTCATGGGTGCCATCTTTCTAGCTTTTCTACATTCACACAAAAGCACATTTCTTACTGTGGAGGCCCACATTTCAGGTCACTTCTGGGATGCTGTGTGCTCCCGAGGCTTGACAGAATCCATCTTTTCTCCGCATAAGGGGCTGCAATAACTCGGTTTTGTTTTCCTTTCTTTTTAATGTAGCGATCCTTGGCATGCATACGCTGATGAGTAACCAGCAGTACTACGAGGCACTCGGGAGCACCACCATAGTTAACAAGGAAGGCCTGAACAGTAAGTATGATTTACAGCTGTTCTGGAGTATTTGGTTGACAGACTCAAAGCTGCTAGTGGGCTATTGACTGTGATTATTTTTTAACAATATTTTCTAACCTGATTTTTCTCATTATGTCAAATTCCCCTAAGAGGTATGAACCAACACAGGACCCACTTATATTGCCAGAATTGTAAAAGTGTGAAATCTGGTGCATCTGGGATGGGCGAAGGGGAAAGCATGTGGCTTTCATTGCTCGATAGCGCCCCCTGATGCTCACCTAATAGAATGGGACTGACAGTGACCTTACAGGAGATGGTACGTTCTCTCTAGAGCTAGTCCGAGAATCAACATTTTTCTCACAAGGAATTTCAAACAAGTCCTTGGTTTGGAAGTTTCAGTTTTCCCATTGGAAGTTTTAAAACAAAAGGTTTGTTTTGACCTGGAATTTCAATTTAAATGTAATTTCATTTTCTTTAAACCAAAAAAACAAAGCGACATTTAAAAAAAAAATGAAAATGTTTGTTTAGATATTTTCCTGTGGCAGAATGAAATTGTGTTTTTTGGCCGAGAAAGAACTTTCTGCATGAACAATGTGGAACAGCTTTAGTTCTGTGCTCGGAGTCCAAGCCTGTGAGGGCCGGTTCCTGGCATGGGGGCAGAACGGTGGCCCCAGATCTCATTTCAAACAGACAAATAACAGAATGCAGTCAGAGCAAATCCTGAAATGGCTGAAGCATTTAGGTTGTGACTTGTCTGACACTTAGTGCATATTGCTTCCTCCTCTCCCCACCCTTATTCTATAGTATCCATGTACTCTAGTCTACTACAGGGAAACCAGTGGGTCAGAACCTCCGCTGGTGTCAATCGGTGTGGTGCCACTGAAGTTTAATGGAGAGATGCTGATTTGTAGCAGTTGAGGATCTGGCCCCATATATGAATTATAGAAATGTCATTGACTGAGTAACAAACTGATGACATGTTACTGTGTATTAGAATATGGCTTTGTCCATAGCAACATTCTGATTGGCCTTTGTGATGATGTCTGACCTGTCACATGCCAGCTACCAACAATGTTCTTGTTGTAGCTGGGACCTCATTGTTAAAAAGAAATAAAAGGAAGATCCTCCTTCAGCCCCAGTTGTTAACATTTTTTTAAAGAAAAAATACACAGGAAGATTTTTACTCTTTTTACCGTATTTCCCTTCCACCTGCATTTAACACAATGGCTACAGGGAATTTCCTCAGAAAATTATGACTCCTTCTCAGAGAAGTTGTCACTGTGGGTGCCCCACGGGAGGTGTGCGCCTGTCCGTGCACTTTGAACACGGCAGCCCTTATGGCAGATCCACCCTTCACAGTTTTTTACTGGGACAAGGTGACTCCATCCACATTCTCCTTTCCGGCCCAAGGACTCATCGGACTTCCACGTAAACCAGGACATTTAGTTTCCAGACTAGCACAGACTTCACACTTCAAGGGAAGAAGCTAGTTTTCATGCTCCAGATGTGAGACGAGCCCTTGCATTCTACCTCAAGAGAATTAACCGTTTTTGCCCAGTCACCCAGTTTTATGAGATCCCTTTGTAACTCTTCACAGTCTGCTTGCGACTTAACTGTCTTGAATAGTTTTGTACCATCTGCAAATTTTGCCACCTCACTCTTTACCCCTTTTTCCAGATCATTTATGAATATGTTAAATAGTACTGGTCCCAGTACAGACTCCTGGGGACACCCCTATTTACCTCTCTCCATTCTGAAAACTGACCATTTATTCCTATCCTTTGTTTCCTATCTTTTAACCAGTTACTGATCCATGAAAAGGCCTTTCCTCTTATCCCATGAGAGCTTACTTTGCTTAAGAGCCTATGGTGAGGGACCTTGTCAAAGGCTTTCTGAAAATCTAAGTACACTATATACACTGGATCACCCTTGTCCACAAGCTTCTTGACCCCCTCAAAGAATTCTAGTAGATTGGTGAGGCATGATTTTCATTTACAAAAAACATGTTGACTCTTCCCCAACAAATCATGTTCATCTGTGTGTCTGACAATTTTGTTCTTTACTATAGTTTCAACCAGTTTTCCTGGTACTGAAGTTAGGATTACCGGCCTGTAATTGCCAGGATCGCCTCTGGAACCTTTTTTTAAAATTGGCATCACATTAGCTATCCTCCAGTCATCTGGTACAGAAGCTGATTTAAATGATAGGTTTCATACCATAATTAGTAGTTCTTCATTTTCACATTTGAGTTCCTTCAGAAATCTTGGGTGAATACCACTGGGTCCTGGTGACTTCTTATTGTTTAATTTATCAATTTGTTCTAAATTGCCCTCTTTCTTAGGCCTTTTCAGAGTTTCATCAAAAAAAGTTATGTCGACGACCAAAAAGCACTATAATAACATTGCTATTGCATGTTCACACTATGCTAGGGTTACCATACGTCCGGATTTTCCTGGACATGTCCGGCTTTTTGGTCCTCAAATCCCCGTCCGGGGGGGAATTCCAAAAAGCCGGACATGTCAGGGAAAATAGGGCGGGGTCGTGGGGCTTGGTTCCGCGCTGGGGCCGGAGCCAGAGCCGCTGGGGCCGGCGGTGCTCGGCTGCCGGCCGGCGCCGCTCACCCGGGGCCGGGGCCAGTGCTGGACGGGCCGGTGTCCTGGGACCCGATCCGAGCTGGAGTCGCCGGGGCCGGAGCCGCTCGGCCGGTGCCCCGGGGCTGGAGCCGCTCGGCTGGGGCCGGTGCCCGTGCCCCGGGGCCCGAACTGAGCTGGAGCCGCCGGGGCAGGCCGGAGCTGCTCAGCTGGGACCAGCGCGCTCGGCCGGAACCAGGGCCGGTGCCCCGGGGCCCGAGCCGAGCCGGGCCGGAGCCGCCAGGGCCGGGGCCGGAGCCACTCGGCCGGGACCCATGCCCTGGGGCCTGAGCTGAGCTGGAGCCGCCGGGGTGGGCCGGGGCCGGCGCACTCGGCCGGAACCAGGGCCGGCGCCCCATGGCCCGAGCCGGGTCGCAGCCGCTCGGCCAGGGCCAGTGCCCGTGCCCCGGGGCCCGAGCCGAGCTGGAGCCGCCGGGGCGGGCCAGAGCTGCTCGGCCAGGGCCAGCGCGCTCGGCCGGAACCAGGGCCGGTGCCCCAGGGCCCGAGCCGAGCTGGAGCTGCCAGGGCCGGGGCGGGCCAGGCCAGGCGCCCCAGGGCGTGAGCCAAGCCGGGCCGGAGACGCCGGGGCCAGAGTTGCTCAGCCGGGGGGGCCAGACTGGGCCGTGCCTCTTCGTGCCCCCACCCCAGCTTACCTGCTGCCTGCCTGTTTCAGGCTTCCCGTGAAAATTTGATTTGCAGGAAGCAGGAGGGGGGAGGAGCAGGGGGGCGGAGCGTTCAGGGGAGGGGGCGGAGTTGGGGCGGGGACTTTGGGAAAGGGGCGGAGTTGGGTGGGGCCGGGGCGGGGAAGGGGCGGAGTTGGGGGCGGGGCCCCTTGGAGTGTCCTCTTTTTGTTATTTTAAAATATGGTAACCCTACACTATGCTCCTTCTGTCAGCGTCCATACTTGGTGCTCTAGCATGGACAGTGAGAGTAGTGCACTGTGGGTAACTATCCCACAGTGCTACTCACCACCTTATGCTGCTAGGACTTGTGGGTTGGTGGAATGGATTACAGCGCATCATGCATGTGGGCTTAATGTCCCATGATGCATTGTTTTCTGTCCCAGCATTCCATGGGCTTCTGGCTTTGGTTCACAGCTTTTTTCAGTGGCCTTTGTTTGCTGTCTGCCTGCCATCTCTGTGTGAAAGGATAGATCCTGCATTGCTCTCTGCTGCTCTGTTAAATGTCATTAACACATCACGGATGGCAGTGCATTTAAAGTTCCTAACTGAACAGGATTCAGACTTGCCTTGTGACATGGATGGGAGCAACGTACGATTACTTTTGGTATTCATGAAGCAGCTGCACACAGTGGACCATCGCTTTTGGGCTTGTGAAACTAGCACTGAGTGGTGGGATCATATTGTCATGCAGGTCTGGGATGACGAGCAGTGGCTGCAGAACTTTCGGATGTGGAAAGCCACCTTCCTGGAACTGTGTGTGGAGCTCACCCCCGCCCTGCGGTGCAAGGACACCAGAATGAGAGCTGCCCTCTTGGTGGAGAAGCGTGTGGCAATTGCAGTGTAGAAGCTGGTGACTCCAGACTGCTACTGGTCAGTCACTGTAACAAGGTCGGGACTCACCCCCACGGCGCCTCCTACTGGTTACTCCGGGAATTAGCTCAGTCCAATGGAGCGTCCCCTCTTGGTGGTATTCCGCCCGTTGTCTTGCCCTCGGTTGGCTTCTGAGCCCACGTCGCTCACCAACTCGCGGCGTCCTCTTCAGGACCACTGCCCTCCGGCAGTGCCCCTTAGTCCTTCCACACCCCCTTCCGGGCAGGGGTGTCAATCAGCAGTCTCTATGTCCGGCCACCGTAGTCAACCACACACCCCAAAGTCTAATCCCTCCTGTCAGGGATCTGGTGTGGTCTGTAATGGCTGCTCCCTACGGCCAATGGCGGGGTGTACTGCAAGGGGGGAACGGGGGGACCCAGGCCCTCCCTCTACTCTGGGTCCCGACCCAGGGACCCTCTGGCGGCAGCCTCGCTGTCCTCCTTCTCTCCCCTCATCTGTCCGCTTCCCTGGGCCGCTTCCCCTACGGCCCTTTGCACCCGCTAGGCCCTTCCCTTCAAGGCCTGCAGTCTGGCAGGCCTCAGGCTAGAGCTCCCCTCTGCTCCCTGAGCCTGGCCAGCACTGCACTGTCCGCGGTGCTGGTCTCCCTGCTCTGGAGACAGACTTTCCCCTGTCGAAGGCCTGGGACAGACTGACTGCTCTCTCCCTGAGCAGCCTTTTTATAGGGCTGAGCCGGGCCCTGATTGGCTGTCTCCAACCTGGGCCCTGATTGGCTCCCAGTAAGCTCTTCTCCTATTGGCTGTGCGTCTGCGCAGGCCCACTGGCCTGGCGCAGCCCATACTCTCAGGGAGTGGGGCAGCCGCCCCACTACAGTCACAAATCAGTTTGGAGTTGGGAAGTCGACTGTTGGGGCTGCATTAACACAACTGTGCAGGGCCATTAATCGCATCCTGCTGCGAAGGACTGTGACTCCTGGCAATGTGCGTGAAATAGTGGACGGCTTTTCAGAAATGGATTTCCCTAACTGCGGTGGGGCGATAGATGGCACACATAACCCTATTTTGGCACCAGACCACCTTGCAATGGAGTACAACACTAGAAAGGGGTATTTCTCCGTGGTATTGCAGGCTCTTGTGGATCACCGCAGCTGTTTCACTAACATAAACGCTGGATGGTCTGGGAAGGTGCATGATGCACATATTTTCAGGAACGCCAGTGTCAGGGATCCCCCTCTCACTCTGAACTCTGGGGTACAGATGTGGGGACCCGCATGAAAGACCCCCTAAGCTTATATTCTACCAGCTTAGGTTAAAACTTCCCCAAGGCACAAATTCCTTTCCTTGTCCTTGGACGGTATTGCTGCCACCACCAAGTGATTTACACAGAAATTCAGGGAAGGGTCACTTGGAATCCCTATTCCCCAAAAATATTCCCCCAAGCCCCTTCACCCCCTTTCCTGGGGAGCCTTGAGAATAATATACCAACCCGTTCCCTTCGCAATGTGAGCCCAGACCAGACCCTTTGTCTTCAAGACACTGAAAATCAATCAGGTTATTAAAAGAAGAACTTTATTTAAAAAGAAAAAAGTAAAAGAATCACACCTGCAAAATCAGGATGGAAGGTAACTTTACAGTGTAAATAAAAGATTTAAAACACAGAGGATTCCCCTCTGGCTCAGCTTCACAGTTACAAAAACAGGAATAAAACTACCTCTGTAGCATAGGGAAAATTCACAAGCTAAAACAAAAGATAACCTAACGCATTTCCTTGTCTACTTACAATTTCTGTGGTTTTAGATCTATTATTCCAGGTATATTTTCAGGAGATGTTGTACCTGCTTGGTCTCTCCCTCCATCCAGAGAGGGAACAAAACAAAGAGAGAGCAAACAAAACTTTCCCCTCCCAGATTTGAAAGTATCTTCTTTTCTCATTGGTCCTTCTGGTCAGGTGCCAACTAGGTTATTTGACTTACTTAACCCCTTACAGGTAAGGCGATTCAGTACAGCTGCCAAGGAGGGATTTTATGCTACCCTTCTCTCTATATTTATGACACCCCCCCCAAATCACAGACAGTGCTGGACAGCCTGTTCCACACTGGCTGTGATTTCTTCCTGGAGCACTAGGAGAAAAGAGAGTTAATAAGACACATGCCCCTATAGACATACTACTGATTATATAAAGAACTAACAGTATTTTCCACATTTTAAAGATGATTTTAACCAGATGACTCTGGGAAACTTTCACGGGAGAGTGCATCAGCCACTTTGTTAGAAGCTCCCGAAATGTGTTGTATTTCAAAATCAAAATCTTGGAGAGCTAAACTCCACCGAAGAAGTTTCTTGTTATTTTCCTTGACCGGGTGAAGCCACTTCAGTGCAGCATGGTAGGTCTGCAGGTGGAAACGTATGGGCGTAGCTTCTCCAGAGTGAACACAATGGCGTAACATTCCTTCTATGTGATTGACCAGTGGCTTTCCCTCTCAGACAGTTTTTTGCTGAGAAACACGACAGGATGGAATTCTTGATCCGGTCCTTCCTGCATTAAAACTGCTCCCACACCACGCTCAGACACATCTGTGATTACTAGGAAAGGTTTGTCAAAGTCTGGGGCCCTTAGCTCAGGGTCAGACATGAATATCACTTTAAGCTGGTTAAAGGCCTTCTGACACTCTTCACTCCACTGAACTGCATTTGGCTGTTTCTTTTTGGTCAGGTCTGTCAGTGGGGCGGCGATTTGGCTGTAGTTCGGTACAAATCGCCTGTAATATCCGGCCAAGCCTAAGAAGGATTGAACCTGTTTCTTTGACTTTGGGACAGGACACTTTTGGATAGCATTCACTTTAGCCTGTAGGGGTGTGATAGTTCCTTGACCCACCTGGTGTCCAAGGTAAGTCACTCTGTTTAGGCCTATTTGACACTTTTTAGCCTTAACAGTTAGTCCTGCCTCCCTTATGAGCTCGAAGACTTTTCGTAGATGCTCCAGTTGTTCTGCCCATGAATCAGAAAATATGGCCACATCATCAAGGTAGGCGACTGCAGATTCTCCCAATCCTGCTAGGAGACTATCAACAAGTTTCTGGAAGGTGGCGGGTGCATTTCGCAGCCCGAAAGGGAGCACATTAAATTCATACAGCCCCTTATGGATGATGAAGGCTGACCTTTCCTTGGCGGATTCATCTAACGGTACTTGCCAGTACCCCTTGGTTAAGTCTAAGGTGGAGATGAACTGGGCACATCCCAGTTTCTCCAGTAGCTCATCTGTGCGTGGCATTGGATAGTTGTCTGGGCGAGTTACAGCATTTAGCTTACAGTAGTCCACACAAGTGTATTTCCCCATCTGGTTTAGGAACCAGAACCACTGGAGATGCCCATGCACTCTCAGAGAGGCGGATTACACCCATCTGTAGCATGTCCCGGATCATAGAATCATAGCATCATAGAATATCAGGGTTGGAAGGGACCTCAGGAGGTCATCTAGTCCAACCCCCTGCTCAAAGCAGGACCTAATCCCAACTAAATCATCCCAGCCAGGGCTTTGTCAAGCCTGACCTTAAAAACCTCTAAGGAAGGAGATACCACCACCACTTCCTTGGTAACCCATTCCAGTGCTTCACCACCCTCCTAGTGAAAAAGTTTTTCCTAATATCCAATCTAAACCTCCCCCACTGCAACTTGAGACCATTACTCCTTGTTCTGTCATCTGCTACCACTGAGAACAGTCTAGATCCATCCTCTTTTGAACCCCCTTTTAGGTAGTTGAAAGCAGCTATCAAATCCCCCCTCATTCTTCTCTTCTGCAGACTAAACAATCCCAGTTCCCTCAGCCTCTCCTCATAAGTCATGTGCTCCAGCCCCCTAATCATTTTTGTTGCCCTCCGCTGGACTCTTTCCAATTTTTCCACATCTTCTTGTAGTGTGGGACCCAAAACTGGACACAGTACTCCAGGTGAGGCCTCACCAATGTCGAATAGAGGGGAACGATCACGTCCCTCGATCTGCTGGCAATGCCCCTACTTATACAGCCCAAAATGCCATTAGCCTTCTTGGCAACAAGGGCACACTGTTGACTCATATCCAGCTTCTCGTCCACCGTAACCCCTAGGTCCTTTTCTGCAGAACTGCTGCCTAGCCACTCGGTCCCTAGTCTGTAACAGTGAATGGGTTTCTTCCGTCCTAAGTGCAGGACTCTGCACTTGTCCTTGTTGAACCTCATCAGGTTTCTTTTGGCCCAATCCTCTAATTTGTCTAGGTCCCTCTGTATCCTATCCCTACCCTCCAGCGTATCTACCACTCCTCCCAGTTTAGTGTCATCTGCAAACTTGCTGAGAGTGCAGTCCACGCCATCCTCTAGATCATTAATGAAGATATTGAACAAAACCGGCCCCAGGACCGACCCTTGGGGCACTCCGCTTGAAACCGGCTGCCAACTAGACATGGAGCCATTGATCACTACCCGTTGAGCCCGACGATCTAGCCAGCTTTCTATCCACCTTATAGTCCATTCATCCAGCCCATACTTCTTTAACTTGCCGGCAAGAATACTGTGGGAGACCGTATCAAAAGCTTTGCTAAAGTCAAGGAATAACACATACACTGCTAATAACACATCCACTGCTAATAACACATCTCACGTTCTATAGCAGTTTTGGCTTGAGGAGCCACACGGTAAGGTTGGGCTCTAATTGGGCGAGCGTTACCTGTGTCAATGGAGTGGTATGCCCGTTCAGTCCATCCTGGGGTGGCTGAGAACATCGGTGTGAAGCTAGTGCACAGCTCCTTGATCGGCTGTCGCTGCATACGTCCGAGGGTCATGAAGAGGTTCACCTCTTCCACGCCACCATCACTTTTTCCTTCGTAGTAGACACCTTCAGGCCACTCTGCGTCATCTCCTCCCTGGGCTGTAAACTGAAAAACCTTTAATTCTCTGGAATAAAAGGGCTTTAGAGAATTAACATGGTACACTTTAAGCTTTAGGTTTGAGGTTGGGGACGCTATGAGATAGTTAACAGCTCCCAGGCGCTCTTGGACCGTGAATGGCCCTTCCCACGACCCTTCCATCTTATGGGCCTGGAGCGCCTTCAAGACCATGACCTGGCCCCCTACTTTGAAGGAACGCTCTCTGGCATGTTTATCATACCAGGCCTTTTTCTCTTCCTGAGCATCTTTTAGGTTTTCGTTAGCAAGGGCTAAAGAGTGTCGGAGGGTGTTTTGTAGGTTTTTACAAAGTCCAGAATGTTAGTTCCTCCCATTGCTACTTCACCAACTGTAATGGCCCCTTAACCTCACGGCCATATACAAGTTCAACTGGTGAAAAGCCCAAACTGGGATGTGGTACAGCCCTGTCGGCAAAGAGCAACTGCTGCAACACTAGGTCCCAATCATTGGAGTCAGGGCCTGCTTTAGGCCGATTCCCTGGAATCGGGCCCTGCGCCTTAGGCACCATTTAAATTTTTTAATTCTTTGTACTCACCCGGAGGAGGTCCGCTCTGGGTCTTCAGCGGCATTTCGGTGGGGGGGGGGAGGATTTAAGTGCCGCGGAAGACCTGGAACCGAGTGAAGGACCCCCCACCACCGAAGTGCCGCCGAAGACCCGGACCGCCGCCTGGTATTCGAATCGGGCCCCGCAGGTCCTAAAACCAGCCCTGATTGGCGTGCTCATTTACGAATTTACGTATCATGGCCCCCAAAGTTCCATTAAACTTCTCCACCAGGCCATTTGTTTGATGGTGGTAAGGGGTGGCAACCAAGTGGTTCACCCCATGAGCTTCCCAAAGACTTTTCATGGTCCCTGCCAAGAAATTAGTTCCCGAATCCATAAGGACGTCGGAGGGCCAACCTACCCTGGCAAAAATGTCTGTTAATGCCTGGCACACACTTTTAGCCCTGGTGTTGCTTAGAGCTACTGCTTCTGGCCATCCGGTGGAAAAATTCAGGGAAGTCAGTATGTACTGCTTTCCTCTGGGTGTCTTTTTAGGGAAAGGACCCAGAATATCGACAGCAACTCACTGAAATGGAACCTCAATTATGGGGAGTGGCTGGAGAGGGGCTTTGACCTGGTCTTTCCCACTCTTTGGCACACCTCACAAGACCGGACATAGGTAGAAACGTCCTTGCCCATTTCCCTCCCAGTGGAATGACTTCCCCAAACGATCTTTGGTCCTGTTCACCCCAGCATGGCCACTAGGATGATCATGGGCTAAGCTCAAGAGCTTTACCCAGTACCTAGTTGGAACTACCAACTGTTTTTGAGGATGCCAGTCCTCCTGATGCCCACCAGAAAGAGTTTCCTTATATAAAAGTCTTCTTTCTACAACAAACCGGGACCTATTAGAAGAGCTGAGAGGTGGTGGGTTGCTCCGTGCTGCCGTCCAAGCTCCCTTGAGGCTCTCATCTGCTTCCTGCTCGGTCTGGAACTGCTCCCTTGACGCTGGAGACATCAGTTCCTCACTGGATTGTGGACTTGGGCTTGGTCCCTCTGGAAGTGATGTAGGTGATAGGGTTGTTTCTGTTGACTGTGAACCGCTCTCCGCTGGTACATTAGGTTGTATCTCAGGCTTTGGCTGAGCCTCTTGTGCAGGTTTAGCTGCTGCTGCCGGTGCAGACTTGGTGATGCCCTCTGGCGTTGGAGTTGCAGACGGGGTTGCAAGCGCTGGATTCAGTGCTGGCAATGGTTCTGGTGCTGGTTGCTCCGCCAGTTCCGGTTCTGGGACTGGCTCTGTCTGGGTCTCTGGGACTGGATCCACTACTGCTGTCGCAGATGTTGGCATGGGGTCCAGTTCCACCACCTCAGTCTGGGTCTCTGGTAACACAGACAGGGCTCTTGTAGAAGGCGCAAGAATGGAGCTAGGTGTGAAGGCTTGCTTAGCCTGGCTGCAGGTGACAATTCCCACCCTCTTGGCTAGCTTCACATGGTTGGCCAAGTCTTCCCCCAGCAGCATGGGAATGGGATAATCATCATAGACTGCAAAAGTCCACATTCCTGACCAGCCCTTGTACTGGACAGGCAACTTGGCTGTAGGCAAGTTAAAAGAGTTTGACACGAAGGGTTGAATCATCACTTGGGCCTCTGGGTTGATGAATTTGGGGTCCACTAAGGATTGGTGGATAGCTGACACCTGTGCGCCAGTGTCCCTCCACACGATAACCTTCCTGCCCACATTCACAGTTTCCCTTCGCTCTGAGGGTATGTGGGAGGCATCTGGGTCTGAGGACCTTTGTTGTGACCCTGGTGCAATGAACTGCAATCTATTGGGGTTTTGGGGGCAGTTGGCCTTCACATGCCCCAGTTTGTTACATTTAAAACATCACCCAGCTGACTGGTCAGTGGGGCGAGGTGGGTTGCTGGAGAATGGTGTGGTGGGACGATAAGGTGTCTGGGGTTTTCCTTGGGGTGTAGGTCGGGCCTTGGACTGCCCCCGGTGGTAGGGTATTGGTTCGGGGTGTCCCTTCTGATATCCGCCCAAACTGTGACCAGGGTTGTTCCTCTCTGCTACCTCCACCTGTCTTGTTCCGATTTGCCCCACCTCTCTGATGGTCTGGGACTGCTTGTATTGATCAGCATGAGAAGCAAGACTTTCTGCTGAGTTCATTTTCTTATCCCATAAGCACTGTTTTACATCATCATTGGACATAATCAGGAACTGCTCCTGTACAACCAAATCACACATTCCTTCAAAGCTAGTTACACCTCTTCCTTTGACCCATTTATCTAACAGATCCTTCATCTGGTTTCATAAGCCACATTACTTAGTCCAGACCCCCTCTTAAGGGTTCTAAATTTTACTCTGCAAGTTTCAGGTGTAATTTGAAATTGCTTCAAAACCAAATCCTTAGATTTATCATAGTCAGAAGCATCCTCAATAGGCATCTTGATGACTATGTCCAGAGTTCTTCCAGTCAATTTTGCCATTAACGTAGTCATTTTTTGATCATCAGGAATTGCATGGAGGGTGCACAGTCTCTCAAAGGTGATGAAATATTCAGCAATGTCACTGGATTCATCATACTGCGGACATAGTCGCTCCCATTTGTGGATTTTTGGGGAAGTGGAGCCAGCTGCTGAAGGGTTCCGTCTCTTCCACTCCATCACCTCCAGTTCATGCTTCCTCTCTCTTTCCTTCTCCTCCTGAGCATGCTGCCTCTCTCTTTCCCTCTCCTCCTGAGCAGCTTTTTCTCTGGCTACTTGTGCATCAATCTCCATTTGTTTGAATTCCATTTGTCTTTCATGTTCCTTCTTTTTCTCTTCAGCCTCCAACCTGGCTAATTCCAATTTCTTCTGGACCTCACTTTCCATCATTTTTGCTAACCTTCCTGCCCTTACTGTAGCCTAGCCCGAGAGCTAGAAAAAAAAACAGCTTGTGAATTCTCTTTCTGTAGCTTAACTACTCTGCCCTCAGGCAAAGAAAAAAAAAACTCCAGCTGCTCTCAGCTTAAAAAAAAAAAGTATCCCTTAAAAAAACTCCGTTTTTTTTTCAGGCTGAGCCTTTTGCCTGCCTGTTCTTCCTCAGGCAGCAAAGGAAAAAAAAAAACACTCCCTGGCTTTCAAGCAGCCAAAAGGAAAAATGTATCCTTTTAAAATCCTGAGGTCTGTGCTTCTGGTTCAAAATGATCCCACCACATTGCCACATGTCAAGGTTCCCCCCCACACACTCTGAACTCTGGGGTACAGATGTGGGGACCCGCATGAAAGACCCCCTAAGCTTATTTCTACCAGCTTAGGTTAAAAACTTCCCCAAGTCACAAATTCCTTTCCTTGTCCTTGGATGGTATTGCTGCCACCACCAAGTGATTTGCACAAAAATTCAGGGAAGGGTCACTTGGAATCCCTATCCCCCCAAAATATCCCCCCAAGCCCCTTCACCCCCTTTCCTAGGGCGGCTTGAGAATAAAATACCAACCAATTGCATTTGCAATGTGAGTACAGACCAGACCATTTGTCTTCGGGACACTGAAAATCAATCAAGTTCTTAAAAGAAGAACTTTATTTAAAAAGAAAAAAATTAAAGAATCACAACCAGCCTGTACAGAAAGCTGCAAACAGGGACTTTTTTTCCAGACCAGAAGATGCCAGTGGGGGATTTTGAAATGCCCATAGTGGTCCTGGGAGACTAGCATACACCTTACTCCCATGGCTCATGAAGCCTTACACGGGAAACCTGGATAGCAGTAGGGAGCACTTCAATAATAGGTTCAGGATGACTGTGGAATGTGCATTTGGCAGATTAAAGGCGTGTTGGTGGTGCCTTTCTGGCAGGTTAGATCTGAATGAGGAGAATATTCCCATGGTCATAGCTGCCTATTGTACGCTGCATAATATTTGTGAGGGTAAGGGTGAAAGGTTTGCTCGGGGTGGACTGCTGATGCACTGCGCCTGGCAGCTGATTTTGAGCAGCCTGATACCAGGGCTATTAGAGGGGCACAATGGGGGAGGGGATAATTCGAGTCAAGGAAGCTTTGAGCCAACACTTTGAGAATGAGAACCAATAATGTATATTTCTATGCTGCAAACTGCAATGATTTATTAAATCGAGTTTTCTTAGGAAGCACTTGCGATGATTCGTGGTCTAGGATTTCAGTAAGCAAAGGATTAAACTGCCTGTGTATGTCTTGCTGCTGTCTTCTATCTCAATTTGTAGGACATAACTAAAGAGCAGTTATCTTTCAGATTCTTTGTTTTTACTAAACAAACAATCAACACACACACAAACGCTTAGTGGGAAAAGAAGGGACCACGGAAGAGCTGTGCATAGGTCCAGCTATCATTTTGAAAGCTGTTTGAGCGGGTGGGATGAATGGAAAACGGAGATGTTCCAGAAAGTGTAAGGGAATGTATGGGTGGAGTTGGGAGGGGCATGGAAAACAGTTCTGAATGTGCTGCAGAGGAGGGAAGGCACGCATCTGCTGTGACTGCAGTATTATGAAAAACTTATGCATCTCTGTTTTTATCATCTGCTTAGTGACATCCAAGAAAAAGTTCTGATTTTCTTTTCTGTCCGGCTGTTCAATTTCTCTCTACTCCCTGCGTTCCCTTTTTACTGCATCAGAGTATTGCAGGACCTCCTGGAACATGTCTCCTGGCTCCATCTTAGCCGCTTTCTTATCTGGCGGAAGCGCTCCCCTGGTGTGTAGGGGGCTCCCCTGAAGGCCACATCTGCAGCAGCACAAGAAACAATACACAGAAGCATGATTGTTAGTTCATGCACAACATTGAATCATTGCAGTTTAGCACACCCCTTGTAACATACCAAGCACTTTCTCACTGCCCTTGGCAAGCACACATCTCAGTGAACACACCAGGCACGGTGAGATTAGTCCAAGGGGGGAGGGGCATTCTACCTGGGGTAAACAGCAGTGGTGCTTATGAAAGGGTTGTGGTGCAGGTGACTAGGGACAATATTGTAAATGCTCCAACACTTTTCCACAGGCGGAGGTCATTGAAGCAGATATCTCACTCCTGAGGGTAACCAAGGAAGCAAGGCTGCAACTGCTGCATGCTTGCGGCTTCCGACCTGGTCCCTGTGCTGCTCGCCTGTATGCAGCTTTGGTTTGCACAAGTGATTGCTGAGTGGCGTGGGAAAGTTTCATTCAATGGGGGAAGGAACAAAGCAGCTCTGCCAAGGAACCTCCGACAAAGGACTACCAAGTACCTCTAGGAAAGTTTCCTAGAGATCTCTCTGGAAGATTCCTGTGAAATCTCAGTGTGCATCTGAGTATTCCACGGCACTGCTTAGCTGCACAGGAAAATGTCCAGCACACAGAAACACAGCCAGACTTGTACATTTTCTATCCTTTCACCTACTTCTGCAATACACGAAGCAAATGAGCACCATCAACTCAAAAAAACCACTTACCAGGGGTCTCCTCTCCTGCTTCTTGCGTGCCAGAGTGGGAGTGCTGGGACTGGCTAGACCATTCCAGCGTGGAGAACAGTTCTTGACTGGCCAGCCCACCTGGCAAACCCGCCGTGGGAGCCACATAATTCCCTAACTCCACCTCCTCGTCCATGACTCCATCCTCTGAGTTAGGTCACCTTTCCACCGCCTCCAGCCCCACCAAAGCATCCATGGGGCTCTTGGCAATGGAGGTGGGGTCGTCGCCGAGGATAGTGTCCAACCATAGGCGTCAACTTCTGTTCCCACTGGTGGGTGCTTGACCCCACCTCTGCCCCGCCCCCACCCTGCCTCTTCCCACCCCGTTCCGCCTCCACCCTGCCCCCATTCCACCCCCTTCCCCAAGTCCCCACCCCCGCCCTGCCTCTTCCCACCCCTGTTCCGCCTCCACCCCGCCCTCATTCCACCCCCTTCCCCAAGTCCCCACCCCCGCCCTGCCTCTTCCCACCCGTTCTGCCTCCACCCCACCCTCATTCCACCCCCTTCCCCAAGTCCTCACCCCGCCTCTTCCCCGCCTCCTCCCTTGAGCGCGCTGTGTCCCCACTCCTCCCCCTCCCTCCTGGAGCACCGCCAAACAGCTGTTTGGCAGTGGGCAGAAGTGCTGGGAGGGAGGACGAGGAGCAGGAACGTGGCACGCTCAAGGGAGGAGGCAGGGAAGAGGTGGGGGAAACTCGGCTGCTGGTGGGTGCGGAAAACCCACTAATTTTTCCCCGTGGGTGCTCCAGCCCCGGAGCACCCACGCAGTCGGTGCCTATGCATCCAACTCCTTATAGAATAGGCAGGAGGCCTTCAGGACAGCACCAGTGCGACAGTTTGCCATCCTTGCCTTCTGGTATGCTGGCCTCAGCTCCTTTATCTTTGTTCTGCACTGCTCTGTGTTCTGATTGTATCCCTTTTCACACAAGCCATGAGAAATCTGGCCCTAGGTATCAAAATTCCTATGGAGCCCAGCTGCAACTGCACAGCCTCCTCTCCCCAAATACTGAGCAGATCCAACAGCTCTGCATTAGTCCCAATGGGAGATGGACCCGGGTTGCAGCATGGAGCCACCATGGTCAGCTGGGAAGATGCGATGTGAGCTCTTCATGCCGAGCAAACAAGAAGTGGAATTTTAAAAATTTGTGGGGCTTTAAATGGGGAGGGATGGATGGTTGTTTATATGGCCGCAGGGCAGCAACGTTCGAACTGCTGACCAGAGTGGTCAGGATGGGCATTGTGGGACACCTCCTGGAGCCAATTAAAGCAGTAAAATCAAGCGCGGTGTCTACATTGGCACTTTGCTGCTAAAAACCCTATGTCTCTCGTGGAGATGGTTTTATTTTGTCGCCAATACTGAAGAGTTTTGTCACCAAAAGTGGCACTGCAGTGTGCACACCTCCACTGTTTTGCTGCCAAAAGCTGCCTTTTGCTAACAAAACTCTGTAGTGTAGACAAGGCCTGAGTTTTCCAAGACTGGGGTTTTCTTTTTAGTTTCAAGTTAACTGAATTCTAATGGTCCACCATTGTCTTTTCTTGGCTGGACAACGGGTGGGTACTTGAAGTGAGGCCTTGCCTACACTACACGATTTTGTCAGCAACAGGCAGCTTTTGCTGACAAAACAGTGGAGGTGTGGTGTACACACTACTTTTGGCGGCAAAACTGCTGTTTTGCCGACAAAATAAAACCACCTCGACGAGAGGCATGGAGCTTTTTGCAGAAAAATTAAAGTGACAAAGCATCAGTGTAGATGCTGCCATTCGTTATGTCAACATAACTGGCCTCCCCCAGTATCCCACAATGCCCACTGTGACCGCTCTGCTCACTGTTTTGAACTCGGCTGCCCTGCATCTAGCTACCTCCCCTTGCAAAACTCCCTGAAGCTTTGACATTCCTCAGCGGTGAGAGCGGAGGCTGTGGGAGAACTTGGAGGGAATCACAGAACCATTAATGTGGAATCGGCGGCAGGCAGAGCGGGCTGCTGCATGTGGGGAAGAGACGGCTGTGCTGTGCAGAGCCGGGGGCAGATGTGGGAGGGTGTCCCTCTCCCCCAGGATTGGTTGCTCAGGCTGCTGTCTGAACTTACAGAGACAGCTTGCCGACACACTGTCCCCCAACACACACACTTCCTCAACACACAGTGTCTCTCTCTCACATATATACTCCCCCTGCAATCTCTCACACACTTCCCCAACACACACACACTGTTTCTGTCACTCCACTCTCTCTCTCTCTCTCTCTCACACACACACACACACACTCTCTCTCCCTGTCACAGACTCACTCCCTCCTATCCCCACCACACACTTGGGCTGAAAAGCAGCTGGCAATCTAGTTGGATGCCCATGGAACAATGGGATTGAGAAACCTGCATCATGTGACGCTGTACCTGCCCCATGAGGCATTGCAAACGCTTCCCAAAGCACCTTGCAGCCAGTTACACAGTGGATAGCTACCACAATGCACTGCTCTCTGTGTCGATGCAAGAGCAGCTAGTGTGGATGTACTCTGCCAACACAAAGAGCATAGTGTGGACATGCAACAGTGGTTTAATTAAAGCGGCGTAACTTTTATCGACAAAACTCTGTAGTGTAGACAAGGCCTAAGCTTCGTGTGAACAGCTAGCTAGGGAGGAGCCGCTCCCTGCTGTGAGGCGTACTTGGCGTCGCAGTGCCGGCCATGAGCATACTATGCTATAGACAGAAATACATACAGAACCACAGGCTGTGTACAAGTCTCATAATGATCATCAAGTTCAGACCGTTTCATAAAAGACTTTACTTGATACACTTTTACAGTTGCATAAAACCAGTTGATTCAACAGCTTATTCTTTGGGGTTCAAACCCTGTTCTCCCCTTGGGGTGTCAGGACCCTGATTGTCACATGCAGTTACTGGAGTTCTTTGAGATGCTCTCTCTGAATGAGTGCTCTGCTATCTGCCCTCCTTCCCCTCTACTTTGGAGTCCTTGCTTCTGGCCAGGTTTCGTGGGTGAGAAGGAACTGGAACAGCGGAGGGACTGTCCTTCCCATATGCCCTCAGATTGGGGCACTAGGATATATAGAGCGTAGGTACGGACCCCACACACTGCTACCACAAATCTCCTATCAAAAGCACACAGGTGCATGCACACCTAAAGTGAAGCTGTAGAGAGAGAACGTCTCAAAGAACTCCAGTTACTATACAAGTAAGTAACCTCTCCTTATGTTACAGCCAAGATCCAACTGAGATCAGGGTCCCTTTGCGCCAGGCACTGTACGTATTTAACCCACTGGTGTTTGTGTGTTGTAGGGTGTCATCTGTGCCAATTCTCAGAGGATGTGAGTTGTTACTGCCCCTAGATGCAGAGGGGCTGTAGTAGCTTTTAGCGATGGGGGTCCCATCCCAATACATACACTGTAAGAGCTAGTCCCTGCCTTGACAAATTTACAGTCTAAACAGACAAGACAGACGAAGGTTACTTACGTGACCTGATATCTTCAGTTAGAACCTTCATCAACCAATTGATTCCTCCTTTCCTCGTGTCCTTTTTATGACAGGAAAAAACCAGCCCAAAACTGAGAGTGGCCTAAAGAAAGTGTCTTTCCACCCCATCTGATTTTTTTCATGTTGCTTTTTAATTGCAGGTGTGATTAAGCCCACGCAATATAAACCAGTTCCCGATGAAGAACCTAATTCAACAGATGTAGAAGAAACTTTGGAACGAGTAAAGAACAATGACCCTAAACTCGAGGAAGTCAACCTTAATAATATTAGGGTATTCAGCTTCCCCTTCCTACTGCAATTAACACTTCACAGGGAGACAGGATGTGTGCTATCTAGAGGACAAAGGCCAAGCACACCTTGCTGTGCAGGAGAATAGGTTATTGTCACAGCAGCCTGTGTTGGCCACTATTGGCAAAAGGACAAGTTATGGTTAGATTCTGAACTCCTTGCTTATGTAGAAATCGACAGGGTTGCTTGCAGAATAAGGCATTGCTCAACAGAAGTTAGGCATCAGAATCTGGCTTTGGGTTGTTTTAGGATGTTTTTGAGGGGGTTTCACAGTCTGTCATTAGAGCCTGCCTACAGTCAGAAAAAATACTGTGCTTTGGGTTTGCATTGTATTTACAGGGAAACCTAACAGTGCATGTGGCTAGATGTCATGTACAAACACGGTGCAAGACTGGCAGAGCAAGGAGCTTTCAAAATAATACACACGGAGTCCCTAGGTCAATGTTAGCTGCTTCACTGCAGGAATTTATTAGTAAAACTCTGTGCAGAAAAATTACACTGATGTAACACTAAGGCTGGTAATTTAATTTCACAAAAGTCAGTGTTTCGCATTGCCCTCTTGTGCTAATGATACTGTATTGTCTGCCAAAGGCTGTGTGGTACTGAACAATGTGGTATGTCTTGCAATGAAAGAGCTCATGTAGGCATCTGTGCATGGCTGTGAAGTTAAAAGTGCTGTGAGAAACCACCATTCTACATTACCTGACATGGCTCATTAAAATCTAGGCTTTTCTCTGGGCTTTTCTTGTTAAAGGTGACGTGCAAAGGACAAGAAATTGTGCTTGTATACGCTTATATTTGTCCTTAAACCTGCTAAAGGAGAGGGAAAGGAGTTCTAGTCTTGTACCTTAAAAACTTGGTTTCTGTTAACTTCTCTTTAACTCCTGTGCATGGGCAACGTGCCTTCGTTGCTGTTTTCGTTTGGCGGCTGGGAAAGCACCCATTACTGTTTTCTAGTCCAGTCCAACCATGGAAGGTAAAACCAAATACTCAAGTTAAAACAAGCAGAACTACCCACTCTTCCCTACCAGCTCTTTCTTTTTTCCACAGACCTCCCATAAAGAAGCAAATCAGGGCACATGCACAGCTTTGCAGGTCACCTTTTAAATGCACACACAGCACCAAATACATACACGCCAGCTGAATGATAATGGCTTCAGCTCCCTTCCTTGCCGGCCTACGCCCTCTGTATGTGTTTGAGTGATTATGTATTCAGATAAATGCAGATAAGGTTCCTGTGTGTGCAGTTAGCAATGCTGGTGCCATTAATTGCATGCGCACAGTCCTTAAAACCCTGGCACGTGTGCACATCCAGCCAGTTGCAACGTTCCATAGATAAAGGATTGCATTTTCAAAAGTGACTTGTGACTTAGGGGTGCAACTTGAGACCCCTGGAATGGAGCCTGACTCACAGGTGGCAGGGGCTCTCGAGGCGTCTCTAGTTGGACTAATGATCTGAAGTGCCACTTTTGAAAACATGGGCCAAAGATCCATGACTGCACTATTCACAGATGGGCGTACGAGTAGTCGTGTTAAAGCCATAGCACGCCAGTGATCCCGGGGAAGCACTCCTCATTGAGGACTATGGAAATGGTCACTTTGAAATTTTAAAGAGTCACTTGGAAGTTATCAGCGTCTGAAAAGGGTTTGTAAAGTATTGAATGGGAAAGAAATACTCTTAGCTTGTGAGAGCTCAGAACGGGCACACAGATACTTGCCAAACTCTCCTAGTTCTCCCCCGAAAGTCACCAGTGACAGAGGGAGGGAGAAGAGTGGGCCTGATTCTGAGAGTTGAGGATACACTGCCCCTCCACGAGCTGCTTAACTGTCAGGGTCAGGCTGTGATCCTGCAAGTGGAGCCTTCCGGCATAAGCACCATGCAGGTCGCTCGCTGGATCCAGGCCTGAGAAGGGCGATTATTTCCCAGCCATGACTTGGCGGTGGCTGGTGCAGTGCGATAGCAATATTAGAACTCGTGTACACCCCATGCTTTACCTACTCAAAGCACTCTGTAAACCTTAGCTACATAAAGCCCCACAATGCCCAGGGAGGTGAGCCGGTGACTATTGGCCCCATCTGACAAGTGGGGAACCCAAAATGTGGTGAGGTGACTTGCCCAAATCCAGGCAGTGAGTGAGTGGCAGAGCTGGGATCAGAGGGGAGGCATTCGTGTGCTGCTTGGCCCATGCTGACCATTGCTGGACTACAAGCACTACTTTACGATCTAGGTTTAGCTTTCTGCCTCTTCCTAAATAATCCAGTTGTGCCATTTCCACTATAAAGAAAGCTTGTTGTATTTCATACACCTAGTGCACGCTCCTTTTTAAAATATTTGTTTAAGGAGTGTACCGGGAATCTGAATAAAGATGACTGCCTTTCTGGGCCTTCTTTTCACAGAATATTCCCATACCGACTTTAAAAGCATATGCTGAAGCACTGAAGAATAATTCCTATGTAAAGAAGTTAAGCATAGTAGGAACAAGAAGCAATGACCCGGTAGCCTATGTAAGTACCAGACCATGCTGTGTGTGATGACAGGCTAATTGCTGTCGGAAGGTTGTTAGTGGAATTGTTGTCTTGCAAGGGCAATTGTTTAAAGCAACCTGCAAAGGGAAAAAAAATCTTGGTGCCCTTTTTTGTACCTTTATATAGTATGAAAAATGCCAGAGATGAGAAACTGAGGCACAGAGCGACTAAGTGACTTGCCCAAGGTGTCACAGGCAGTCTGTGTAGAAGCAGGGGCTTGAACTCGGGTCTCCAGAGTCCCAGGCTAGTGCACTGGGCCACTCTTCCTATTTATTATTCAATACCAATGCTCTCCCCTTTGTGACTGCAGGCACTGGCTGAGATGTTAAAAGCCAACGGTGTATTGAAGAGCTTGAATGTGGAATCCAACTTCATTTCTGGGTCCGGGATCCTGGCTCTGATCGAAGCACTCCAGCACAATACTTCACTGATTGAGCTCAAAATTGACAACCAGGTAAAACAAACCCCAACTGGACCTCTTAGATTGAATAAAAAATATTCTGTTGGGGGGCCTTGTATCAGAAAATGTGGGGTTTGGCTCACCTGATGTTTTCTGGACAATCACTCTAAAAAACCAACAACTGGTGGTGGGGGATAGTATGTGTAGATGGCTTGACAAGTGGCTAGTCCACATAGAGGATTACTGCCAGCTAATGGAGTAACTCCCTGAGGCCGAGCGGTAGAGCGCTGTGCTGAAGGTTCTGGCCGGGCAGTGTGGGGGGAGGCCCCGTGCAGTGTTTGCTGGCACTGTGAGATGTACTGTAGAGTCAGCAGGAGGCAGTCAGGGGATCAAAGACCAAAATAACAGGGCAGCCCTCAGTTGTAACCTGCTTTTCCATTCTCTTTTAATAAAGAGCCAGCCGCTGGGCAACAAGGTGGAAATGGAGATTGCAAACATGTTAGAAAAAAATAGCTCCCTTTTGAAGTTCGGGTATCACTTTACACAGCAAGGTCCCCGGCTTCGTGCATCTAACGCCATGATGAACAACAACGACCTTGGTGAGTCTGCCTACACGCCTGCTTGCATGCATTCTTCCATACTCCCCATAGTCCGTGGTGCTGGCGCTCCCCAGAGGTGTGCTTCTCGGCAATTCCCATTAGCTGTGAATGTAGCTGGTGCGTGTTTCCCCTCCTGCTCTCTGGCGGGCACACTGACCGAGAATCTATGGAAATAAACAAGTCAGGTGAAATTTCACCCGCTTGAATCAGAAGGGTCTGGTGCTTGCTAGGGGAGAGCCTGATTCTCTTCCTCCTTTCTCCTGCTGAGAGGTACCGGCTCCACCAGCCGTTCCACTTGGTCATTGGGCTGGTGGTGGAGTAAAGCGCTACTCAGCATGAGTAAGACAATCGGCTTCTGGCCCAGAGTAAGATGTTGTGCAGGGCAATGGTGGCAGAATCTGGCCTTAACCAAACAGGGTCTCCAGTGATACTCAGAGGCAGTGAGCTCTAGTGCTGGGGAGTTTGGCATTTCCATGTGCTTTGTTAAGCCGTAGTTGGCAGGGTTAGTGCTGGGAAACCCGGGCGGCTACTGCCCTGAACTGGATTAGCAGAGCCCTTCGCTTTCCTGGGCTGCCACCCTTCCACAAACACTGCTTCCATCCCCGCTTTAATGGGGAAAGGGCAAGTAGAAGAGTCAAGCTCTGAAGACTGACAAGTTTGGCACATTCTTTTGAACGTATCAGGTGTGTTTAGGGGTACAAGGCCAAATTCTGTTCCCAGTTCGATCTGGGCACCCCAATTGAAGTTAACAGAACTGCATGCGATGACAGTACTTCCCTATCATTTCTCACTGATCTGGGCAGTGCTGTGGGCACTAGCTGACTGACAGTTGCTTGGCGACAGCCTCACATGCTGAACTGGAAGAGTACCCAGTGGAGCCTGTTGGAACACAAGTAAAAGAACCGACCTCATTTCTAGTGAGCTTACACAAGGATGAAATTAACATACAGCTCCCTAGACAGACTGGCTAAGAGGAGGTGCCTGGGAAAAGATTTACCATATAAATGTCTGCCCTGAATAAACAGCAATAAACTGTTAATTTTAACATAGTTCACCAGCATAGTCTAACCATTTTGTGTCCTTTACGACGTGAGTCTACTTCAATTTAAAAAGCTACTGAATTAGAGTACACCTCTACCCCGCTATAACGCGACCCGATATAACATGAATTCGGATATAATGTGGTAAAGCAGCGCTCCGGGGGGGGCAGGGCTGCGCACTCTGGTGGATCAAAGCAAGTTCAATATAACGCAGTTTCACCTATAACGCGGTAACATTTTTTGGCTCCCAAGGACAGCGTTATATCGAGGTAGAGGTGTACCTCTAAATGAGACTAAGGACTGCTGTGCTGAAAAGCACTGACTTATGACTTGGTGCTCTCTGTTCCATGCAGATTTCTGTATATTACTTTGTGTATGTGTTCAACCTGTTGAGGTTTTTAAACAAATGGACTGGATTTTGTCTCCAGCTAGTCTGCTGTTCGCAGGGCAGTGTAATACTCCTGGGGGGATTCTGCACCAAAAAATGGAAAATTTGGCGCACAATATTTTAAAATTCTGTAAAATGTTGCATATTTTATTTGTCAAAATAACCAAATATAATCACATCAGTTTCAATTATTTTGGTAATTTTTTTCATTATACCTGTCAACAATTATATCTGTGACAATACAGACAACAAAAAAGATTGAGGATTTTTTTTTTTTTTTTTGACAAATAGATTCCTTACTAGGAACTAGTAAATGGATAAAAGCCACATGTGCAACCAGAAATTCACTGCTCACTGACTCTCAGATCAGAGCTGGTTTTCATAAACTTGGAATGTATGCGCATCACCATGTTAATCAGAAAAAAGGAACTACATTTTATTTTTCACTCCTGCTTCTTTTTGGTTGATCAGTTGGTGACTTTGCCTGTCATGCAGCTGTTGTATATTTTGCCTCCTTGAACATGAGAACTGTACAGAAGATCTCTGATTTGGTTCTTGTTTGCAGCTCGTATACATCGCTCTGATGGCCCCTGGCATAACTTCTCAGCTCTGCAACTGGACGATGTCTAAGTACAGACAGAATTTTTTCCCTACTGGCAATAGCTCTCTCTCTGTGCTCCACTACTTGTGCTCTCCGCTGCCACCACCTGGCTCAACTCAAACTTGGTTTTACTCTCTCTAGCTTCTGTTTTACTGCTCTTGGCTCAGCTGCAGGCACTCTTGTTCTTCAGGGTACTTTGTATGATCTAGCATGCTAGAGGGAGGGAAGGCTTTTTACATTCATCCTATGAGCTAATTTCTGCAATCTCCCTTTTCTGGCTGCTTTTTCTTTTCCTCTGTATTTATTTCAAATATATAAACTGTGTATGTATCCACTTTAAAACCTTCTCTGAAAATGCTCACTAATGTGTGGAGAGGAGCAGAAAAATGTAGCTCAGAGATTAATGAGGGAAAGCCTGTTTTGGCAGGGACACTTTCTCTGAGGTAGGAAGGCCTGTATTAAGCTATAAGGAAGCAATAAAAGATAAGGACTGGATAAGAAGCCATACTCCCCTTGTGCAGCTGCAGGCATTCACCAGCTATTCTGTCCCTGCCTCTTATATGCTGATCACTACCTGACCTGAAGCAATCAGGGAGAGATGTAACTGAGCTAGCAAACTCTTTTTTAACAGAACCCTATGAACTCTGTCCCCATTAGAAGTCAATTATAGTTACTTCAATTTTGGGGCTCTTTTTTTAAACAACGTAGATTTTTAAACTGATGTTAAAGACCCTGGTCTGTGTTCTCAAGGTCACACATCAACTTTAATAGAAGAGATGAGGCTAAATCCTCTGGACTGCTTTGAAAATCTCAACCCTGAATCAATGGATGGCAGCTGAAGCCAGACGCATTCAAATTAAAAATTAGGCACAAATTTTTAACGAGGGTGATTAACCACTGGAACAGACACCCAAGAGAAGTGGTGGATTTTCCATCTCTTGATGTCTTCTGAACAAGACTGGATACCTTTCTGGAAGAGATGCTTTAGCCTAACACACATTATTGGGCTCAATGCCGGCGTAACTGGGTGAAATTCTCTGGCTTGTGCTATACAGGAGGTCCGGTTAGATGATCTAGTTGTCCCTTCTGGCCTTAAAATCTATGGAAACCCCCCCAAACTTTTCCCATCACATGAGTTTTGTTCTGGTTTTAAACTGTCTGTGGATACACCTGCTATCCACGTGTGCAGTGTCTGCCTTGACTGATCCTTGTTCCTGTTTTTTTTCAGTGAGGAAGAGGAGACTTGCAGACTTGAATGGGCCTTTCTATCCCAAGTGCCGAATTGGGGTGTAGTTCCCGGCTGTGAAGATCGTGCCTGGTGGTTTGTGCTATACCCTGGAAATCCGAAGGCAAAGTGCTTGCACAAAATATCTGTGGTGCCTCAGTTCTGTGTTGCATAATTATGCACTAAAGGTTTAAATTAACTAGCGATTGTAGGTGACGATTTGATCAAATATCACTAATGATGTTTTCTTTAGAGTCAAGCCGAGTCAATCCAGTTACAAGTTGCCAATTTTAAGCAGTCTTGGTTTAGAATACATCACAGCACAAAAGTGACTGTTAATTCACCCATGACTTAATTTCTCTTAGGATTTCCTGTGTGGTGTTTCAGATATATTTAGGATGTGTTATGCATGAGTGGAAAAAATTACTGCTCTACACAAGTTGCATAAGTATTTAAAAAAATACTTTATTTTTTCAACTTGCTTATCTGTTTGACAAGCATTTCTACTCTCCCACCACAATGCTATCCCATCCCTTTCGAGGACTTGTAAATTACAATTAATTACCAACATTTGCTGACTTTATTTGCAGACAGGATGTTAAAAGCACCCATATTTTTCCTCCAAAAGAATTCGTCTTTTTTATTCCCCCTCCCCCCCCCAATGAAAAGAACGTAAGGCCACTGATTATAAAGTAATGGCTCCATAAAAACAGAGCAGTAGGTATTAGATGGGACGTTAAAATCTTCCTGTCTCCTTTCGCATGGATATGTAAAACCATTGCTTTAAGAGATTGGGAATGAAATCCTGACTCCACTGAAGTCAGGCGCAAACTCTCATTGACTTCAATGGGGCAGGATTTCCCCCTGGATTTTCTCTGGAAATGTGCCTCCTGTGCTTTTACTGGGTCGTGCTGGAGCCCTGACTCGTAATTCTGGGTTTCTGGCTGGATGACCGTTTTATTTATCTGTAAAACTTCTTGTTCTGCTAGAGATTTTATTTTACCAACATCCCAAATTTCTGAATAGTGCACCCTAATAAAGAAATTACTTGCAAATACCCTGCCTGTGAATACATGTAGTCCAGGATGCCATTTGAGTGGAGTTGGATAAACACACCAGGCAATTGGGTTTGTGTGGTGATAAAAACCCCACTGCCTTTCTAGGGAGGAATTTCCAGCAGACACATGCAGCCTCTGAGCATGCAGTGAGTTCCATTAACTCACCCCAATCCCACTGACTCCAGGGGGAGCCTGGGCTGCACAGCAGGAAGTCTGCCCCTGCAGAGCCATTGCCAGATGGTGGCCTTTGTTTATACACTAAAGAATCCATCCTAACAATCTAATACACAACCTTGTGCCTGCTGCTGTTCCCAGTGGAGTTCTGCAGTCTGTGCCTTGGGGTACAGCAAAACTGCCACTCATTTCAACAGAATTTTTGCATGAATCAGGATTGCAGGCTTTGGCCCTGATTTGCTATATCACTTTAACCTTGAGTGGGAAATACAAACGTGTTTGATTGTTGCTCTTCAAATGGTAATAAATGTGTCCGAAATCACAAATAAAATGCTTCAGTGCAGTGTTTTGTTGAACCCCACACAAAAGATTAGAGAATATTGCAAAACCAGAAAGCGGCACGATAAGCCCAATGCCAGCTGGACAGCCCTAGTCCCACCAGGCACCTCCCAAAGGCTTTAGAAAAATCAATGAAAACATCAGGCCAGATGCCACTCGATAGCTAGCGGCAGAGTTGCCTGCTCAGATTTGCACAGAACTAACCCAGCATCAGTGTCTGCTCTCCCACTGACTCAGGGGAATGGAAATTGTTCTCCCCCGGACGGTAAATGCTGCTCGCCCTGATGCCCAGGGGGAATCTGGGTGTGTGGGGACAGTGCAGAATGTGCTAAGAGGGACCCTGCCCTGCAGACCTGAGAGGAGGATTTTAAGCAATAACCTGTCCCTTTTCCAGGCTGTAGTGGCATCTAAACTCCCCTGGCAGTTGAAACATATTGTGGGAGGACTCTGGGCTTGTGTGTGACAGGCATACTCATGCTGGTGACTGTGCTGGAATTACATGGGTAAGTGAGCAAGCGCTTACCAAGCAGAGCAAGGCGTTGCACAGTTGCCTGGGGAAAAGCATCAGGCTCTGTACCAGCTGTGCTGTCGAGCAGTAATGATGGTCACTAGCTCTTGAGGAAAAGGGGATCCCTCCCTACAGCGAGCACCATGCCTGCTAGTGCGCAGACTCTCCTGCTTGGACCTGCCGAGCCAGGGAGCTAAGGTACCGTCTCAGAGGAGTCACAGCAGTTGTGCTGAGTCAGCTAAACGTCGAGTCAGCGTTTCAAGTTGTGTCAGTGGTTCTTTAGATGTAGCTAACAAAGACCAGCACACAGCCAGACCCCAGGGGTTGCCTATGCACTAACCCTTAGAATATGGAGGACATGGAATGTACTTGCCTTCTATGCTGGAGATGAGTGAAACAGTCATGGGGGCAGCTGCCCCCTCTTACTTCCTGCTCCCTCCCGCTCCAGAATAGCAACCCCCCCAGTCTCCTGCTCCTCCCGCACAAAGCACTGGAACCACCTCACCCCTTGCATAAAGGAGCCTATTGCTTCTCCTGCCTTGTAGCAGGTCTGGGCCTACGTCCTACTCAGCACTGGTCCAGCCTCCTTCGCCAGTGCCTGACCCACCTGGCCATCTCACCCCTGGCATGGGTAATGGGGAGACTTTCTCAACACTGGGGGGCAGGACGCAATGTGGTTTGGGGGCAGAGCCCCTCCTAGGGGCCAGAAACCCTCCATAGACCAGCACCTGGTTAGCAGGCTGCTTGCTTAGGAATGAGCGGAAGCCCAGCTGCCATTCACAGGTTTCCAAAGGGATAAGAGCAGCCCGCGCACGGATGAAGAGTGTTCGTACAGCTCTGTGGCAGCGCCAAGGATGATGGGTCCCCCTGGCAGTTTTAGAAGTTCACGCTAATATACTGTTGACACCGTTTCCCATTTGTACTGAAAACGGACCCGGGCAGGGCCTCTTGTGGGAGTTACAGGATGGTCATCTAGCTGGTAGGTTTGTCAGCTGGTCGGGGGTTTTAAAACAGAACACCTGAAAAATACCACAGTGCAACATACCAGTTGTGGGCTCCTGTTCCCAACCACAGCTAGTGGCAATGATGTAGGCTGGGAATGCAACGTGTGCCTGAGGGCAGGACACTGCACCTAGGCCAGCACACCAACGCACCTGGGAAAGTTGCTGTAAGCAAACAAGCATCGACCCAGGGCTGGGGACACCAGCTGCCTAGGGAAATAGGGGCCTTCCAAAAGCCAGTGTTGTCAGTGGGCCTCGTTAGTCACATCGGAGGCTTGGTCTCAGCCCCTGCATTATCATCACCACCTAATATCAGCTCTGGGGAAGGGTCCCACAGTGGAGCTTAGAGCAGGTTTGAAAGCCCAGCTTGGAGAACACAAAGCAGCACCCCGGCAGTTGTTGAACAGGTAGTCATGGGAACAATGTCAGAGAAGTCAGGCCTTGCTGTGGGATTTAACACAACCAGTGCATTAAATTAACATCAAATCTAAGTCTGCTGCAATGCCTTCCTCCCCCCGCTCTGGAAAGGGAGAAGGTCCCTTTACAGCCCGCATGGAAAATAAAATGGCTGTAACTGACAATAAGCAACTGTAGAAACGGAGTGTGATGGGGCAGCCCCCCACACTAGCATGGATGGGGTCAAGTAGCAAGAGAGGCCAAGGAGCAAGAGAGGCCAAGGAGCCTTAGGCTGCACCTGCTGGGGAGCTACGGGGCAGTGAGCCTGGTGGAGATAACAGCTCACCCGGGCAGGAACAGGTAGGGGAGGAGGGGGTTGCAGGGAGGTGAGCCTGCAGGCACCCTCCCTGGTACAAGTGGGACAGTAGGCGCGTGACAAAGGCAGGCTTGGACACAGCCCAGGGAAGGAGGAGCAGTAAAGGGTGACAGGGACAGACCTGACATGCTGGGCTGAGGGTCCCTGGCTTGGAGGCTGGTGTAGAGGGCAGGCCTAGGTTCCCCTACCAGCCCGTGCAGGAGTGGCGCAGGCCGTGCACTGGAGATGGAGACGGCCTGAGCCTTTGAGGAAGGGAGACTGAGGGTGACCTGACCAGAGGGCTAAGCCATGAAGGAGCAGCGCTGCAGAGAGCAAAGGGCTGCAGTGAAAGTGACAGAGGCAACAGGCTGAACGACAGCCAGACAGTGGCGAACTAGTTCCCCAGATGAGCCACAAGGAGGCGCTGCCGAGCAGTGAGTAGCAGACCCTGTGACACTGAGCAAAGGGTTTTTTAAAAGCCATTGTCAGGACCTAGCCACTGACTGACTTTACCGGTACAGATGGGGGCATACGTTTCAAAGGGGAAACAGCAGCAGCAGAACTACACAGTCCATGCCAATAAGTGTAGCAGTACCACTCTGGATCCATGGAGATGCATTTAACCCCCTCGGGCTACACGGCTCTTGTGTGTCCATTGCGCACAATCACATGGGGACTCCACACACCACCATTCCTACTCCTACGGTGCTCATTACTATTTACATCATGCCCCTGTGCTTTCCTCAGCAAATGGCTGCATTTCAATGCATTTCAGAACCCCGCCAGTTTTCTGCAGCACACACAGCACAATGCAAGTCCTGGGCTCAGGGCTAGATCTTGGACATTTAAAAACTCAGTCACGTGAATTCCCTTCTGCATGGTAGGACATGGACACTGACTGCCACGAGAGAGGGGCAGTGAGTGGTTTATACTTCTCTCTCTTCCCACACAACATGCCCCGCCAGATGAACATGCCTGAGGTTGTACATGGCCATTGAGTGTCGCCAGCTTTTGCTCTGATGAAGTCGTGGGTCCAGCTTCTGGTCTCACACCTGCTGGTCGCTAGTGTAAACCCAGGGACTTGTGTAGCTAGGCTGACTTACACTGGTGTAAGGGAGAGAAGACTCTGGCTGCTGGTGTATATGTGGAAAATAGCCTCAACCACAGTCTGCTTGTGTTCCCAGTGATTAAAAACCTGCTGCCTCCATCTCCCTAGCCCATGCAGAGTCTGTGGGGTGGGCCCAGGACACACACACACAATGATGCTGACAAAGCCAGCACAGACCTTGCTTGTTCCTTCACCTTCTGGCTCCTGCTTGGTTGTGAGTGGCCGAATCCCATGGCATGTGCTGTAATCATCAAGTTCTCTCTGGCGCCCATCACATTGTGGGAGGCAGAACAGTAACTTTGCTGCAGTGGGAGGAATCCTGTAGCACCACTGTGGTGTTTGACGCTCCATTAATTTACACTTGGCTGGGGGTAGTTCATGGTTCACTGTCAAGTGCTAAAGAGACACTGGGGCTGAGCGATTCAAAGCCCCCTCAGGGGTCTCAAAGTACAAATCCAATGAAAATAACTGGGAAGCGGGCACCCACATTCGGAAGCCCCATGCCCTAGAACGCGAGTGTATATTATTGAATGTCTAACATTTTCCTGGGACCCGCTGCCGTCTGTCCGTGCATTCACATTCCTCCTTGACCATCCATCCAGAAGGGTTTGAAGCCAGCTTGAGCCCTTTCTCCTGACAAACGGGGCAGCAAGCCGTGAATCCCTTCGCTCGACAGCTTGGGCAGGTCAGGACGAGCTGCCGGCAGTGCAGGCTGGAGCACAGTTTGTACTGATCCCAGAGCGTCCCGCAGTACCTGCATTCTGGGGAGAGGAGAAGTGGAGTTAAAACCCATCCTGCCCTGTTTATCCCACTTGCACTGGGGCACTGTGCTCTCCTGCTAGGCAATCTGGCTCTGCCTTGAGAATGTCCTGCAGTCTGGGCTGAATGGGCTGCCAAAATTCATTCAAATGGTGACCCTTCATCTTCCAGGGTATTGCAGTCTCGCTCTGGCCCTGCTTCCCTGCCCTTCCTCATCAGAATGAGAACTAGCCCCTGCCCACAAAAGGGGCTTTTTACTTTGATTTCGATGCTAACAAGCTTAAGGCAAACTCCTTCCTGCCGTCCAGGGCCCCATGCGCAGGAGCTGGCTGTCCCTAGGCAGTGGCCCGTGCCTCCCTGTGGCTATCGTGTGCAAACAGGAATGGTAGGGCTGCATTTGGAATCTGCGCTCAGGCTTTGGGGGACAGAGTCCTAAGGCTACACATCCCTAAACAACCCAGCGCACAACTTGTCCTTTACTGAGCAGCTTTCCTCCCGACTCCGCTGCACTGCTGGCAGCTAACCCTGACTAGTCCAGCGGGTAGCTGCTCACTGAGCCGTGCCGCTTCCCCTTCAGTCCCTCTTGAGCACGGCCAGGGCTTCAGAAGGACATTTTATTCCCAGCACTAAGCCTGTCACCTTCCAGATGGATCAACTTACGGCAAATGAATAAGTCGAGTCAGCTGCGATTGAGCTCAAAGTGGTTCTCCATCTAGAGACAGCAGCACCGTCCTCTGAGCATAAGAAAGCCCTGACTCTTCTTCAGATGGAGCAGAAAAGCCACAGGCAAGCTTAGCCCAAGTCCTTTGCTGGTCACCTCTCACCAGCAAGCTGGAGCCGAACAGCTGAAGCGCAACCCAGCTGGAAAGCCAGGGTGTGTTCACCCATCTTCAACTTTTACTAGCGTGAAATACAATTCTTTGGGCTGCATAAGCCTTGAAAGCCAGGAACAGCCAAGCGCCCCGTGGGCTGTTGCTACCAGGTTTTCTGGTTAGTGGAGCCGACTCCGAGTAGTGGCTCGGTCTCTAGTACTGTGCTGGCTCAGAATGGTTTGACCAGTGTCAAGGGGCTAGTCGTGCTAGCGACTTACATTACTAGCGGCTCCTCCCTGTGGGACAGTGTGCTGTGCTGCCCATCACGTCACAGAAACATTATCTCGTGGCCCCTGCCCTTCCAGCCCTGCGTGCAGACAACCTCCCCCTCACTCCTGATCACAGAGATCCCTGGGCCATTGGCGGTCAGAAACGCCGTATTAGGAAAGCATTTGTAGCGGGGTGGTTACCCGCTCCTGGCCTGAAAGGGTTAAAAGCCAGCCCTTGGAGATGGCTGGGGCTGGGAGCCTTAGGCTGGGCTGATTGAGAGGCAGCCTCAGCTGTGGCCACGCCCCAAACAGACTCAGCTGGCCCTATAAAGGCAGGGAAGCCAGGGGCAGACAGACAGTCTCTCTAGTGGTAGAGAGAGAAGGGCCTGGCTGCAGGGAGCTTAATTAAGTGCCTAGAGTGGAGCAGGGCTGGGGAAAGGCCAAGGGAGCTGGGGAGCTCCGGCCTAGGAAAGCCCCAGGCTGCAGGCCTAGGGTAAGGCCAAAGGGGCACTTGGGTTGCAGGAGGCAGCCCGTGGGTAGGCAGAGGCAGCAGGTCCAAACCCCTTTGCCTGTGATGAGTGGCTGATACTGCAGTCTGCCCCAGTGAACGAGGCTAGATGGAGACTGGGCAGTAGCCAAGACTTAGGCGAAGTGGGGATAGTGGGTGGGGGTTCCCCTGGGACTGTGGGGGTACTGCCGGGGGCAGCACCCAGAGAAAGGGGCACCGGGGTCCTGGGAGGGACACGGGGCCAGTGGCAAGGCGGATCACCAGCCTGCAGAGGGCGCTCCAAGGCTGGGAGAGCTAATTCCCGAGGACAACCAGCAGGAGGCGCCGCAGGAGTGAGTCCTGCACTTCTACAGCATTCCATGGATTTTTATCTGTCCTTAAAGCAATTCAGTAGCTGGAAACAAGGCAGCAAGGCCAGCACCCCTGAGCCCAGCCTGCTCTCTGCTGCGGGTGCTCCCCAGGCCACAGTGCGCGAGCCTCTGTCCTAGAGGGCTCTGGGGTGACTCTGACAGCTCTCGTTCTGTGATCCGAGACGTGATGGCCCTACCTGCAATGACATCTTCGTTGGCAGAGATGGTGTAACGTTGGTCAAACACAAACAGCTTCCCCCGGTAGAACCCATCCGGAAACTCTTCCAGGTACTTGTGGATGCCACCCTTGAGCTGGTAAACCTCCCTGCATGCAGCCTGTTGAAAACAAAGCACCAGAAACCTAGCTTAGGCTGTGCCAGACTGCCCAGTGCACACACAGGGAACTAGACGCCTAGGAAAAGGAGCAATATCCCGGTGACAGCCATAAGACCCATGTGCCCATGGTCAGTCCCTACTGGGTATTTCTGTGGCTGCCAATATTGAATAGTGGCTGATTGACACGGGGCCAAAGGGTCACTGCGTCTGCGGTTACTGAATGGTGTTTGTGGTCTGGATTCTGAAAGATATCCAGACCAGCTCCAGGCCCAAGAGGACACTAGGTTGAAGAACGGTCGCTGCATTATACAGTAACAGCTCTTAGGGCCAGATTCGCCCATTACTTACACCAGTTTTACACCAATGTAATTCTAGGGACTTCAGTGGATTTCCTCTGGGTTTACACTGGTGTAAATGGATCACGCCTCATATCTCCAGAGAAAGTTTATCTGGACTGATCTCTTGCTCTCTCTGGGCAGGGGATAAGGAATAGAGATGTGAGAGAGGGAGGCTGGTCAGGCGGACGGGGTGCTAGACTAGGACCTGGGAGATCTAGACTCCATGTCCAGCTCTGCCACTGATCCATTCTGACACCTCAGGCCAGTCACTTCATCTATCTAGTTCCGCAGTTCCCTGTCTGTGAAAGAGGATAAGCATTCAGAGCTTCCAAGGAGTCTTGTGAGGATCATGACTGTGAGGTGCTCCGATACTGGGGTGATGAGCGCATGGCACAGGGCAGCTGGCCCCGAAGACAGTCAGCTCCCAGCCTACCTGTGCCAGGCTCTGCTGAAGAGGAGCCAGCCCAGACTCACCTGGGAATAACCGACAACCTAAGCAGCTGGGCAGTAGTTAATCAGTTAAGGAAAACCTAGGCCTTATGAAGGATGGCGTGGGCTCAGGCAGGAAGTACCCAGGGAATGAACTCCTCAGGGGAGCTGGCTAGGCAGCTGCTCCCAGAGGGCTCTCCCTAGACAACATAGACTTTGGGGAAGAGAAACGGTCCCCAGAACACAGAAAGAGAATGCTCTCAATGGGAAAACTTCTCAGGGGAGCTGGTGAGGGGGGTCACCGGGAAAGGAAACGTGCCCCTGAGTGGGAGAGGCTCTGAAAGGGAGGATGGATGCCACGTCTCAGTGAAACCTGATCCCAACGGAAGGACTTCACCAGGAAGCAGCAGGAGCCCCAGATCAGAGGAATTACATGTTCTTCTGAGAAAGGGCTGTCATAGAATCATAGGACTGGAAGGGACCTCAAGAGGTCATCTAGTCTGGTCCCCTGCACTCATGGCAGGACTAAGTATTATCTAGACCATTCCTGACAGGTGTTTGTCTAACCTGCTCTTAAAAATCTCCAATGATGGAGATTCCACAATCTCGCTAGGCAATTTATTCCAGTGCTTAACCACCCTGACAGGAAGTTTTTCCTAATGACCAACCTAAACCTCCCTTGCTGCAATTTAAGCCCATTGCTTCTTGTCCTATTCTCAGAGAATAAGAAGAACAATTTTTCTCCCTCCTCCTTGTAACAACCTTTTATGTACTTGAAAACTGTTATCACGTCCCCTCTCAGTCTTCTCTTTTCCAGATAAACAAACCCATTTTTTCCCCCAATCTTCCCTCATAGGTCATGTTTTCTAGACCTTTAATCATGTTTGTTGCTCTTCTCTGGACCTTCTCCAATCTGTCCACATCTTTCCTAAAATGTGGCGCCCGGAACTGGACACAATACTCCAGTTGAGGTCTAATCAGCGTGGAGTAGAGCGGAAGGATTACTTCTCGTGTCTTGCTTACAATATCCTGGTAATACATCCCAGAATGATGTTTGCTTTTTTTGCAATGGTGTTACACTGTTGACTCCTATTTAGCTTGTGGTCCACTATGACCCCCAGATCCCTTTCCGCAGTACTCCTTCCTAGGCAGTCATTTCCCATTTTGTATGTGTGCAACTGATTGTTCCTTCCTAAGTGGAGTACTTTGCATTTGTCCTTATTGAATTTCATCCTATTTCCTTCAGACCATTTCTCCAAATCATTTTGAATTTTAATCCTATCCTCCAAAGCACTTGCAACTCCTCCCAGCTTGGTATCATCCGCAAACTGTATAAGTGTACTCTGTATGCCATTATCTTAATCACTGATGAAGATATTGAACAGAACCGGACCCAGAACTGATCCCTGCGGGACCCTACTCGTTATGCCCTTCCAGCATGGCTGTGAACCACTGGTAACTACTCTCTGGGAATGGTTTTCCAACCAGTTTTGCACCCACCTTATAGTAGCTCCATCTAGGTTGTATTTCCCTAGTTTGTTTTTTTCTGGTTTGACCTCTAGGGGGACCTAGACCCAAGAGGAAAGAGACCCTACCCTGGCTCCAGAAGAGAGTTCCGGAGTGCAGAAGGCCTCGCTGGTACAGGACCTGGACATAAGCAGATTTTATGGACTAAGGTTTACACAGCCCCTTCCCCATCCAGCGAGGATGCTGGGGTGGAGGCCTGTTTGTGTAATATTCCACCTTTGGGTTACGTAAACTAGACCCGGCAGGGGCATTCTTCAAGATACATAAGCCTCACTGGACTGGCACAGGAGCCAGCAAACAGAGCTGTAAACAGGGGAGTTTGAGTGGGAGTTTGCAGGGGGAGTTTGGGGGAAGACTAAGAGAGGCAGGCAGAGGATCAGACAGGCTAGTGAAGGGAGGGTGCAGTGTTCTAGCAGTGTTTTGGTGCTTGTTGGGGGTTTGTTGTGCTGTGGGTGGTGGTGTTTTGGTTTGTGTTTCCCAGATTCATAGGATTTAGGTGAGAAGGCTATGACAGATACAGAGGCAGCAGTGGTAGTGACCCAGGCAGTGGAAGACACAATGAAGATGACTGGATGTGGAACCTGCGGCATGTACATGATCCTGGAGGGGGTACCTGATAAGAGTTTCGTCTGCATGAAGTGCTGCTTGATAGAGCTGATGGAAGAAAAGATCCAAGGATTGGAGATGCAGGTGGAAACTCTGGTTGAGTTTAGAAGGGTGTTCGAGCGGATGATGGAGCAAAAAAGAGGAGTCTGAATGGAAAAGCTCAGACTTGCACATGGAAGCAGGACCAAAGAACTCTGAGGGGAGACTGCTGGGTGAGGAAAGTGGACAGTGGAAGCATGTGACTAAGGCCTGGTCTACACTAGGACTTTAATTCGGATTTAGCTGCCTTAATCCGAATTAACCCTTCACCCGTCCACACTACAGAGCCAGTTAATTCGAATTAAAGGGCCCTTTAAATCGATTTCTGTACTCCACCTCGACGAACGGAGTAGAGCCTAAATCGATTTTGTTAATTCGAATTAGGGTTAGTGTGGCCGCACACCACCGAATTACTGTGTTTAAGTTAATGGGGTAGTGTGGCCGCACACCACCGAATTAATGTGGTTTAAAACCGAATTAAGGTGCTTAGTGTGGCCGCGCACAATCGAATTTATACAACCTGTTTCCCAAATTCGAATTATCTAAATTCGGATTAATCCTGTAGTGTAGACATACCCTAAGAGAACCAGGCAGAGGAAAAGACGGGCTAGTGAAGGAGAAATAGAGCTCAGGAACAGGTTTGCGGAGTTGGAAAATGAAGAAGGGGCACAGCAGGTGGTCGCTGAGGGTGAGAGGGCAAGGAAGAAGAGAAGAGCAGCTAGTCCTATAAAAAGAGGGGAAGAGTCAATGGAGATAACAACACCAAACATGAGCCCCAAGAGGATACGGGATGGGTTGCGGAGGATTACAAGGGACAATAGAAATCGAGAGGACTTGCACCCAGAGGGAGCAGGGGATAGACCGGAGAATCACACCGTCACCAGGAAAAGGCAGGTCTACGTGATTGGGGACTCCTTACTGAGAAGAATAGACAGGCCTGTAACTAGAGCTGATCTGGAGAACAGAAGAGTGTGCTGTCTGCCGGGTGCTAAGATATGGGATGTGGACCTGAGGCTGAAGAGGATCCTAACGGAAGCGGGAAAGAATGTACTGATTGTCCTTCATGTGGGAACGAATGATACAGCTAGATTCTCGCTGGAACGTATCAAGGGAGACTATGCCAGGCTGGGGAAGTCGCTTAAGGAAATCGAGGCTCAGGTGATCTTCAGTGGGATTCTGCCTGTTCCTAGAGAAGGGCAACAAAGGTGTGACAAGATTATGACGATCAACAGATGGCTCAGGCAGTGGTGCTATAAGGAAGGCTTTGGGATGTATGGCCACTGGGAGGCATTCATGGACAGAGGACTGTTCTCTCGGGATGGATTTCACGTTAGTAGAGAGGGAAATAGATTTCTAGGATGGAGGCTGGCACAACTGATGAAGAGAGCTTTAAACTAGGAATTGGAGGGAGATGGTTGGGAGATGTCCAGGTAATCTCCACGCCGGAATTTAACATTGAGAAGGAAGAAAACAAAGTAAGAAAGGATACAGCCGTGGGTATGAGAATGGACGTAAGGAGGAAGGGTAGTGTAGATACCAGTCTAACAGGTGACACTGGCGGTAGAATGTCTGTCCCTAATCGGGTAAAGAATGTGAGCGAAGCCGAACAGCAAGAATTAAGATGTTTGTACACCAGTGCGAGGAGCCTAGGTAACAAAATGGAGGAACTAGAGTTACTGGTGCAGGAAGTGAAACCGGATATTATAGGGATAACAGAAACATGGTGGAATAGTAGTCATGACTGGAGTACAGGTATTGAAGGGTATGTGCTGTTTAGGAAAGACAGAAATAAAGGCAAAGGTGGTGGAGTAGCATTGTATATCAATGATGAGGTAGACTGTAAAGAAATAAGAAGAGATGGAATAGATAAGACAGAGTCTGTCTGGGCAAAAATCACATTGGGGAAGAAAGCTACTAGAGCCTCTCCTGGGATAGTGCTTGGGGTGTGCTATAGACCGCTGGGATCCGATTTGGATATGGATAGAGACCTCTTTAACGTTTTTAATGAAGTAAATACTAATAGGAATTGTGTGATCATGGGAGACTTTAACTTCCCAGATATGGACTGGAGGACAAGTGCTAGTAATAATAATAGGGCTCAGATTTTCCTGGATGCGATAGCTGATGGATTCCTTCACCAAGCAGTTGCTGAACCAACAAGAGGGGATGCCATTTTAGATTTGTTTTTGGTAAGCAGTGAAGACCTCATAGAAGAAATGGTTGTAGGGGACAACCTTCGTTCGCGCGATCATGAGCTAATTCAGTTTAAACTAAATGGAAGGATAAACAAAAAGAGATCTGTGACTAGGGTTTTTGATTTCAAAAGGGCTAACTTTAAAAAATTAAGGAAATTAGTTAGGGATTGGACTGAAGAACTTGGGGATCTAAAGGTGGAGGAGGCCTGGAATTACTTCAAGTCAAAGTTGCAGAAACTATCAGAAGCCTACATCCCAAGAAAGGGGGGAAAATTCATAGGCAGGAGTTGTAGACCAAGCTGGATGAGCAAGCATCTCAGAGAGGTGATTAAGAAAAAGCAGAAAGCCTACAAGGATTGGAAGATGGGAGTGATCAGCAAGGAAAGCTACCTTATTGAGGTCAGAACATGTAGGGATAAAGTGAGAAAGGCCAAAAGTCATGTAGAGTTGGACCTTGCAAAGGGAATTAAAACCAACAGTAAAAGGCTCTATAGCCATATAAATAAGAAGAAAACAAAGAAGGAAGAAGTGGGACCACTAAACACTGAGGATGGAGTGGAGGTTAAGGATAATCTAGGCATGGCCCAATATCTAAACAAATACTTTGCCTCAGTCTTTAATGAGGCTAATGAGGAGCTTAGGGATAATGGTAGGATGACAAATGGGAATGAGGATATGGAGGTAGATATTACCACATCCGAAGTAGAAGCCAAACTCGAACAGCTTAATGGGACTAAATCGGGGGGCCCAGATAATCTTCATCCAAGAATATTAAAGGAACTGGCACATGAAATTGCAAGCCCAATAGCAAGGATTTTTAATGAATCTGTAAACTCAGGGGTTGTACCGTATGACTGGAGAATTGCTAACATAGTTCCTATCTTTAAGAAAGGGAAAAAAGGTGATCCGGGCAACTACAGGCCTGTTAGTTTGACATCTGTAGTATGCAAGGTTTTGGAAAAAATTTTGAAGGAGAAAGTAGTTAAGGACATTGAGGTCAACGGTAATTGGGACAAATTACAACATGGTTTTACAAAAGGTAGATTGTGCCAAACCAACCTGATCTCCTTCTTTGAGAAGGTAACAGATTTTTTTAGACAAAGGAAACGCAGTGGATCTAATTTACCTCGATTTCAGTAAGGCATTCGATATGGTTCCACATGGGAAATTATTAGCTAAATTGGAAAAGATGGGGATCAATATGAAAATTGAAAGGTGGATAAGGAACTGGTTAAAGGGGAGACTACAACGAGTCGTACTGAAAGGTGAACTGTCAGGCTGGAGAGAGGTTACTAGTGGAGTTCCTCAGGGATCGGTTTTGGGGCCAATCTTATTTAATCTTTTTATTACTGACCTTGGCACAAAAAGTGGGAATGTGCTAATAAAGTTTGCGGATGACACAAAGCTGGGAGGCATTGCCAATACAGAGAAGGACCGGGATATCATACAGGAAGATCTGGATGATCTTGTAAACTGGAGTAATAGTAATAGGATGAAATTTAATAGTGAAAAGTGCAAGGTCATGCATTTAGGGATTAATAACAAGAATTATTGTTATAAGCTGGGGACGCATCAGTTGGAAGAAACAGAGGAGGAGAAGGACCTCGGAGTATTGGTTGATCACAGGATGACTATGAGCCGCCAATGTGATATGGCCGTGAAAAAAGCTAATGCGGTCTTGGGATGCATCAGGCGAGGTATTTCCAGTAGAGATAAGGAGGTGTTAGTACTGTTATACAAGGCACTGGTGAGACCTCATCTGGAATACTGTGCAGTTCTGGTCTCCCATGTTTAAGAAGGATGAATTCAAACTGGAACAGGTGCAGAGAAGGGCTACTAGGATGATTCGAGGAATGGAAAACCTGTCTTATGAAAGGAGACTCAAAGAGCTTGGCTTGTTTAGCCTAACCAAAAGAAGGCTGAGGGGAGATATGATTGCTCTCTACAAATATATCAGAGTAATAAATACCAGGGAGGGAGAGGAATTATTTAAGCTCAGTACCAATATGGACACAAGAACAAATGGATATAAACTGGCCGTGGGGAAGTTTAGACTTGAAATTAGACGAAGGTTTCTAACCATTAGAGGAGTGAAGTTCTGGAACAGCCTTCTAAGGGGAGTAGTAGGGCAAAAGACATCTGGCTTCAAGACTAGGGGTATGTCTACACTACAAAATTAGGTCGGATTTATAGAAGCCGGTTTTATAGAAACCGGTTGTATGCAGCCGATTGTGTGTGTCCCCACATAAAATGCTCTAAGTGCATGAAGTCGGCGGACCGCGTCCACAGTACCGAGGCTAGCGTCGACTTCCGGCGCATTGCACTATGGTACCTATCCCACAGTTCCCGGAGTCTCCGGCGCCCATTGGAATTATGGGTTGATATCGCAATGCCCGAATGATGCAAAGCAGTGCCGCGGGGGGTTCTGGGTACATTGCGTCAGGCCCCTCCCTCGCCGTCACAGCAACGGCAGACAATAGATTCGAGCCTTTTTACCTGGGTTACCTGTGCAGACAACATACCACGCCAAGCATTGAGCCCGCTCAGCTCACCGTCACCATATGTCTTCCGGGTGCCGGCAAACGTGGGACTGCATTGCTAAACAGCAGCAGCAGCTTACTGCCTTTTGGCGGTAGACGGTGCAGCATGACTGGTAGCCTTCATTGGCGATCTGGGTGCTGGCAGCTGTGGGGCTGGCAGCCGTGGGGCTGCATTGCACCAGCCCCTTGCCTTTTGGTAGAAGATGGTTTATTACGACTGGTAACCGTCGTCGTCGTACTGCAGTGGCTGTCGATCATGGGCACCCGGCAGACAATGATGGTTATCAGTCGTAGTATGCTATTTTCTGCCATGCGCCCTGTTGGATCATTGCACGTTAGCAGAGTCGTAGTATGCTATTTTCTGCCAAGTACCCAGTATTGTCTGCTAAGCACCCAGAAGAGGCCGATGGCGATCTGGGTGCTGGCAGACATGGGGCTGGCAGACTTGGGGCTAGATTGCTACACAGCAGCAACCCCTTGCCTTTTGGGCAGAAGATAGTATATTATGACTGGTATCCGTCGTTGTCATACTGCAGTGGGTATCAGATGGTGCAATAGACCTGAAGGCTAACTGCCAAGCGCCCAGTATTTGCTGCCAAGCACCCAGAAAATGCCAAGGGCTATCAGTCATGCTGCACCGTCATCTTAAGATGTAAAAAATAAATTTATTCTGTATTCATTTGCTTCCCCCCTCCCTCCTGCTAAACCCAGGCTTTTGAGTTCAATCTTTGGGGGGGGCCATTCTGTGTGACAGTTGTTTGTGTTTCTCCCTGATGCAAAGCCACCTTTCTTGATTTTAATTCCCTGTACCTGTACGCCATGTCGTCACTCGCCCCTCCCTCCCTCCCTCTCTCCCTCCCTCCCTTCTTCCCCTGGTCCGTCAGATACTACTTTCACGCCTTTTTTCAGACCAGACGCCATAGCCAGCACTGGGATCATGGAGCCCGCTCAGATCACCGCGGCAATTATGAGCACTATGAACACCACGCGCATTGTCCTGGAGTATATGCAGAGCCTCCTGGACATGCCAAAGCAAAACCAGGACCAGCTGAGGAGGAGGCGATTGCAGCGCGGCGACGATAGTGATGAGGAAATTGACATGGACCTCTCACAAGGCACAGGCCCAAGCAATGTGGAAATCATGGTGTTACTGGGGCAGGTTCATGCCGTGGACCGCCGATTCTGGGCCCGGGAAACAAGCACAGACTGGTGGGACCGCATCGTGTTGCAGGTCTGGGACGATGCCCAGTGGCTGCGAAACTTTCGCATGCGTAAGGGCACTTTCATGGAACTTTGTGACTTGCTTTCCCCTGCCCTGAAGCACCAGAATACCAGGATGAGAGCAGCCCTCACAGTGGAGAAGCGAGTGGCGATAGCCCTGTGGAAGCTTGCAACGCCAGACAGCTACCGGTCAGTGGGGAATCAATTTGGAGTGGGCAAATCTACTGTGGGGGCTGCTGTGATCCAAGTTGCCAGGGCAATGAGAGACCTGGTGATATCAAGGGTAGTGACTCTGGGAAACGTGCAGACCATAATGGATGGCTTTGCTGCAATGGGATTCCCAAACTGTGGTGGGGCGATAGACGGAACCCATATCCCTATCTTGGCACCGGCGCACCAAGCCACCGACTACATAAACTGCAAGGGGTACTTTTCAATGCTGCTGCAAGCCCTGGTGGATCACAAGGGACGTTTCACCGACATCAACGTGGGCTGGCCGGGAAGGGTACATGATGCTCGCGTCTTCAGGCAGTCTCTTCTGTTTCGAAAGCTGGAGGAAGGGACTTTCTTCCCGGACCAGAAAATAACCATTGGGGATGTTGAAATGCCTATCGTTATCCTTGGGGACCCAGCCTACCCCTTAATGCCATGGCTCATGAAGCCGTACACAGGCAGCCTGGACAGTAGTCAGGACCTGTTCAACTACAGGCTGAGCAAGTGCCGAATGGTGGTGGAATGTGCATTTGGGCGTTTAAAAGCGCGCTGGCGCAGCTTACTGACTCACTCAGACCTTAGCGAAAAGAATATCCCCATTGTTATTGCTGCTTGCTGTGCGCTCCACAATATCTGTGAAAGTAAGGGGGAGACATATATGGCGGGGTGGGAGGTTGAGGCAAATCGCCTGGCCGCTGATTACGCGCAGCCAGACACCAGGGCGGTTAGAGGAGCACAGCAGGGCGCGGTGCGCATCAGAGAAGCGTTGAAAACCAGTTTTGTGACTGGCCAGGCTACGGAGTGAAACTTCTGTTTGTTTCTCCTTGGTGAACCCTCCGCCCCTCCCCCCTCCCCCGGTTAACTCTACTTCCCTGCAAACCAACCACCCCACCCTCCCCTACTACCCTCCCCCCTTCGAGCACCACTTGCAGAGGCAATAAAGTCATTGTTACTTCACATTCATGCATTCTTTATTAATTCAGCACACAACTAGGGGGATAATTGCAAAGGTAGGCCTGGATGGGTGGGGGAGGAGGGAAGGAAAAAGACACAGTGCACTTTAAAACTTTAAAACTTATTGCACTGGAAATCATCTAGGCTGGAGTGATTGGGTGGCCGGAGGCCCCCCCACCGTGTTCTTGGGCGTCTGGGTGAGGAGGCAATGGGACTTGGGGAGGAGGGCTGTTGGTTACAGAGGGGCTGTAGCGGCGGTCTCTGCTCCTGCTGCCTTTCCTGCAGCTCAACCATACGCAGGAGCATATCACTTTGATGCTCCAGCAGCCGGAGCATCGACTCTTGCTTTCTGAGTACAAGTTGACGCCACCTCTCCTCTTCAGCCCGCGTTTCAGCACGCAACTTCTCCTCTTGAGCACGCAACTTCTCCTCTTCAGCCCGCGATTCAGCACGCCACCTCTCCTCTCGCTCATATTGGGCTTTTTTAAAATCAGTCATTGACTGCCTCCACGCATTCTGCTGTGCTCTGTCAGCGTGGGAGGCAGTCAGTAGTTCAGTAAACATTTCGTCACGCGTCCTTCGCTTCCTTCTTCGAATATTCACTAGCTTCTGCGAAGGAGTAAGATTTGCAGCTGGTGGAGAAGGGAGAGGTGGTTAAAAAAGATACATTTTAGAGAACAATGGGTACACTCTTTCACGTTAGATTTTGCTGTTCACAACATCACACAGCACATGTGCTTTCGTTACAAGGTCGCATTTTTCCTCTTATATTGAGAGTCTCCTGGTTTGGTGTGAGAGATCACTCACGCAGTGCCAGGACACAGATTTCAGCTTGCAGGCAGCCATGGTAAGACATACAGTCTTTGGGCTTTTTTAACCTTCTTAACATGTGGGGATGGTTTCAAACAGTACTGCCCTCATTTCCCATACCAAGCACCCGTTTGGTTGGCCATTTAAAATGGGTTTGCAATGTAAAAGGAGGGGCTGCGATTTCAGGTTTAACATGCAGCACAAACCCAACTAACTCCCCTCCCCCACACACCCAATTCTCTGGGATGGTCACTTCACCCCTCCCCCCCACCGCGTGGATAACAGCGGGGAATATTTCTGTTCAGCAGAGCAGGAAGGGGCACCTCTGAATGTCCCCTTAATAAAATCGCCCCATTTCAACCAGGTGACCGTGAATGATATCACTCTCCTGAGGATAACAAAGAGCGATAAGGAATGGATGTTGTCTGCATGCCAGCAAACACCGGGACCATACGCTGCCATGCTTTGTTATGCAATGATTCCAGACTACGTGCTACTGGCCTGGCGTGGTAAAGTGTCCTACCATGGCGGACGGGATAAGGCAGCCCTCCCCAGAAACCTTTTGCAAAGGCTTTGGGAGTACATGAAGGAGAGCTTTCTGGAGATGTCCCTGGAGGATTTCCGCTCCATCCCCATACACGTTAACAGACTTTTCCAGTAGCTGTACTGGCCGCGATTGCCAGGGCAAATTAATCATTAATCATTAAACATGCTTGTTTTTAAACCATGTGTAATATTTACAAAGGTACACTCACCAGAGGTCCCCTGTGTGCCCTCAGGGTCTTGGGTGAGTTCGGGGGTTACTGGTTCCAGGTCCAGGGTGACAAACATATCCTGGCTGTTGGGGAAACTGGTTTCTCCGCTTCCTTGCTGCTGTGAGCTATCTATGTTCTCTCCATCCTCATCTTCCTCGTCCGCCGAACCCGCTTCCCTGTTTCCAGCGAGGGACTGATAGCACACGCTTGGGCTAGTGGTGGCTGCACCCCCTAGAATGGCATGCAGCTCCTCGTAGTAGCGGCATGTTTGCGGCTCAGCCCCGGACCTTCCGTTTGCGTCTCTGGCTTTGTGGTAGGCTTGCCTTAGCTCCTTAATTTTCACGCGGCACTGCTGTGTGTCCCTGTTATGGCCTCTGTCCTTCATGGCCTTGGAGATCTTTTCTAATGTTTTGCCGTTTCTTTTACTGCTTCGGAGTTCGGCGAGCACTGCTTCATCTCCCCAGATGGCGATCAGATCCCGTACCTCCCGTTCGCTCCAGGCTGGAGCTCTTCTGCGATCCTGGGACTGGGACTGGGACTCCATCATGGTTACCTGTGCTGATGAGCTCTGCATCGTCACCTGTGCTCTCCACGCTGAGCAAACAGGAAATGAAATTCAAACGTTCGCGGGGCTTTTCCTGTCTACCTGGCCAGTGCATCTGAGATGAGAGTGCTGTCCAGAGCGGTCACAATGAAGCACTGTGGGATAGCTCCCGGATGCCAATAATGTCGAATTCCGTCCACACTAACCCAATTCCGACCCCCTAAGGCCGATTTTATCGCTAATCCCCTTGTCGAGGTGGTGTTAAGAAACCGGTTTAAAGGGCCCTTTAAGTCGAAAGAAAGGGCTTCGTAGTGTAAACATGTCCAGGCTTAAGTCGATTTAACGCGGCTAAAGTCGACCTAAACTCGTAGTGTAGACCAGGCCTAAGGTTGATAAGTTTATGGAGGGGATGGTATGATGGGATAGCCTAATTTTGGCAATTAATTGATCTTTGATTATTAGCGGTAAATATGCCCAATGGCCTGTGATGGGACACTAGATAGGGTGGGATCTGAGTTACTACAGAGAATTCTTTCCTGGGTGTCTGGCTGGTGAGTCTTGCCCACATGCTCAGGGTTTAGCTGATCGCCATATTTGGGGTCGGGAAGGAATTTTCCTCCAGGGCAGATTGGCAGAGGCCCTGGGGGTTTTTCGCCTTCCTCTGCAGCGTGGGGCACAGGTCACTTGCTGGAAGATTCTCTGCACTTGAAGTCTTTAAACCATGATTTGAGGACTTCAATGGCTCAGACACAGGTCTGATACAGGAGTGAGTGGGTGAGATTCTGTGGCCTGCGTTCTGCAGGAGGTCAGACTAGATGATCATAATGGTCCCTTCTGACCTTAAAGTCTATGATTCTATGATTCTACTGAAAGCCCACTAGGGGAAAGTGAGGCCGAGACGTAATTGTGAAGCTGCACCAGGCTGCCATGGGGTGCTCCAGGGGCAAGGGGACCCCTGTTACAGGGCAGTGTAAGCATATGAATATACATTTGTGGCCAAGAGAACGAAGCAACACAACAGGAAGGGGGAAGGTTACCTACACTTTGAGCCTGGGCCTCAAGCTTCTCTTCCCAGAAAACAGGATCCTGGAAGTACTTGAGTCTGTCCTCAGCTGCAGGAGGTGCATGTGTGTATATGACATGCCTCTCTACCCAAGCAGGAAGTACACGGAGTTACCCAGCATTCCTTGCACAACAAACCCAGGCTCTACATAGGTCAGACTGTAAAAGGAGAGGTGGGGGGCTGAAAATTGAGATGCCCCCCCATTGCGATTCTCATTGGACAGGGGGCTCCAACCTGGAATGGGTGTTTTGGGCACAAGCCTTCTGCCCTTCTTCTGATTCCCACCAGACGTACAAACACGATGGGCCTGACACTCCATCCACCCTATAGAACACAACTTCACCAACCAGCAACAGAAAAAGCCACCCCATATAGTCCTTCCCGGGCTGGGCAATGACTGCCCCAAGCCCCTGACCCACGTGCCCCCAGAATGGCCCCTCACCTTGGTCCTGAGGTAGGCGGAGCCGCGCTCACAGCGGATCCCTCCTGTACAGTACATCAATACGCGCTTGTTTTTAAAAAGCTCGAGATTGTCGTCTACATAGCTGGGGAAGTAGCTGAACTTCCTGATGTCTGGAGCCAGGCAGCCCTGGAAATGACCCTGTAACAAGAAGAGACGGCTGTGTGATCGACAGCGCTGGAGAAAGGGGAGAGAACCCTTTGGGCCTGACCCTCCAGGTCACTGCAGCTACTTTGGCTCCTCTAAGGGTATTTAGGCACCTAACTTCCACTGATTTCAATGGGAATTAGTTAAGCGCCTAAATACCTTTGTGCCTCACAGCATCTGGAATCTGGTCCTATAGCCAAGACATCCTACCCTGTCACCCCAGGGTGAAGGGACCCACCGAGGCTCCTCCCTGCAGCTGGAGGATGGGGACTTGGTCAGGATGTCTCTCTGCTGCACTATGGCCAAGGCAGGGTGGGCTCTGGCTGGCTCAGCTCGATTTCAATGGCTTTTCTCTGTTGTTAAAGCTTTGGCGTCTCCCGTCTGTTTCACGTCAGACTACATATGCTGCTCCATGCTGCAGGACAGTGTGCGGCCCTGAGAAGCCAGGCAGGTCCTTTGCTGCTTGGGGCGACGTACCATTCGTGAACTGGCACCAGGAGAGAGCTGCAAGGTAGCATGGCAATCCCTTCCCCTCAGTCACATCACCCACACGTGCGGACAGGGTGAAATGATCCCCCCAGCCACCACCACCACCTCGCAGGGAGCAAATGCACAGCACTTACTATTTTACTTTCATAAAAGTTCCTGCAGTCCAGTAAAATGGTGTCGCTTTGTGCTTGAGGAGCCTGAGATAAATATTTTTCTACTTCTTTATGAAATTCCTCAGGGGATAAATGGATTCCTAGAAATAAAACACCATATGGAAAGAAGCTCTGAAAAGCTGAGCTGATTTAAATGCTGACCAGCTGAGCAATTCCGCTTGGCCTCCCCTCTAACCCAGCAGTGACCCATGTGTATGACAAGCTTCTCTGGGAAGTGAGCGCTACTGAAATGTCAGCTGGTCTCAGCCCAAACATACTGGGCACATTTATCTGTGACATCACTCCACAGGCTCAGTGAATGAACAAATGCATCACAGCAGGAGTCAAGGGCACAAAGGATGCCAAGCTGTCATCTGTCTTAGAGTGGGCTGGGTGGAACAGCAGTGCTGATCCTCTGCTGCCTTGCCCGGTCATTTACACCCCTCGTGTGCAAAACACTGGCCTGCTGACTGGTGGCCTTTTACACTCACTCCACCGGGGCTAAATGGTGACACAAGGTGCAGGGCTGGGGAGGATCAGGCCCTGAATGGTCTGGGCCAGCAGGGTCTGAACAAAGGTCGCACAAAGGTATCCCCACCTGCCGCCTCTACACTAATGAGCCTGTCCTAGAGGAGGTATCAAGAAGTGGCTCACGCAGAGCCAAGCTGCTCTGTTATGTCAATGTAAGCCCAGATGAACTCCACTGCTCTCCACAGCATCTCCGAGCAACAGCACCCCTGGGGGTCATTTGTCTTTGTAGAGGGCCCCGTCACATCTAAGGGAACAGGCTGGCTCGCCTGCCCGATGGCGTCAAAGACTGGATAACAATGCCATGTTTACAGAAAGCTACCTTGGGGGGCAGCACACGTGCTCATGAAAGGTGTTGCATTGTCAGCCTTGCAGAATGAAGCAGATCAGGCTGGCTCGGCAATCAGTGGCTTGGCTTAATGAGCAGCTCTGTAGCTTCATTTGTAATGTAGATGTTTATGGTCATTCAAGTCTACAGACTACTGGGACCATTGTCCGCAGGCAGCGCCTTATGCTTTTTGGACATGTCGCAAGGATGCCACGAACACCATTCTCCGGGTGGCTTGTAACATCCGGAGTAAAATTCCACCAACCGAGGGGTGGAGGCGGCTCAGAGGCAGACCCCCATTGGCAGCTGGTATCAAGCAGAGTGCCCCAAGGGTCAGCCCTGGGGCCGATTTTCTTCATTAATGATCTGGAGGATGGCGTGGACTGCACTCTCAGCAACTTTGCAGATGACACTAAACTGGGAGGAGTGGCAGATACGCTGGAGGGTAGGGATAGGATACAGAGGGACCTAGACAAATTAGAGGATTGGGCCAAAAGAAACCTGATGAGGTTCAACAAGGACAAGTGCAGAGTCCTGCACTTAGGACGGAAGAATCCCATGCACTGCTACAGACTAGGGACCGAGTGGATAGGCAGCAGTTCTGCAGAGAAGGACCTAGGGGTTACAATGGACGAGAAACTGGATACGAGTCAACAGTGTGCCCTTGTTGCCAAGAAGGCTAACGGCATTTTGGGCTGTATAAGTAGGGGCATTGCCAGCAGATCGAGGGACGTGATCATTCCCCTCTATTTGACTTTGGTGAGGCCTCATCTGAAGTAGTGTGTCCAGTTTTGGGCCCCACACTACAAGAAGGATGTGGAAAAATTGGAAAGAGTCCAGCGGAGGGCAACAAAAATGATTAGGGGTCTGGAGCACATGACTTATGAGGAGAGACTGAGGGAACTGGTCTGCAGAAGAATGAAGGGGGATTTGATAGCTGCTTTCAACTACCTGAAGGGGGGTTCCAAAGAGGATCTAGACTGTTCTCAGTGGTAGCAGATGACAGAACAAGGAGTAATGGTCTGAAGTTGCAGTGTGGGAGGTTTAGGTTGGATATTAGGAAAACTTTTTCACTAGGAGGGTGGTGAAGCACTGGAATGGGTTACCTAGGGAGGTGATGGAATCTCCTTCCTTAGGCTTGACAAAGCCCTGGCTGGGATGATTTAGTTGGGGATTGGTCCTGCTCTGAGCAGGGGGTTGGACTAGATGACCTCCTGATATTCTATGATTCTATGTGTGATTCCTGCACACCCACTTCAGGCCCTGCTGAGACACACCAATTAAGTACCAAATAGCTGCTGCACAGGATGGAACTCCTGTGCAGCGAATGGGGGAAGCCTGCCCTGAAAGAAAAAGGATGGTTCTGTGCCTAAGGTACTGGACTGGCTAAGGCACTACCTGACTTTGCCACACACTTCCTGTGTGAGCTACTGTTTTACTGCTGGAGAACAGGAAACACAGAGGTTAAGTTTATTCCATGCTCCTGCTACCTCAAGCTGATTAAGAGCAGGGCCACGGTTTACACTACACTGGGATCTTCTAGCACAGACTCCTGCACCTGGGCAGAGCCCCAGTGAAACGAATGCAACTCAGTGGGACATTCAGACCCTGATCTGCAGAATCCCAGTGAAATAAACAAGCGACACCAGACATATAGGGCTGTATTAGCAAGTCATGGTGCAGGATCGGGACCTAAATGTTCTTTTGCGTCCCATTTCTTTCACTGTCCCTCGCCGCAGGTACAGAGTGTGACAGTCTGTAGCCCTATGTCCACCTCATTTTCAAGACCATGATAAATTATGTACAAACTATGCCTTGTAAGGTATCATCTGAAAACTCAGCAAAGAGTTCTGTGGCACCTTATAGACTAACAGACGTATTGGAGCATGAGCTTTCGTGGGTGAATACCCACTTCTT